>NW_026775562.1:6760000-7264088 GCF_031216515.1 Neocloeon triangulifer
TTACGTCCGCACAGCGTATTAGTTAAACAATAATTTCTAACATAAGCCACAAATTTCAAACTCGTAGTGATGATCTATGAAGCTTTGGTGCATGCTTTTGGGAACAAATATCCGTAGAACGAGGAGTGAAATCACCAACTGCTGGAAGAAAGTTATAATTTGACAGACCAAAAATTTGCTACATCAGCCCCGCTGAAGCACTTCTTTTATTCCAGCACAAATAATGAAGTGGAGGATGGGGGAGAACTAGTTTTGCTAAAAAGGTACAAATTTTTAAAGTAAAAGGCACGGAGTTGCGAGAGAGAGTGCCCCCTGCAGCAGTAAACTCCTGCCAACCGATTTAATTCTAAGAACCCAAGCAATAAAAAAAGGAGCGCAAGCAAGTGTGAAAATGCATGGGTAAAAAAGGGAAGAAGAAGCAGAAGAAGGCGGAGGGTTTTAAAAAATGCATTAGACGAGAGAGCGAATAAAACAGCAGCTGGGACGGGAAGGTGGGTGTGCGAGGGAGGCCCTCTAATGGTGTTTGGACTTTTAACTACCCACCTTTCAACAAGCAAAGAAGACGCCGCTTATTGCGTCCTGTATAAATACACACTCAAATAATTCGCTCTCACGGCGCTTTGGAAAAAAGAAAGAAGCAGAAAATAAGAGAAGTGTCACTAATGCTCTTCCATAATTTATTTACTTTCGCTCTGGCTGCGCTCGCAATCCTAAAAAAAGGCTTCCTTCTCCAACAAATGGAAAAATATGATCCAATAAAAATTTCCCTACAAGCAAATTTCAATAAAACAAGAAATTCAAACTAAATAGTTTTTCCCATGCCCTAAGCAACAGCTAGGGTTCTCTCTAAATTGTAATTTAAATCTTTAAATGTTCTAAAGACTTATGCAAATTAATGTTCATGTCTTATAGAACTGATATAAAATTAAATTGAGAATCATTACAAAGTCACTGATGTTATGATATTTGTTACTATTCAATAAAAAAATATTACTTAAATATTGATGGGCCATAAAATAACTAATGCACTCCTTTAAGCGCGGTTCTATGATCCTTGTCTCATAATTAAAGGGGTGAATTTTTTTTCTTATTATTTTTGGTAAAAATATTGATACTTGTTGGCTTGCCGAGATACCTTTTTATTTCTTTACTTCTCTTTTTGCGTGTTTGTCAGAGAGTAATAAACAATAATAATAAAGAACTCGACTTGCCACACAATTTGGAGACTAAATCTTGGCATCAAATCTGATAAAGAGCTGTCAAGGGTTGCGGCAGCGCTGGGAAAGATGCGATAACGAAAGCCAATTATATCGTCATTAAGCTCGCGCATCGCTCGACGTGTTTCATTCCAACCATCCATCAATTTCGCCGCCGCTGCCGCGACTGGGGTGGTTTTGCGCCCCTCCGCCGATAATCAGCAGTGCAGCTATAGTGAGTTTCAATTTATACTTGGCCAACCGCAGCGCAAACAAGCACACGTGTGTTTTCCTAAAGATAAATTAAAGCAAAATAAAATGAGCTGCTGGTCGCGCGATGGATTGGTGAGGGACTGTGCAGGGACGGAATACCCACGGGGTTGTTTCTTCGCAAACAAGGTCATTTACTTTAATATTGATGTAAATGCGTTTGGGCCGCCGGCAGCTTTTTAAGCTTTTATTCGCGGCGCCTAAAGTGCTGTCGTCGAGTCGAGAGGGTTTTGATCCCCTACCCCCACCCTGCAACCCTCGGCGGGGCCCCAATCAAGCGTCTATTTCCATTTACTCTCTCTCTTTCTCTGCGCATAGCCAATATTTGCGACTTCTGGTTTCTCATCGCAAATATGTAAACTGCATTGTTTATATTTCAGCGTGCAAATCAAATTAGTTCGTCATAAGCCGCATATTTTCATTAGCTTGACAAAGAGTCCTTTATTTTCCGGCCACATACACACGTTATGAAACTTGATCCCTTTCCCTTAGGGGGCACTCAATGAAAGTAGATTCTATAAAAAGCAGGACATTTCTTGAACAATCACTGTTGGCCCTTTAAAAATTTATCAAAAAAGCAAGTTTAAAAGATAAATTGTGGGTTCTCTTTGGTGTCTCTTTTGATATTGGGCTAATTGATACACACTTTGAGCTGATTTTTTTCCATTTTTTAATTTTTCTTGTGTCCTGTTTAGACATTTTTGATTAAAATGATATCAACCTACTTGTAAATTAAGAATAATAGGACTCGCAACTTCTGCAAGTCTTTGACTGAGTAACATTAAACCAACAAATACGTATTAGGCTGAAAATATTTGCCAGAATATTTCGGCAAAGGATTTCTTACCAATTAAGTTATTGCTCCTTTTGATCACTGCTTTTGCCTTCTTCTGTTCGCCTCTTTACGCATGTGTGCTTGGATGAGTCTTCCTTCCGTCTCTCTCGACAAAAAAACTTCCTGCTCGGCATTGACAGGCAGTTAGGCATAATTCTTTCCACGCGTGCCTCCAAATTGACAATTTGGAGCAGTTTGGTGTGGGTCTAAAAGGCCTCAGTGAGACGGAAAATTGAAGCCAGCCAGCCAGGTCCTTAACAAGAGAGCAAATGCGAGAGGGGCGCCGTGGAATAAAATAAAACCGGAGAGCTTTACACCCATAAGTAATTTAATTCAAATCGAGTTGGATGCGTTGATTACTTCAATATTTAAACAGCAATCAGGAAAGAAGAGTATAGTGGAGCAGGGTTGGCCGACGGAAATTTCTGTATGAATCATTTGCTTGCTTTTATTTATTTACAACTCGTATGTTGACACTAGGAAGCTTGTTGCTCCTGGGACTTGGCCGGCGAAGGGGGTAGTTTGGCCGGGGTGCAGAGTGCCGACCAGATGTCGCGGCAACTTGGCTCTCTTCTCCAAAGGGGGCTGTTGCCTCCCCGCGGAGAGCGATACAGAGTCTAGAGAGAAAGCGACGGATATGATTGCTCTTGTTTATGTCTATTATGAGCACTTTAAACACATTTAAAAGGAGCAGTCCCCAGGGAAACTAACTAGAACAATGCATAGAAAGCACTTGCAATATTATTTAGAAAAAAAGAAAATTCGGACACATACAATTTTCTTTACTGGCGCAACTTTCCAGTACTCATGATCACCTAAAACATCTTAATACAATTCCTAGTACTATAAATTTTTGCTATCTGAAAAATTATGTCTTGCACGCATCAATAAAATCTACGTTTCTCCTCACATTATATCTGAACGGTGAATAAATAAAATAGATTTGGACTGCGTAATGAAATCAGTCTTCACTGCAGAGCTTTCGAACTCTGATTGACTTGAGCTGGATTAAAGGAAAACAGAAATTCAACAGTATTATGGCCTGAATGCAATTATACATCATCTGAGAGTGTACAAAAGAAGCAGTTGATTGGATTGATGCCTCGCAGAGGAATTAGTTAACGAGTCGGGACGGAAGCGGGCGGATAATAAAAGAGATTATAGGGAGGAAAGCGGCATAAATTGTTTGTGACCATAAAGGCGAGAAATTAAAAACAGCATCCCTCTGCAGAAAAGAAAGGAGAGGGTCTCTGCTTTGGTAGCCGCACGTGTGTGACACCCATCGTGTGTCCCCGCCGCCGAATTATATGCTATTAATGACACTGACTATAACGAATCCAGCAGGGACTTGTTGTTCTCCTCCTCTCCGGGGACCACATCATCGAATTTGAGACCCTCGCTCTCTCTCTCTCGTTCCGGGCCTGGGGGATTAAATGCCATTTTATACGCTGCTTTGTGGACAAGGCAAGCATGTCGACAGTCGCGCAGGTTGCCTCCTTTGTAATTGGTGGTGGGTGTCCAATTTAATGCGAGAAATGATATCATTTGATAGAGGGACCGTAATGCAGCATTAAATTACAAATATTTTTTTTTTAATAACCAGTTTATAAGCTTCATACACTTTGTATATTTTGAAAACTTAAGGGATCTCAACCGAAACGAAGAATTATGAGCATTTTTTACTTTCATAGGTTAAATTTTTTGGCACAATTTTAGAGCACTTCACCATTAACTGATGAACCATTGAACTGATTTATGGAATCTGGTAACTGTAAATATAGCTTTTTTTAATTTATTATTATATTATTATTGTTTATTTTTCCATTAAACAATTTGTTTTTTACGAAAAAGGCTTTGAAATAACTACCAAGATAAAATAGACTCCATCAGCCGCAATGAGCCTCAATGGAATCTATCATCAAAAATAATTAAAATATTTTGCTGTACTGCAAATTTAAATTTATTCTTTTGATATCCATTTTTAAGATATAAAGGTGAAATTCACCGTTCAAAGCATTTGGTCAGTTGCATATTTTTCACATTGGGAGAAATCTGGAGCTGTGATTCACTGCACAAAACGATCAGATGTCTATAATGTAATCAGGGGAGGCATTAGCGCATTATTTGGATGGGGTCGGTGGCGCACGACTGAAATTAGTTATAGTCTCGCGCGCGCGTGTCACGTTACACTCTTGAAAATCATCCCGCTTATTTCGGTCGGAAAAATTCCAATTTTTCTCCCGCCGCTAGTAGTGCTAGTTGGGCAGATTCAATTTCAAGCCCTTGTGATTTCACCCACGCTCTTTAATTGACTCCCTCCAGCCGCTCTGCTTCTCTTCCCTCACTCTCAGTCACTGCCCGGCTAACCCTCTGCTGTTTTCATTATTACAAGCGTCATTAGGCCTAACAGCGAACGCAGCCGCCGAGAACAACACAAAAATTATCGTCCTCCCTTTTCCGAACTAAATCTCTCCAGACCCCTATTAAATAAATCTGTGCTTTTTTTGTATGAGAGTGAAAGTTTTCTTAAGTTTGCCTATTATGCAAAGTAAACAAGTTATTGTGTTGCTTAGTAAATGAGTTTAGTAATTATGGACGAAACTGGAGAGTTAGCTCTGATTATAATTTATTCCCCTAGCTGCTTTGCAGTGAGAACGTTCTTGATTGGAGGTGGCGCTCAATGAGAGAGGCCGCCGTTGTTCTTTGAAACTCCACCCTGCGCGCTCTTTACTTTTTAAGTGTTCTATTAATTGAATGGAAAGCCGGCCGGCCGGTTGCCAGCAGACTTACTTAACTACCTATAAAGTGGAGTAAAGCAATTATACGGCAAGCTCTCTTTTCTCCCTCCTAGCAGACGCTCTCTTTGACTTATAAACGAGACCGAAACTTTATGCGTAAAACAAACATCTTATTTCTTGGAGAGAGTGCTTAATTTTGACCTTTTTCCTATTATTACATAATTGACTCAAAATCTGAATCAATACATGAAAACTTAGTCGATCGAGGCTCACTGCGGCGGATGGGTTCTTTTTGATCTCAGAAGTTTTAGCTGTATTTTTTCTTCAAATTTGTTTTTCAACAATTGAATGTAAAAAACAATGTAACAATTTTGTCAAATAAACAAAAATAATATGCCTGTGATACAGACTTTATATGTATTATATTTATCCAGGCGTAAAATGCTTTATATCAATTTAAAGATCCTCTCCGGTCTTGCTCTTTATTCTGAAAGATTGCTAAATTTCGAGTATATCTTGTGAAAACACTATTTGAAAATTCCAAACCGTTGCGTCTCAATCAAAAGAAAACCTAAAAACGAGTGATTCGCGCGAAAAACGTGTGAGAATTGAGTAGCCAATCAGATCCATCAGTTAGGTTTTCTTTTGATTGAGACGCAACGGTTTGGAATTTTCAAATAGTGTTTTCACAAGATAAATTCGAAATTTAGCAATCTTTCAGAATAAAGACCAATATAAATGACCGGAGTGGATCTTTAAGAAAAGTACAACCACCCCAATAATTATTTATTCTTTATTCATTGGTAATCGTCAAACAACGCGAACATAAAAATGACATCAACATCATTATACAAATTATCACAGTTCAACTCAGTTCAATTCAATAAAAGGAATTGGATTTTTATCTGAATTGAGATTAAGGAGATGCTTTAGCGAAAATTCAAACTTTAAAACTCGTTCAGGTCATAAAATAGATGTTTCTAGATAGATTTCTTTAATTTAATTTCCTCCACAATCAGATCGTTGCCACAGATATTTGCTTGATTATACCGAGTTACCCTCCTCGATTGAAGATTGATAAATCGGGTATTGACTTTTTTAAAAGAAAAAATTAAATTCAAAATATTTTTAACAAAAATTTATTAAGACAATGTTATTATTATTTAAGCTGCTTGTTCTTTTTAACGGTACAAAGCTGACAGCAAAAGGTTGTTGCGGCGACGTTCTGGGCGGAAATTGAGCTCGGTGTCCAGTTGAGCTGGCGTACGAATGGGGCGATGCTATCTGGCTAAACATTAACCGCAAAATGGCGCTTATATAATGCGCACCTTGGGACACAATTAACTGGTGTGTGTGTGTGTGCGAGAGGACGGGGATCGGCGCTATTGCTCTCTCGCTTATCAGCTCCACACCCTCTGTCCGCCTTCAAAGCTCATTACGCGCCGCCCCGTTATGAATGCCGGCAGCAAAAGCAATTGCTCCGCAAATTGCTGCTGCTGGAACTCGGCGTTGTGTAGCTTTACGAGCTTCACTCTGCGTCGTAAAAAATAATTGCCTACAGTAAAAATGAGAGCACTAATGATCATTTATGCATGCACAGCCATCCACGCACTCGCCCGCGTTGCAATTTCGCGAAAAATTATCCGATTGCCACTCGTTTTCCACATTCAAATATAAAAATGAAAAAGCCAACCTTACACCCCCCCAAATACACAAACGTGACACGTGACTTCAATTTGCATAAAAAAATCCTTTAGTATTTTTTTCTTTTACAAACATGATAGTAATACCAATCGATAGGAAAATTTAATAAGCTTTAAAAACCTCATCTAAGTCCCTTTTGGTTCCAAAAAGTTCAAATGCGTTTGAACAAAAGTCGACTTTTTGTCATTTTTTTCATTTATTTTAAGCTCTAGCCCATTAGGAAAAAAATATTTCAAACAAAACTTGTAGAAAATTTAATTTTGCACACTATGTATTTTACATTTTTATCAAAATCCAAAGCGATAAAAGTTATAAATGCAGAAATGATGAAAAATGAGGTTGCTCAATTTTGATCTTGCGTGTGAAAATCAAACATGGGTCTAGAAGGCTCAAAATCACCTAAGGTGTTGACCATAGAATGGATGCATCGTGCCAATTTATATAGACATTTCCTCTCAGCCGTTCAATTTAGAGAATTTGAAATGTGGCATTCTAATTCTTTATTAATTTATCATCAGAAACTAATTTTGTTATAGAATAATTCAATGTAAATAATTTTAAGCGTATCAAAATTGAACAGCTCAGAGCCGTTTTGTCTTTTAATGAAAACAATGTTTTGCAACGAGGAAAAGCCCGATCTCTTCAAGTGTCGATTTCTTCGATACGGGCCCAACACCAAGCAACCTAGTACGCCACTATGAACCCAAAACTTGAATTTGCGTTTCTAGGATTTCAATTTATATGTTTAAATTTAGTGTTTTTCAATTTTGATGATTTATTTTTTATTTTTCTTGCTCATCAAATAGGGTCACAATTTGTAATCGTAACTGGTGATTTTTCTATTAACAATATTAACAACGAGGAAACGCCCGATCTCTTCATTTCCAATAACATTGATGGCAAACTTTTTATCATTTTCTAGACTACGGATGCTCAGATTATAGTATCACAGTTTACCAAACCAATTAAATAAATAAATGATTATAATAATTATAACAGAAACTACTCCGTCATTGGATGGCGTCTTTATATTGAAAAAGAATTCACATTGAATGTGGATTGTGTCCTATTTTTTAATAAGTAATTAGACCCAAGTAACAATTATTTATCACTCGCCTGGCTAATCAAAGGTGTATATCAACTCTTGATCTTTAATGCCAATTAATTTCAAAACCTGCTCCTGCTGTCTTTTGCAAATAGAAGACACTGTAATTGGGTACTTTATTAGCCGGTCTCGCGTCGCGCGATTAATGTTCACATTAATAATAGACGCACACATACAATCAGTGATTGCCGGGGAGGAGAGGAAAGAAAGAGAGTGGCAGCTGCATTAATTTGAAATGCAAGAGAGCTGCCTAATCTGGCGCTAAAGCGGAACCGGTGTCAGCGGCAGCCCCTGGGACACCAGATTGATAACTGCAGCGTGTTGGCGAAGAAGAGCAGAGAGAAAGTGGGTGGGTCGCACAAATGGATCTCTCTCTCTCTCTCCACCACACAACAAAGAACTATTAAGCTTATCAGGCGGAAATTACCGACTCTGGGGACTCGCTCCATCCGTCGCAGTAAACGATTGAACACACACTTCGCCGGAGAGAGAATCGCTCTCAGCCGCTATATTTACTACTCTTTTTGTTTGCTCAATTAGAATGTTTCCTGCGTCTTTATAAGACTCAACAAATATAATCTGCCGCCCTGTTTTATGCTAAAAGGAATTATTAATTATTATATTTTTTTTTAACCCAAAAGAAAGTAAAATGCCACTGGAATTCAGATTCCAGAATACGAAGAAATTAATTCAATAGAATTTAAAACTGTATTATTTGATTAAAATAAGTTTGCTTAGTTCTGAATTGTTCTCTGTAAGTTTTGGAGTGTTTTCAAAGAGATTTTAAATGTTCCAATTGGCACTATTAAAATTATTGCAAGGGTTTTCAATTTCAATCAAATTTTCAATCCATTATCAGATGATTACACCAATAACGTTTTATTTTCGTTTTTGCTTGTTATTTACAACATTAAGTTTCCGCAGTTTTACACACATGAACAATTTATTTTATTTATTCATCACACAACGTTGTTTGTATTCTTAATATTTTCGTCCGCTCTAAAAAAAGTGGTGCACATTTCCCGACGTATGAGGTATTTTGTCCAATTTTAATTTTATTAATACAAAAATTTACGGGCCATCTATATGTACAAGTAAATGATTGTGTAAATCAACAAAAGATTTAAATTTTATAACTGTTGGTCCTTTGGGTTGATGAAACAAGCGTCCGTCTCACTTTTTATTTCTGCATATTTACAAAGACAATGAGAGGTTTTTTTCTTGCTTAGCCTTTACCAAATAAAGCACTGGCGAGGAGAGCAGAATCGTTTTGAACTCTAAATCAGGTTTTGCTCTTAAATTTCGTGGAACAAATTTTTTTCAAACAATGTATATCTATATAACACGAGGTTAAGTTTATAGTTAAAAACAGGAAATAAAGTAAATAATTTTGGGCACTCGTCCAGTCTTCCATAAAATATAAATGGCGAGATTATCCTAATTTGAAAATAAAAGTTTTCATTGGAAAATTTCAACGTGAATTACCTAATACTTATATTTTTTGGAAAGTTTGAAGCATACATAAACTTTTTTAGAAGAATCAAGGGTTGATTCATGGTGTTTTGGAATTAAAATCGGCTTCGCAACTCTGAAATATTTTTTCCGCGAAGTAAATACACGAGGAAATCAAAATTCAAAACAATGTATTCTTTTAATTCTTAAGAATTTTAGCTTATCTCTGCTAGTTGCGATGAACTGAGAAAAATAAAATATAATAATCAGATATATTTGCAGTCGATCAAACTGGAAACTAAGGAAGTATTTAAAACTTAACTGTCAATAATTTGCCAACCAATCACGTCACTTTAACTTTGATAAAAAAAATAATTATGCATTTTTAAAAAATGATAAAGTTTGAAATTAGCATTTTGTCTTTTTTTTCTACTGAACTTTCTTTTCAATTTTGTATTTCTTATGCAATTCAACTAAATCAATTCCCACAAGTGACGTTTTGATCCTGTGCCTCGCCGGGCGCCTGTAAGTGATTAATATTTCTTCTATACAGAAAAGAACCTCTCAAAATTTCCGGTGCTGTCTCTTCTCGGCAGAATTTGTAATTTTAGATCACAATCACAGTTACAATGAATTTCAAGTATCCTCTTTCTGGGCTTAACGAAAACAGTTTTTCCGCACGCACTTTTAATTGATCCTTCATCACGTGGATGGTCCAAGGGAGGGATGTCCAGCGAGGAAATAGGGGTACTGTGAATAAGTGGTGGGATAGTGTCCCGCGTAGAGAAGACTTGAGTAGGCGCCGCTGCTCGAGTAGGCTAGTCCCGCGGCGCCGGAGGCCGCGGAGGCGGACGACGGGGGCGGCACGGTGGGACTGTTTACGTCCATACCCGGATTTTGCTTTTTCCACTTTGTCCTGCGGTTCTGGAACCAAATTTTGACCTGCGTCTCGGTCAGGCTGAGGGACAGCGCTAGGTTGAGTCTCTCGCAAACTGACAGGTAGCGCGTCGTCTTGAACTTGTTCTCCAGGGCAACCAACTGCTCGTATGTAAAAGCCGTTCGTGCCCGGCGCGGTTTTCCGCCCCCGACTGACTTGGAGCCACCTCCGCCACCTTCCCCGCTGCCGCAACTCCCACTTTTCGGCTTTTTCCTGTGGAACTTGCCTTCGTCGCCCTGGAGGCTCTCATCGTCGCTCGCCGCCTCCCGCGTCGCGTCCTCGTCCGCTGAAGTCGCACCCTCTTTACCTGCACAAACAAAAAGCATACAATTTTCTTATTAGATTGCCATGAAATATCCACAAATTATCACATTTCATATTTATCCATTCTGACATACACGAAAATTCCAAAAACCTTATTTTTAAATCAAGATTTTAACTGGACCAAATAATGGACTTTTGGAGGGTAAAAAGTTTTTCTTCTACTTCCTCCTTATTATTATTATTATTATTATTATTATTATTATTATTATTATTATTATTATTATTTTTATAATGAAGCAACTGAAATAACAAACTTGAAACTTATCAGTTTAAATTGACAGTCGTGATCCAACTCATTGTTTATGGCGTCCATCTATAAATAGTGGACATAATAGATTTGGATAATTTCAAGCCACCAGTGATTTAAACCCTTATTGGTAAATAGATTTATTTAATTTTGAGAAAAAATTGACTAATAACAGACGGAAATCCGACTAAAATAGTTCGCTATTTTAAGGTTTCAAACGGACTATTGAGCGGATTTATAATCAAGTTCATAAAATTATGGCTGTTTTCTCCGACGCTGCTTAATACCTAATTAATTTAATCTCATTAATAATTTCATTGAAATTCTTAGCTGCTTGATTGTATTAAAAATATGAATTTAAGAAAATAGTCAAATAAATAATAGAAGGTGAAGTGACCTTCGGTTTGGTGCAAAAATAATGGAAAAAAATTTTAAAAAGCAATACTGACGGTTATTGGACATCCTAACCTAACCGAATTTTCTTGTAAACGAACTCGGACTTAGCTCATATTAGTTGTTCATTTTATTGGATCATTTCATTATATTTTTCTCCAAACATGGCAGCGATAGATTTTAATAAAAATTAAATGAAAATTAAAATTTTTTTAATAAAAACAACTTTTGCAACGAGGAAAAAGCCCGAATTTCTTCATTTCCATGATCATATCCTCGAGTGTAGACTTCTTCAAACAAATTAAATGAACTATTCGAAATATCTGGTGTTTTAATTGCAAGCCCCGCAATAGCTTTAACTATTAATGTGCGTGATTTATTTTTCACCCCTAAAATCGCAATCGCTTTTCGAAGCGGAAGGCAAACGAAATTTTAGAATTTTCCTGCAATTAAAGGATTTGCGGTGACGATTTGATGAAGTAGCTTGGTGGTGTAGACAAGAGGCAATAAAGCCTTACAATAATAATCATCATCTCTTGCGAGAAGGAGAATGGGGGTGTCAAATTACAAGCTTGGTTTGTTCTGGCGGCGCTGCCGCTCGGAGGTTTTTCGAGCTTTGAGCACAACGCATTACCTCCATCATCCCCATTTATTGCAGTTAACAGGGGTTGGCTGGCTGCCGGGGTGGTGGTGGAAGAACAAGCACACCCCCGCAGCTGCCTGTTTGCTGTCAATCGGGATGTGTTGCGGTTGCGCGCTGCATAAACTTATCGCGCGCGCACGCACTAATTAACCGCCGGCAGCAGTACCCCGTTCTAATTTGCCAGGCAATTGTACTAAGTGTTTTAATTCGCTCTTCCGCGTGAATAATTTCAACCCCGACGAGCGCCTTCTCATTACCAGCAGACGCACACTTGAACACACACTTATTATGCATACCAAAGGCAAAGACGTGCGAGCCCAAAATTGCTCACTCAGTCATTCACTTTAACGACGAGTCTGTAAGAAAATTAACTCCGTGTTGAGCAAAATCGCATTCCTTCTCTCTACATGATTTTCACACAATTACTTGCTTTTTATCAACAACTATCAATAAACGTTTTGCAAATTATAATGATGAATATTTTAGTTTCTTAATAAAAACAAGGAGGAAAATTCCGATCTCTTCACTTCCACGATCAACTCCTCAAGTGTCAATTTCTTGAAACAAACGTAAAATATATTTGTGGACACTTTTGTGACTCTATTTTGGATTTTGGCATTAATATTCTATTTACTACTATTATTATTATTCTTCTAGGTGGATACAAAAAATTATGAAATTTGAAAATGAGAAAAACGGCTTATAACTAGCAGATATTCGCTAAAACGCCCGCATCAAAAGAGACGCCGTGGTAGACCCACACTATATAAATGAACAATCAATTTAGCATGAGCTAGGTTAGGCTTTTGAATCGTCCTCTTTATATTTGAATATTGTTTATTACACTAAATTATTGCAAATTAAAGGTAATAAATTTTCAGTTTTTCATGCCAAAATACTTGGAAGTGAAGAACTCTGGCTTTTCCTCGTTGTAAAAAAGTTGTTTTTATTCAAAAACAAAACAGCTCTACCTGTTTTTACAAAGGTCTCCGTTCATAAGCAAGAATTTTTTTAATTAAAAACATTTTAGTATAATTTCAGTATAATCCATTTAAAATTGAATCGTATCAGAAATAGTTAACCATAAGTTATAACTTTTTGTGCCGTTTTTGAAATGAAAAATTTGAATGCTCATAAGGGGTATGCAACACGTTTATCAAAAGCGTTGCGCAGGCTGCATACCTCCATCAAATCAAGAGGCGCAAGCAAGAAAAGTTTATATTATTTCAAAGTAAATTAATAGACATTTTTTTCCAAAAATTTTATATTCTTAAACTATTCAATTTACCCACTCGAGTCTTGAACTTCTGACTTTCTAGTCCAATTCAATTCATTCATTTCTCTCCAAATATAATAATTCAATTAACCGTGAAAAATTGGTTGGGAGAAAAATAGGCACACAGTGTTAGTGAACAAGTCACTGAAACTCATATAACCGCGTATTTACCAGGAGGCGATAAATACCCGACTGATCGCCGCACTGCAGCTTAAACTTCGTAAAAAAAAATAGTGAGAAAGTTTCTAATTTTTTTTTTTTTTTCGAAAAATGACACTGTTCATGTTCATTTAGACAATTGTGAATTTAATTTCGGAAAATGTACTAAAAAAATTCTCCCATCCCTAAAAATGTTCAAAATATTATGTGCAATAACAAAAAATAAATTTTTAAATTACCCAATATTTGAAACAAATACTTTGTCCAAGCAAATAAAAAAGAGGGGACTATGAATTTTGATAAGAAAGAAATTGGCTGTGGGAAACAAATTCCACATAATTTAACTTTGTTTTTAGACTCGGTTTATGCTCTGTTGCTATAAATTATAAGTGGGTATATTTAAAATCACAGGTTAAGACTTACTCTGGCTAAAAACTCTCGACCAGCAAAGAGCACTGGGGGGAAAGAGAGAGAGAGAGAGAGAGAGAGAGAGACCACCCACCAACTCTGCTCTCTCACTCAACGTGATCGTCTGTTTGGACATCTAAACAAATAGCAAACGAGTTGTTAAATTAATTATAATGGAGATTGCCGCAAGCAAGCAGAGTGAGTGAGTGAGGGGCTGTGCGGCCTGCTACTATCGATTACATGCAGATGAATTAATTTGCCAAGCGTGTGGTGAATGTTTACTCAAGGGCCTTGCTGCAAACCGCACGCGGCGCCCTTTTCTCCGCGCGATCTCTCTCTCTCTCTCTCTTGCTGTTTGTGCAATCGCAGTAATGGAGGACATACATTACGCTTATTAGAGACCATCCAGCATCCGCACACCAAACACACACCGAGGTCCGCAGAGACCCAACCGACCGCCTCCGCAACCCCAATTAATTCACCACTCCCCCCTTCCTGCTGCTTCCCTTTTTTCCACTCGCTCTAGCTCGCTTTGCAGCCAATTCACCGCGTTTTATTGATTCCGGATATTTATTGACGCTTGTTAATCACCTGTGAATTTAGTGCCGGCGGATTCACTGGATGCAACAGGATGTCTGAATGAATCAAACCAAATGATAAACCTATTTATTTATTAAATGGGAAAAAATTGGTTTTCTTTGCAAATATTATATAGCATTTTTTCGTCCCACTTTTTTACTTATAACAATAAATTTATTGAAGGGTTTGAAATTTTTAAAGCGTCACTAAATTTTAAATTATTCTCACAAAACCAAGCAAGATTTACCGCGGCCGAAATCCTTTATAGCCAGGCGTTTTATAATAGCATGAATATCTGCTAACTCTCTACTGTTTTTACATTTTAAATATGTATTTTGTATCGACCAGAGAGAAAAATAATTTAAAGAAAAATTAAAGCCAGTTTCTTCTTTGCAAGTCAATTTAATTAAGTGGCCGTCTGTGCTGGCGGCAATTAAATAATAAAAGGGTTGAGTGAGTGACTGACGGTGTCTCAAGTCTGAAAATAGCGTCTAATTTCTTTCATGCTCGTTGACTCATCTGCCTACTCTTGATTTTTTCTCTCGCACGCCCGAGTAAAAAATGTCAAACGAGCGAAACGTTTGTTTTTGCTGAGCCTCGCGCAGAGCCACAAATTAGGGAAGCGAGCGGCCATTTAAACGTGAACACATGGTCGTCAATCATCTATTCAAAGCACGGTTATTTTCTAGTTGGGCATTTCAATTAGTGCTGGCCGACACATAAATTATTCCGCGCGCCTCTCAAAGGGCCGTACAGCAAATTAAAAACACGCCACAGCTCTTCTACAAATCCTTATGATCTTTCGTCTTCCAACCGGCTACTAATAAAAGAAAAGCGTTTGATAACTTACAAATCATGAAATTATCATTAAAAAAATCATTAAAAAATTGAACTTCTTTTGAATGATCTTTTGATCAATTTTATGACAAGAAAAATTGAATTTATTATAAAAAAAATTTTGTTTTGACCTAGAAGAACAAATAATCATATTGATTAATTGAATGAGTAAACTGCTTATGCGATGAAGACTAATGAGTCAATAAAGATCGATAGCTCTCAAAATTAAAAAAAAGAGGAGTTTGCAAACAGAGTTATAAATTTTGAAAAATTAAAATATTATTTCGTGTATTTGTCCACAATTTTACAATCACAATACTAATGTTTTATGGTAATATTATTTATTGCTCCCTGTGCACACATGCACACAAAACAATGCCTATTTAACAAAAATTAAGAAATTGGGAGAGAATGAAGGGTTTACAACTCTGCTGAAACGCCCGCAATCAAAAGAACTCGGCCCGCACGCGGATGAAGTTTTTATGAAAATTAATTTCAAATCGCCTGTATAGACGTAGAGATGACGTGGAAGTATTTTTGATTTCTAATTAGCTACATATATCTTGGAAATGAAAAAATCAGGCTGTTCCCCGTTGTAAAATTTTTTTATGCAAGTTTCGGTCACGGTCTGCAAACGCACTGCTTGCTGATTAAAACAAAAATCTTATATCATAACCTAATGTTTGAAGAAGTTGACACTTGAGGAGATGATCATGGAAATGAAGATATCGGGCTTTTCCTCGTTGCAAAAAATTTGTTTGTTTTTGAATAAAAACAATTTTTTGCAACGAGGAAAAGCCCGATATCTTCATTTCCATAACCTAATGTATCAAAAATAAATATCAATAATTTTTTTGGTACAAAGATTTAAAGGTAATTCTGGCATTTTCTTTGAAATATATGGCTAAAAATTGCTTTTATGTTTGATATATTTTAGGTTGAGGAACATGTGGAACAAAATATATTTTGTAAAACTACGTATGGAGTGGTTTATTTCCGTGGTGTGTTCGGTCAGAGGGTCCATAACCATGGTGGTGCAAACGCGCAGGAGTATATATGCAGCGAGTCCTCAAAGCTAGTTGGCGGTCTGACAAATTGCCCTCTTAGTTTTAGTGCTGAGATGAAGAAGTGTCGCTGAGAGATATACGACACTCGCCGCTCTTATATTTTTGAACATCCTTCATTGACTAACGGCGGCGCGCGCACCAGAAATGAGTGAGCGCGCTGCAGAGAACTCACCTGCATAACATTTCAAGCCCTTTCTCTTCGCTCGTTAAAACTGTAAATTGAAATTATTAAACAGTCTATTGTGATCCAACGATGTTACACAGACTTTAGGGCTGCATCAACTGTCGTTTTTGCATTTTAATTTTCTATATTCTATTCGGCTCTTGGCCGTGCACATTCGCAGCACAATTTCCTAGTTCTGGTGGTAATTAGCTCGCTCACACTATAACTCGCACCACTCTGTCTCTATTAATAATAATAGGTGTCGATGTTGGCGGGCGAATAATGCGGTGTGTGTTGGACAAGCGCGATGATGACGTGTTTATTATGATACGCGAGCACACAATGGGCGCTTTGTGTTAGCGCTGCTACTTAGTGCAGTGAGCTCATTTTCACGCACGTTCAAACGCACAATGCCAGATAAACTCTGTTCCAGGCGTGAAATCCAAATTAACCCCTCAACCCGCAAAATTCAAACAAAAAATGAAATTATATACAAAAAGGCAATTTTAAGAATTTTTCAAATGATGAATTGCATTTCCATTGGCCTATGATTTCCTATTGTTTGTGAAAGAAGTTGTGCGACTCTGGCATTGTAAAAACGGTCATTCTAAACCTGTAAGTATGTACAGTCCCCACAAATTATGATCGTGAGAAATTGGAATCATCTTTCAGAACATATCAAAAGCAATCAAAAGCATTTTAATGGTTTAAGAAGGAAACTAAAGTTATATTCCACGATCAAATGTTCTATGACGCGCCTAGTTTTGTTACTGTTTGTTTTGGCATCTGAATATTGAATCATTTACTTTTGCTGTATTTTTTCCTTTCAAAAAAAAGGAATAAATAAAAATGATTTTGTATTAAACGCTTTTGCGTACAACTGGGGTGCAATGCAATCACCCTTAACACGAGATCCTACAAATCAAAAAATCTTTAGAATAATTCAGTATAAAATACAATGATAAGGAAATTTTAATATTAATCGTGACGTATTTGAACAGAACAACAATAATATTGGTTTGTTTGAAGAAATTGACACTCGAGGAGTTGATCATGAAAATGAAGAGATTGGGCTTTACCATGGAATTGGGATTACAAATTTATTTATTCGTTTATTGTTCTGAAAAAAATTAACTTAAAAATTGGGTAGCGTTGGTGCCTTCCTGCACTTCTAATAAAGGGCACTGGCCAACAAGACCGCACCCTAAAGAAGTAAAAAAAAAAATTATAATAATATTAAAATAAACTTTTGCAGCTCGCTCCCCGCTATTATAATACTTCTTTTCCAAACACGCACTACAGACTTTAAATTTAACACCATCAACGTCACCGACGAACAAGAATTTGAATTAGAAAGCAGACCAAAACTAAAAAATTTGCTTGCACATATATTCAAATTAAATATTCGACGTCTCATTTAGCTAATGTGGCACGATTTGTTGGCATTTTTTTTTTTGCGTAACAAGCGCGCGCTGATGAAATCGGCTAATGGGGAGAGGTATATTTGCCCAAGTTATTAATTGCCAGCGGCTATGAATTAATTAAAACTGTTGCCTTTCACAACCAAGCCAATTATGCACGATGCATTCAATATTGAAAAAATTGCAAATCTGCGCTTGTTCTACATACAAAAATTGTTGTAGGATTTTGGACAGCTGGGCCAGCAGGCAGGACGAAAAAAGACACATTTCCGCACCATCCTCTTGGACTGGGGCAAGGCTTTTGACTCCGTCCCCCATGATCTACTGCTGTCCAAACGCGTCCATTATAGTATATCGGCGATATTGAAGTGGACGAGGAGTGTGTTGACTGACCGCAGCCAGTTTCACGTGTATGGAGGGAAAAAATCAGAATCTGAAAGTGTCCTTGCTCTCCGGAGTTATCCAGGGCAACGTCCTCAGGGCGCTGCTGTTCAATATAAAGCCAACCGCCCGCCAACATCCACTTTCATTATGCAAACAACGCCACCTGCTAGCGTGAAATTCGGACACCTTCGGATGCCGCTCTGCAGCAGGTGGACCTGGGCAGTGTCTGATTGAGGTGCGCAACAACGCCCTGATGAAGTGTCACGTGGTGGACTTTTGACGCTCGGACACAAGATTGGCGAATCAACCCTCGAGTATGTCAGCGACAAGTGCCCAAATCATGCGGTGGAATAAACACCGGACACATCGCGTGCGGCAAAGCGTCAAGAGTGCTTTTGTTCGCGGCGCGCTGCAATGCACGGCGCCGCACTTATAAAACAAACAAAAAAAACTAGAGATCAGACACTGGTGAACCTTCTCCTGTTCTACCCCAGCTTGGTACTCATCCACTCCAGCTCGGCAATTAGGTATAATTTGGAAAAAATTATTTTCAAATTGGGCCTCTAGTTTTAGTAAGTTGTTTAGAATGTAATCTTCTCTTTCGTACTTGTGCGCTGAGATAAATATAGAGTAAAATAATTCACTTCATAATAGTTATGCTTTTTTCTCACGTTCATTTAATAATATGAATGCTTCAGTTTTACTTGACAAGTAATTTAATAATATCTAAAATATATTCTTGCACTGCACAGCCAGTATATAAAATCAAAAAGTCAAAATAATCGCGATTCAAAATTGTATATACATAAGTTTTTGAAATTTAAATTCGTCTCTCTTCAGCGTGAATTTAATCATTTAATTTCTTATTACTGGCGATCGTTAGTTCATTAGACTGGAAATTTTAATAAATTATATTTTTAATATTTAAATAAATTATTAAAGATAATGTCCAAAAATTTACGAGCGCCAATTTTTTTGAATTTATATTCAACTAACCTAGATCACTGCAGGACAAGTCATCCTCCTGGGGTCCGAGGGGCTTCCAGCAGAGGGCGCGTCCGGTGAACTTTGTGGGGTCGAGGATGTTCTCGACAGAGAAGGTGAGTCTTCCAGAGGAGGACGAGGGTGGTTTGTTGAGGGAGGAGGGCGGCGAGGCGCGCAGGTCGTCATCGTCGTCGGAGCGACACCGACTCAGGTCCATGGCGTCCTCGTCGTCAACGTCGTGTCCGACGTCCAGCACCTCGTCCGAGTCGCCGTCCGAGCTGCAGTCGTCGTTGAGACGGGGCCACTGCAGGGGCTCCTTGTTGCCCTCGGGCGGAAAACAGGCCATCAGCACCCTCGGGCACACGAGCCGTTGCATCCCTCAAAGGGCCGCACACACACTGCCTGAGCCACCGACGGTGGCACCCACCGTCGGGGCGGCCATCAAGGGGCGGGGCCCCTCTCGGACAGGGCACCCATTGGACGGGGGCGGGGCCAATGCGATTGCCCTCTCTTTCTAGCTAGCTGGCAGCCTTAATTAAATTATTATAACACACCACCGCGATCTCTCTCTCTCTCTCTCTCTCTCTCTCTCTCTCTCTCTCTCTCTCTCTCTCTCTCTCTCTCTCTCTCTCTCTCGCACCCCACCCTCTCCACTTTGTATAATTCGCTACCCCTCTTGGTCGGCTTCAGATACGCGGCTAAATGATGTGCAAATATATTAACAGTGGGAGCGGGTTTGAGCATATCGATCCCATAACCAAAAAATGTAGTGAACCCACCGTGCTCCTTCCACTTGCAGGCCCCTGAAGCACCGACTTATCTCATTTGGACAGGCCTTGACTGGACACCGCACAACCCCATCCACTTTACTTTGCAATTTTTTGCAGTCTTTTAAAATACCGCCTTGCTGGGTGGATTTCAACGTTTTTCTGCAATTTTTCCTTGCTTTCATTTCTGGGAGAATTATAAATCTTTTTAATTTTTTTTTTTGCCATCTTCATATGTTTTAAAATAATATATGTACGCTATGTACTTATTTTAAAAGGGATCTGATGTATAGCCCCACAATACACCCCACATTTAGAAAAAATTCAAAGTGCGTTTTCAATTCGTTTATTCTCTCACAACAAGTCAAATATTATTTTGGGGGTAAAATTACATTGAAGAGAGAATTGGCAGCCAGCCCTAGTAAACAACTTACTAAAACTCATAAACTCAATTTCAAAGCAAAAGTGTTTCCAAATTAAATCTACTTGCCGAGCTGGAGCCGAAAAGAGGAAATTTTAAACAACAGTCAAATATTCTTTACATGCAATTTTAAACTAAAGAACCGTACAATTTTTTAACGCAGTTGGCAGGGAATTCCACTGATTTGCAATTCGAAAAGAAAAACTTTGTCGCCCGAGCTCTGCGGAAGACGATTTTAAAAATTAATATTTAAATAATAATATTACTTCTTTTCCTTTTTTAGGGTTCAGGTCAAGACAAAATCTTGTCGGCCTGTGCCCTTTATTAGTGGTGCAGATTATTGCAGGCATATAATTATCCTGATTTCTTATATGATGATCCACTCGGTGACGACAAACAAAGTTGACTTAAACAGAGAATTTCAATTTGTTTTTTTTTTTCATTTTCATAATATTGAATATTGTTATGCGCTTTCTTCACAAATCAAGTTTCAAATAGTAGAATAATCAGCATAATACAAAAAAAAAATTGATATAGATGAGTGAGAAAAAAATTATCCAAAATGTGAAGAAACGGTAAAGCTGAGAGGAGGGGTTCTCGCCGAGATGGGGCGCAAGCTATTTTCAATTTTTACAATCACATCAAGAAAACATATCACTAGAACAGAGCACGTGAGATTTTCGTACAAAATGGTACACTTATATGTGCAGTACAATCTTTCAGGGAAGGCGGTAGGTCGGTCTTATTTTTGATAATTTAATGTGAGAGGTGAATTGAATTTTTAATATAGAGAATAAATTGCCTATGCTGGAATTGGCGCTAGTTCATTCATATAACTTGACTCCGCTCGTAGTTTTGATATAATGTTTGCATTCTTTTCATTTGTATTTCTTGAAGATTAAATCATGATGGGATTTAATTTATGAGAATTTTCAATGCAGTTCACAATTTACAATTTCTTTCCTAATTAAAATATTCAGTAAAATATGCGATTCCAAGGAATAAGGTTATTTTTATATACGTGTATGGCCGCATTTTTTAATTCTTAATATGAATGAATTTAATAATTAAATAAAAAGTGGGTTTGTTTCACATTAAGAATAAATGATGACATAAAATAATGTAAGCCAAGCTTGAGGAAATCTCAGAACAAGCGTGTTTATTTTTTTCTGATTACAGTAGATTAGCTCCGCTTGAATTAATTTATTCACCTTGAATGAGTGGACGAGAGGGAGTCAATAAATCTCAACACGTTTAACGCCATAAAATGTGTTTAGGAGCAACTCAGTTTTTTCAGCTATTGTACGGCATGTCGATTCATTATCGGTCGATGGGAAGGACTATCTTCCTCTCCGACACAAACGTTCTTTTTATATATTTATTTATTTTTTTGCCAACCGTGTGGGAATCGCTTGATTTGGCGCGATACCCATTCTAGCGCTTCGGATGCAATTAGAAAGAAAAAAAAAGGGAGGCGGCGCATTGTCTGCGCAAATAAGGTGCCCATTTCATGCGTGTTAGGCCGCGCGGTTCATTGTGTGAACCGTCGTGTAATAACACCAGCACAATAAACGTGTAAATGAGAAAGAGCAAGCGACGAGTTTTGCCTATTGGAGCACGTAATGAGTTGAAAAAGTGGTCGAGGGGATTCGTCAATCGGCCGTGAGAGCGGTACAAAAAACTACACAGACAGGTGCTGCGGTGGGAACTAATCAAATTACTTTTCATTGTGTCCCATTATCAAATTATTTTCCGGCTTATAAAAAAGCCAGAAAAGAGAGCGCAACCGTTCAGTTCTCTGATCAGATCTAACTTTGATGCGTAATTTTGTGCTCCACAAACTATTGTATAGTTTTTTTTAAATCATCTTCCGCCTAAACTTATCAAAAACATTACAAGATACCCACTGATTAAGAAGGAATATGAAATAATTAATACTCTATTAACATGTTCTACGACGCGCATGATTATTTTCCGTGTAAATTTATGTGAATATTGATATATAGATTATTGTGTACGTATTCTCATGGAATCTGAATGCATGTTTCAAATTTAAAACTTGTTAGAAAAAGAAAAATAAAAGCAATGAAGACTGCCGACCCGGTACTTAAATAATAATTTCGCTGCAATCTGGTGGCATGGGAGAGGATTAAAGCTTTGGCCGCAATCAATCACTCACTATGTAATTAGAGAGTGTAAATTTAACTCTGAGTGAGTCTAGCTCGGTGTGTTATTTTAAGCAAGAAATGAGTTGAGAGAAAAGAGTGACGTTGGTGAAGCTTATTAACTTCTGAAGTGCACAAAGTATTTTTCTATCAAGAAATTTAATATTCGACCAAAGAGAGTAGCTATACTCCCAAATTAGATTAGAGATTTTATAATTCTTCATAGTCCCTTTTTTAATTTTTATATTCATTAACAAACTTTTTTTAATCTATCAATTTACTGTTAAAAATACACTTTTCACTCTCATTGTCAAAACCCTGTGGCAACGAGACTTATATATAAGCAATAAATCAAATCGAAAATTCTGAGCCGAAAGCCAATTAATTTTCAGCCTGAGTCATTCTGTCAAACTCTGAGAAGGGCAAAAAATTAGGGGCTAACAAGAATTTTAATTGCTTGCTCTCACACTCACGGCGCACAATTTAGTAGTGCGGGCAGCTCATTAAGAAGTATAGAGCGCGGGCTAAATAACCAATTAGCCCGAGTTAGCGCAGCACGGCGGTTCTCCTCCGGGAGGGGGTGCTTTGAGGGGGAGGTTTTTCAACACACACTCGTACATAATTAGACACCGGGCTTTCACCGCTACAAATAAGCAGTTAAGCACGCTAAGGAGCGCTAACAAATTGCAACAATTATAAACTCGCGTAAGAGAGTGCGAGAGAAAATTAAGAGCGGCTCCCTCTAAGTTGCTTGTGCATGTTTATAGAAAGAAATTCTCCCAGAAAACTCGTTATCTCAAGCCTAAAAGGTGTAAACGAAAGAGACATCAAACTAAGAACTTATTTCTCGTAAATGAAAAAGTTCTCCAACTGATAATTTCTATATTTCACTTAAAATCATCAAAATTTTGCACAGATTCGTACAAAATCTGTGCGTGTATTAAAACTTTAATGGAATCATCATTATTAATCTTCACACATCAAGTCAATGCTTATTTATTTATTATCCATTCAAGGGAGACAATGTTATCGTAAAATAGCATTTCACAAATTCAGGCCGGAAGATAATTAATTGAATGCAAATATTTGCAGTTGAGTTAAACTAATAAAAATGTGAGGCATCTTTCTTTGAAATTTTAACTGGATTTTAGATTTTTTTTCTCTTTTAAGTTTCTGTCATATCAAGTTATTTTCTGTTCCTCAGTCCCGAAAGGACTCCCCCTGAACTTCCATGTCTCTCTTTCTCCGCTTATCTTTCACGCCGCTTGCTACGCGACAGCTAATTTGCTTTTTGAAAACGTCTGGCATAGAAAGATTAGGTGCAAGGGAGCAAACGACGACAATTTTCCCAACATTCTCCCATGATGACAGACATTCTTGTGCGCATCTTTTCAATATTTTTCTGATTATAATGAGCCCTTTTCTTTTTTACGTCTGCGTCGCGCTCGTCTTAATGAGAGGCAAAGAAGGTTTCAATTAAAAAGTCGCTAATTACCAGTTTCCAGCAACGAAATGAAAGAAATCGGTCAAGTGGAAAATTAATCGACTGCGAGAATGCCAATTATAAATTTTTCATGGGGCAGAGCAAATGGATATCATTAATTAGTTTGCACATTAATTGTTTTGGAAAAAATGGAGACCCTTTGATAAATTTGTTATTTAATTTGTTTTGAAATCAATAGCAGAGATTCCTGCTGCTGTCATGTTGCCTCTAGAGCATTTAATGCACTATTATCTAGTTGTAATGAGCTATATAGTAAAGAAGGTAGCAGGTGAAAGCACCTGTGCTGGGAAATCAGTTTTACAACATGATGATTTTTTCACACTTGCATCTAATGACACTATATGAGTCTGGTTAAATCCTAAAATCAAAATTAAAATTATTTGAAATTGAGCTGAGGGTTGATTCATGGTGATTTGAATTTAAAATCGGCTTTTCCTCGATGGATTTTTGAACGGTGTTTATTGTTTAAGAAAAATTGTCATTGCCGCGGTACCTATAAAGGTAAAAATATTTATAAACAATTTTAGTACATGAAGCGGAATCAAGTTGTGAAATTGCCAAATTTACGGAAATTTCAGATCAACTCAATCATTTCCAATTGCCGATGGTTTTTTTTATATGGATGGAAAATTAATTTTTTTTGTAAATAAAATTTTCTAAAATAAACGGCTTTTCCTCTTTGAAGAATATCATGGTTTTATTAAAAAGCCCCATAGATGGGTACGCTCAACAATTTTGCGCTCGCGCTCAAATTTTTTAAAAGTCTTGCGCTCACACTTTGCGCTCAAAAATATTTTTTTCCCTTAGAAAAAGTGCGACTTATTAGAAAAATTTTGTATACAAAAAAACCCATCGGAAATTGGAAATGATTAAGGAACTGAAATTTCCAAAATTTTGAAGGTTTTCATTTAAAAACACTATTTCTGGTTACAATTTTTGATCAAACATGGGAATTTCTAACATATTGTTTTGGAGCGCTAACGAGCGCTGCGCTCAGCGACCAATGCGCTCGCGCTCACAATTTTGACAATCTCGTGCGATCGCGCTCAGAGTGCAGAGCGTAGAGCGCGCTCTGCCCAACTATGAAAAGCTCTTACCTCTTCCAGTCACGGTCAAAAAATTAAAAATTGTAGAATCAGTTTCGTGAACTTTTATTTCCAGGATATTATTATTGTTATTATTATTATTATTGATATTTACTACTATTCAATTTCAATTTTAGTATGATTTAAGCCGACTTACACAGTGTTACAATTTTTTCATACGCATATTTCGTTCCGTTGATATGGTGACTTTGTTGAACATTGTAAAAAATCTGAAGTCAAAAGCAGTTTCAGACAATCTTAACTTAATAGTCCTGCTGCACTCATTTGAGTACATTCAGGACAAGCTTTTGAATATTATTAATAGTGCAATTGCAGAAGGAATTTGTCCAAATTGCTGGAAAAAAATCAATGGTGGAACCGATTCCTATATAAGGTCAAATGTCCTAAAGCGCCCCAGGATTTCTGTCCAATTAATATTTTAAATATAATTATATTAAATCAAAATCAAATCATAATGTTTTTTTATGTCTATTGGTTTATTGGGTTTATTGTTCAAACTTGAAAAGAGTAAAATTTTTGGACGAAAAGGCTCCAATTCCAGGAAAGTAAAATAAAAACCTGCCGCAGCGAGTCTCTGTTGAAATAGTTTTCTTTCAATGAAAAAGTCATCATATTTTGTGTAAAAATAAAGAATTATTACCACATAAGTTCTAGAGATAATTTTATTTGCGAAAATTGCGGAGAGAGGATTCATTTCTATCACTTCTTTGACTGTTTAAAGAATGATCTTAATCTTAAGCTTAACAAAAACATTGTAAATAACGAATACTCCCTCTTGCCGTTTGTTTATTTTTTTATCTTTAAATAGTAGCACACCCAACGGTGTACAATGATAAATACTTTCATTTCAATGAAAAAAAGCTCATTTCAAAATCATTCGATCCACATAAAAAACTAGAGAAAATTTTAGTCAAATTATATTAGAGCACGACTAGCACGAGTGACGCACGTGTTGCATAACTAACAAATCTCGCAGGGGCTTGATTTCGTGGAAGACGTGTTGGTGCATGCAACTTTGATCGGGCGTACTTTGGTGCTTGCTGGTAATAATGAGTGCGTGTGAAATATTAAAGAGGCCGGAACAAGGAGCCGTTTTACGACTTGCCACTCTGCCGATCTAATATTCCATAAACACACCAGCAGAGAGCGAGAGAGCATAGTGAGTTGACTACGGCTGCTGCCTCGCCAGCCGTGCTGGGGTAGTTTGATTAATCGAGCCTCAAGCCGCATAAATAATTTCAGACCTGTTTTGCTCTCTTATTCAAGAGCAGTTGGAACGTGTGCATGAGGGGAGCAGAAAAGGAAAAGAACGAAAATCATCATCAGCACCATTCGTGCTCTGCTTACTCATGCCTTCAGTAAAAGTGAAAACTTCTTTAAAATAGAAGATAACAT
Source organism: Neocloeon triangulifer (assembly GCF_031216515.1). NCBI lineage: Eukaryota > Metazoa > Arthropoda > Insecta > Ephemeroptera > Baetidae > Neocloeon > Neocloeon triangulifer. The sequence goes on from NW_026775562.1 coordinate 6,786,481, forward strand.
TATCAGAAAGCAAAACCATGCCTGGATTTTTGCTCGACAACAACGGAAAGCGGAGATACAGCTGTTTAATAATTTCAAAAATCCGAATTTACTGTCCCGCAAAACACCTAACTTGAGACCACCTACTCACAGGCTATCATCCAATTTCCAACAACCACCTATGCTCTATGCTATCAAGCACTCAGGTCAGATTGATTTGGAATTGGCTTAAAATACACTTTATATCCTTTATTTGTATCCATTTTTTATTTTTACTTTGAGATATTTTCTCACATAAAATTCTAGCGCATTACGAAATTTCTTAAAATAGTTATTATTATTAGCGTTCCTGTGTTTCAATTAAAAATCTTGTAATTCATTATTTCTCATTCAACAATCTATTTTTATTAACAGTTTTAGAACAAACATAAATTGAAATTGGCCACTTGTATTGTATTTAGTTGTATGGATACAATATATTTAGAAGCAAAACAATTTTTATGATCGGTTACATTAGCCGAAAGGAGTAAAATCGCAGCGATTTGTGCAGATCATTCAAACAGAAAATAAGGCTCATCATAAAAATAGCTCTGCAGAGTTCTTTAAAATACATATCGGTTTCTCTATAATCCCACTAAACGGCATAAAATACTATTTGTGTCATTTTTATATACATTTGCTTTGATTATTTTAATTTTATTGATCTCTCAAGCAATAAAAGTATTCGATATTTCTCTCAATAAAATCAAATTTGAAATTTTAGTCTCTCGACATTCACATTGAGTGCATAAATATTAACATCTAATTGGGGCATATTCAGTGACGGCCTTAGAAGTCTTAAAATAAATTTTTAATGACCCTAAAGCTGAACTAACAATTTTTGGAAACAGTTTACACAAAGGAACTTAGGGGGAGGTGACTCTAAATTGATAACCCATATTTCCCTGCCGACATAATTTTTTTCCTTCAAAATTAAGAATTTTTATGAAAAAACCCCGCTTTAACATAGTGGGTTAATTCATTGAGATACACTTCCAGAATTTGCAATGCACGCAATAATTCTCCCACATGAGTTACATAGTGTCTACGCGTGTTTAGATCCTCCAAGCTCCGGACAGCGAAATCATCTCATTTCAAGGGGTTGTGTTGTGGTTTATACATCCTGTGTAGACATTTCGCAATTATATTTAACTCGAATGGAAATTGGAATAATTTAAATGAGCCAATAAAAAAAGTAATAAAATCACATTAAAATTGAGTAATTGCACAAATCTGACGGTGTATCTCAGTTTCAAATCCCTACTTCAACTTTTTTGAAGTCTCTATCAAAATTTAACAAATAAAAACAGCCGCCACTGCAAAACGTCATTTTCTTCTTTACAAGTGTATTTTGTTAAAAGCTTTTTATTCAGAGCCTGCTGTTAATACTTTCAACCGTTTGAACATAGTTTGTATAGAGGTTTAGCATAACTTTTTTGTTTTTGTTTAAGGAACATCAGTTTTAAGTTAAAAATAATTTAAGCAAACTGCCATAACATAATTTTGTTTCCTCACACTTTGACCAGATTTATGTAGGGTCTTAAAAACTTAACACAAAAATACCATCTACAAAGCAGGAGAATGTTTGCTATCAACGCATAAATCTACACAGATTTATGATAAATAAGAATAATGCCGAGGTCACAGAACAAAATAAACTCAGCACTTTTCCAACAGTGAATTAGGAATCACAAAGAATGAAGGGGCTCTTCACTAAAATTACATCATATCCAACTAGTGATTTATAAGCGTAGCCGCTTGGCAGACTTGTGTTAGAGCAGCACATTGTAGTGCCGGTCGTCTTCGGCTATCAAAATGATGGTTGGCCTGTTTGTTGTGCTTTCGTCTGTTGAGAAGCAGCACACAAAGTCCTCGGTGCCAAAGGAATTTGGCCGAACCACTTTGATGGAGGTGCCTAGCGTGTGGCTCAGCAGAAACATTTCCACCTTTAATGATCAAAAATTTTAGTTCACTTACAAAATGAAAGTTCAAAAAAATTAATCCAAAAATTTAAATTTGTAAAAAATATTGTCAAAAACTTGTAGGGTTTTTGACTTGAGCAAAACAATTATTTTATTATTATTAATATTTTTTTGTACAAATGATAACAAAATATCCTGGAAATTAATAAGATAAAATTGCAAATATTTCTTAAAAAAAAAAAATTACCTGCTCTAGTCCACCGCTGTCACCAACAACCTGCAGATGATTCTTTGTGAAGTCTTGAGGCGTCTCGGAAGTATCCCGAGCAAACATAAGAATGGCGAAAAGCGGTAGTTCATCAGTTGTGGTGACGTTGTGTTTGTGGATCTGCAAGGCAGCTGCCAGCATGTGCAACTTAACAGCCTCCAGAATGTGCAGGTCCAGACTTGGACTCGTGTTCAGCATGTGCACCAGGAGGCTTTCTCGATTCGAAGACTCACTCATTAGTTTTGCCTACAATTATTGTCAAGTAAAATATATTTTAAATTATTGCATGATGAAATATTTACAAGATTATCAAGGCTCTCAAGACATTTCTTTATTCCGTGGAGGACATCGGTGCCTCTGTATGGCAACCGACCTGCAAATTGCCACTCCTGGATCCAAGGACTACCATGGTTGATGGCCTTGGTGAGGGCAGTGAAGGTTGCGTCACCGCTTGGCACAGGCAGATCCATCACAAGGCATTGAAAGAGGGCTGCTCGCAAAGCACAGTAGTTATCACCGCGAATGCGACGGATGTATTGCGTCCCCAACACTCCTGGCACCTCTGAGTAGCCCTGAAATTTTAACAAATAACTTTCTAATAAATACAATTCTAAGTATTCAAACTTAAAACCTTTAACAGGGTATTTTTTTTTTAATTAATATAATGATTATTATCCTTTATTGATGTATGGAGTGATACTGCGATACAATACACTGGGCAGGCCATGAGGCCACCCATCTGCAATGTAGTTTGGGGAAAAAAGCAACTCGATAAACAAAGTCTGTAAAACATCCAAAACTCTCCTGAAGAGAAAAAAAGGACAAAAAAAACAGGGTTTTTTTCATATGGTGAGCTTATTAGGCTATTGGGTCGGTCTCTTGCCGAAGTCGAGCACCCTTAGCACATTTGTGCTTCCCAACCAACCTGACCCTTGTTCGGGGGCTTACAAGTAGATTTGGTGGTGCTCGCACCCCCCCCCCCCCCCTTGAGACCTTACCCCTTGACCCGGCCTTGCCATGAAGGACTTGGAATGAAACGCAGGCATTCAGATTCTCCATACAAGCTGAGTTCTTCCAGCTTGTGGCTAGGAGGAAACGTGGCAAACCTCCGAGTGCGAGTCGGTACAGCTTGCGCCATACCTCCCAAATTCCCGACGTGTCAGCCGAAATGTTATCAATGATTCGCATACCAGAGACTATTTGTTTCCAAAAAGAGCCTCAGGCTGAGCATTGATCCCATGATGGCCAAGAAACCCACTGATTAGAATGCAAGCATTCTAACCACTGGGCCACAGGGCTTGGTGAAAAAACAGTGTACATATCAACACTGTACGAATTTTACAAAATCAAATATTAATTACATCTGGCGGATGCAATCAAGCCATTTATCATCAGACTAACAAACTTATAAACAGAATGACACCCAATCTATGATGATATTTTAATCTTTATTGATTTAAAAAAACATGCTTACTTTAAGCATCCTTTGGGCTGTTGGTGTGTTTCCGTGCCATTCTCTGAGAGCATACTGCAGTATTTGCTCCTTTTCACAGATGTTCATTTGCATGGGGGGGTTGGCATCTGAAGGAGTGGGCAGTTCTGAAGTAGGGGTCAAAAAGGCTTCCGATTCTGGAGTCACTTGCTCGCTGGTTTTGGCACTGCTTAGCCACCTGTAAGTTGTTTATTAAAATTTAGATAGTCCAACATATATGAGAATTATGAGGAATAAGGAATAATCCAATTTCGAGAGAGGATCAATATATTTGATACACATGAATATTTTTAATTAATATCAAATACCCTCTAGACATAAGCGACGTTTCACTTGGCGTTCTGTGACTTTGGGTCTCAGATGCTGTGTCCCACTCCATAAATCCAGACTCTTCTGAGCTCCATTGCAAAAGGTTTGGTGGTTGTAAATTCAGCAGTTTAAGCTCTGGCTTTTTGCTCTCACTGGTAGCCAACAGCAAGCTGTTCCAAGAAAATGATGTTTTAAATAATTGCTTTATCATAATTTTTGTCAAATAAATAACAACAATAATAATCAATAATAATTTTCTTGATTTCGCAAACTCACTTTTCTGTGATATTGTCATTATTGTCAGAAGAAATGATTCCAATGTCCTGCTGGTTGCTCAGTTCAGCCTCTAAGTCCATCTCAAGGGTGTCGACACAACTCAATATTTCTGGCGCTTCTGTCTGCTCGTCGAACAAGGGTTGATCCAAGTCTTCGTTGTCCCACTCTAGGTTAGCCATTAGCTCGTCTTCCTCGCTGAATGCAGAGCCCAAGGACACATGCTGTTCTTGCTGTTGAAAGAAGGAATTGTATGAACTTTAGTTGTCTAAAACAAATTTGTGCCAAAAATACTCACACTTGGCAAGTATCCCCTGGGGAAATGCATTGGCGTAGCCATCATGGGTGACTCAAGTTGCTTCACCTGCTCACTTCCCTGACTGAAGTTTATCAGAGCCATGTCTGACAACTCCGAGGAAATGCTCTTATTTATGCAGGTGAGGCTGTAGAGCCCCGTGAAACATGCCCGCCGCTCAAATTCTTGGTGCGGAGCTTCGGTCATCAGGCTTGACATCCCTGGCACGTTTCGATTGCACTTGATGGTCTCAAAGTCTTCATCCATCATCAGGCAGTTGTTTTTTAGCTGGTCGATTTCCTAATATTTTGTCATGAACCAAAAATTGTATGTTCTATCATATAATATAACGTAAACATCATAATTAATTTTGAACGCGTGAGTGCATTGGTCCTGAGTGCTCCATTGCTCATTTTGCGCAAATTTTAAGCTAAAAAGTTTTTTCTTCAAGTATTTATAAAAATTCCTTTTATCTTTGCCATTGAATTTAAAGTTTTTGGCTAAACAAATCAGGCAAAGTTTTAAAATACCAATGAGGTTTTTTTTTAATTTCAATACAATTTCAATTAAATTACTGAATAATAATTTAAAAACACAAAATTAAGCGGTAAATAAATTAAACATGCTCCAAAAGAAAAGATTTGTGTGCATTGCAATTTTTTTCTTCTAAATCTAATTTTGTCTGAGGTGCTGCATCAATTGTGTCAACATTTTTTTATTGAAGTGAAGAAAACAGGCTTTGTCCTTCTTAAGAAAAATTGTTTTTAATTCAAATAAATGCCAAGGCTTTGTTTCGGAATAAAAAAAAGCAATTTTCTCAACAAGCAAAAAGCCCGTTTTCTTCACTTCCATGACTCTCTCCTCAAGTGCTAAATATTAAAAAAAAAAAAAAAAAAATAGATCGTTTTAGATAAAATAATGATAGTTTGAGTCACAGCGTGAGCACTGATTGCAAGTCGCAAGGTTTTGTAAAACTAAATGACAGCGCAGAATCATTGATCGCACTTCCCACCCTTGTAAATATATAGAATACATTCTAGCATTTTATTTTGAGATCAAGTCTAACCTGTTGAAGTTTCTCCAAACAAGCAACTGTGGCTGAATCTTCGGTTTCTTTGACGCTCCACTCGATGCTATATTCTGAGCAGGTGCTATCAAAAGAGCCCTCTCTGGGGAAGCGTGGCTGGCAGTGCTTTTCAAAGTTGCAGGAGAAAGAGTCGACGGTAAAGTCTCTTGGCATCGACTGATAGTAAGAGTATCCAACATCAAGGCCGCTGCTTTCTGCGCCGTCAGGTGCCATTCGTTCGCTGCAGTTCCAGTAGCTTCGAGCTTTTTTTAGGTTGGGCTGCTGGTTATCCTCACCCTTGCAAGGGGTCACCGGCCAACTCGCACCTTTCTTTTGAACCTGTAATTTTCAAAATCTCAATTTTCAAGTTCATCTGTATATATTGAATAAACTTATGAAATATTATGAATATTATGAACGCACTGTAGGTTTGGAAAATTGGGACATTGAGCCTTTAATGCGAGAAAGGAGCCAGCCTTTGTTGGCCACTTCCCTGGTGTGCGTTTGGCTACCCTTGCGGCCGCCCCAGATGCCACGGAACCCACCGCTCCTGGAGCGTTTGTACATCGCTCGCCGCTCTTGAATGTGCGGCTCAGAGTAGAAGCTCTCGTCCTAAATGAAGAGAATTAATAAAGAAATGAAACAGGAAAAATGATTTCAAGTTTTAAGCTAACCTCTGACTGTGATAAGGACACAGAATTGCTCCTGTCTGCGTAATCGCTGTCATCACAAGATGTGCTCGGACCAAAATAGTTGGTCTGAAATTGAAACAATACTTCATTTCAATTCTAATTTCATCCAAAATTTCTTGGAACAAATGAAAACAATCAATTGTTTGTGAAACTTGCGAGTAAAATAGGCACTATTTATTTATTCTCCATTCAATACAATCCTGTGTCATGATAGTGAACAAAGCCAAGAATTTACCGAGACACAAGAGGCATAAGAGCAATATAAAACTGAAAACAAGTGACTCCTATGAAGCTTTAATTCAGGAATAATAATGCAATTTGTTTCATAAAATCCATTTAAAGTATTATTTTTCAATTAAAAAAATAAAAATTGCATTATCTTTATTAAAAACTGAAAAGGCGCAATTCCATTGCTTATTTGTTCCTTATAAAAATGAGCTAAATCGATTTTTTAATTTCACTCACTTGTATAGATCCATAAGAAGCGTCCTCTCCATTGCCGAGAAGCTTTCGTCGAGACTGGTAGAGATTTTTCAGTTTGTGACCAGTTGCTGAGAAGATGTTCCTCTTATTAAGTTTGGGCGAATCTGGCGGATTCTTTGGCCAGTAGTAGTGATAGAGTTTGTAGCACACGAATCCTCCAACGCCCAGGAAGAAAAAGATGCTTGTCGCTTTCACTGAAATATTAATCAAAGCGAAATTAGCAATAATTTCATAATCACATTAAGGAATTACTATGTGAGGCTTGTTCATTTGAGCAAGCAGAAATATACTGAGAAAAATGGTCAAGGAAGTACTAGTTTATTGGGCGTGCGAAATTTGTCATTGGATATTCAACACGCACTGAATGCGCAAGATGGATTTATATTTATAGTATTTATACCAATGACAAACGGAGAGAAAATAACATGAGATAGAATGTTAAGGCTGCATAAACTTTCAAGGTTTATCTTTGATGAAACTTAAAATTTAAATCAACTTGAAATCAATTTTAAAACTATACTAAGCTTTGTGTTAATTTTTATTTTTGCACGCTCAAATTCACAAACATTCATTTATTCAATTCATTCATTCTCTTGCAACACGTCCTTATTTATTATCATTTGCATGAAAAAAAACAACTATAGCCAAAATACACGCGTACGTGCCATGCAGCAGGTATAATCTCGGGAGAATTGTTTGCAGTATATGGCTCTATTTGCTCGGTGCAAAATCTCGCCACTTGATTTGAGTCATTGTGACGCGACAGATTTCGCCAGGAGTTGAGTGCAATGCAGCACGTACGCAACCCGGGAATAATATAACGACTACAAAGATTTGTTGTAAAACACATGGTCGCATATTTAAGCGAAATATTATGGAACAACACTCTGCATAGTATTCGAATGCGTAGGAGAATGAAAATATGCATGGCAGATTCAACAGTAGCTTCATGTCTTAAAACATTTTTTCCCTGCAGATTATTTTTTTCTTGTAATAACTAAGCTGCCAATGAGTTGGATTGCACTGGCTGCAACTTAAAAATACTTTGGAAAAGAAAAAAACTATCCTCAATCCTCAATAAATCATAGCAAATAAGAAACGACTTAAATTAAATCAAAGGTAGGAAATTTACTTTTTTTTTGTAAAAAGGTAGGGTAGATGCAAAATTTTGAAGGTGTATACAAGAATGAAGAATTTTTGATAATTTTATTTTTCGTGAAGAAAATCAATAATATTGGCAGGTCATTTTAGGTATGAACCCAGGCAGAATTAGCAGCGTTTCATATGTTTGCAGATTTGATTTTTCTTGACCTGGAAATTTCCACCTCCTTTCTCAAAATTGCCATCTAAAAAAATCTATAAAAAAAATCATTTTTTGTCGTAGTTTTCTAATCAGACCCCTGTGTAAGCTTTCCATAGCGACTGCCATTTATAGCATGAAAATTTATGGCTCTCGTCCCCCTTTAATAGTTTATTAATTTATCATAACAAATTTGACAAAATGAAAAACACAAAAAAACGCACCAATACACAATTTAAACACATTTTGAGGGAGCACGAAGCACAAAAACACTGTAACTCGACTTCTAATTTGTATTAAAAAATTATTTAGAAATTTTAATTCCTGAAATTCACCATTCACCTATTTTCATGCTTCCTCTGATAAATATATTTCAGGCAAATGCATAATGTTGTTCTGATAAATAATTTTCAGACGAAGCAAAAGATTTCTGTCTTTTTTTCTGATCAATAAAGGGGTTCCCAAATTTCTCCAATAACTTAGGGCAAAAATATTCATGAATATTCTAAAAATTTCGTTTTATTTTAAAGTAAAAAATAACTAAAAATAATCACTGTTGCTCACTGCTCAGTCCCCTAAAATTATGATCCCAAGAATTTTCAATCACCTTCCCGAACGAATAAAAAACATTGATAGTTATTAAGTGTTTAAGAAGGAATAGGAATTAATATTCTATGACAAAATGTTCTATGACGTGCATGAATATTTTTTACGTAATTTTTTGTGAACTGTATTTTAAATTTGGTAAGCTGTATTATAGTGACCAATTCCAAAGATTATTTTTGAACATTTGTTGATCTATACAGAATAAAATATTATCTTAATCTGAATAGTTAATTTTCATGGTTTAAAAGAGGGAAATTTCAAATATTTGTATTTCAAACTTAAAATACAAAATATTACAATATTGATCTTTTTCATGAAGCTCTGATTTAAAAATTTAAAATACCAGCCACGAGAGTAAAAAAAAAATTTTTTTTGAGGCTTATCTCAAGAGCAAAAATACATAACTTGTAAATTTCTGTAAATATGTTTAAATTTCTTTAACTCTTTTTCCTATCTTCCTTTGACCCAATTGTAAATGGGTGAATTACGTCTGAGTGCACTATTTTTGTAATATCACACCATAAGGCAATAAAAGATAAAAGAGTTGCAATAATAATTATTTTTGCGTTCATATTTCCTTTTTATGGAAATGCTGGAAATAAATACAGTTTTTATTTAATTTTAATATAAATAGGGACTTCCGATGATACTGCATGTTCAATACAAGAGCGAGTGCGCAGAGTTCTTGTCAGGCTGGGGGAAAACGGAGGATAAAAATTGACCCTTGTTGGTGAACAGCGCCGATCGATAATATGGAGAGAAACTTGTTTCGTACTGCTCAAAAATCTTACTATACCTTTATTTACCCCCCGCTTAGAAACTTGCAATAAAATCGATGATTTAAATCAAATGTGTTAAATAAAAAATGTAAGATTTGATCTCGATATACGCGAATAGACAATTACATCAGTTGCTAAATTAGGATGAAAGGAGAAAAGTTATGAGGGGAACCCTCGGAGAGCGCACACGCACTAGATAATCTTTCGAACTTTACAAATATACACCAAATTTGGTTTTTGAGACATCTGTTATTTCTGTAAATAATTTCCAAAACTTGTTTGCAGACGTCAATGAAGTTGTGCCACCTTTTGCACACATGCAAAAAACTCATCACTTTATAAGTGCGGGTGTTTTTGTTTTTCAATTTATAAATCTATAAATTTACTTTAATTCGCACCGCAGAAAAAAATAACTAGAGCTAGATTTGCATTTGCATTTGCAATTTTTATTTATATATATTTTTTTTAATTATTAAAGAAAATAAACGGACCTGATTCAAAAACGAGGGCCCAGTTGTCGGAGAGTCTGCAGAATTCGAGTCCGAGAGCGCTGACAAGGGCGAGCCAGTTGGAATCAAGAGCTGGCGTTGAGCTGAAGGCACAGTTGGCGAGCACGTCGGCAGTCGGGAAGCCTCCGATCAGCGCGACCTGCTCGTGTCTGCAGTAGATGGAAAAGTGCATGCAGCAGTCCTGCGGGTACACGTTCAGGGTGACCATCTCCGGAGGCTGCCCTCCGCAGCCGCACAGGACGGTGCGGCTCCACATGCACCACTACTTTAAGCAGCACCACAATTGCTGGTCACCTCATTTGGTATGGTCGAATATCACATCACGTTCTTTTGGTGGACCACCCTCGATCTTTGAGTTGCCCTTTCGCTCACGCTGTTTCTTGTTATCGATGGGTCAGAGGGGTGGTCTGGACGGTCCGGTCCAAGAAATGTGAAGGAAGGAGGAAGGAGAAAAAAGCGACGATTCTCCATATAATCGGTCCCGCAAGCGGTTAAACCGGTATCGAAAAACGGAAGGATGGCAACGTTGGAGGGTAGGAGATGTGGTGGGGGGGATACGTAAGTGTTAGGAGCGACACAAGACTGTAAAATGTGTCTTTTTTTGCTGTTAATGCTGGCGGACAGGTGGAGCAAAGCGTAGTAATAATTGAATGGATTACCCGGGAGAGTATAAGATTGAAGTGAAGAATTGTCAATTGGGATTGTGGAACTAAAAGTGCGCTGATATAGTTTAAATGAACATGTGAGAAAGATTTGTTGAGTCTTAAAATACGAAAAGACTTTTTGTACTACTGCAGTTTTTTCTATGAGTCTTTTCCAATCTTGTATTTATATTTGTATTTATTTTTAAATGCCAATATATAGTAATCTTAAGTTGTATTTAATTATTTTTAAAACCAGACCCCAGCAGAAGATATCGGCTGACACAAACTATTTTGATTTTCTGAAAAGGTGTTGTAAGCATTAGGTCCCAAACTTGCAAACCTGCAAGTTTGGTGTCCTGCCCACGAAATTTAATTTTTTTTATCTGCATTAATTTAATTACTTTTTAATTTTAAGCAGAGTAGTTTGGTATAAGAATGAAGATGCCAAATAATAAAATAAAATATCATTTTACTGAAAAATTCCAAAAATCAAAAGATCTTTTCCTAGCAGGACACCAAACTTGCGCGCCGCAACTTTAGTGTCCTGCGTAAGATATTTAATTTTTCCCCATCAAAACGTATTTAATATTTTTTTATTTCAAGCCGATTAATTAGGAATAACTACGAGGGTGCCAAAAATTATTAAAAAGTGATGAATTTGAAAAAATCCAAAATCCAAGTGACGTTTCTGAGTAGGACACCAAAATTGCGCGCCGCAATTTTAGTGTCCTGTGTAAGATATTTAATTTTTCCCCATCAAAACGTATTTAATATTTTTTTATTTCAAGCCGATTAATTAGGAATAACTACGAGGGTGCCAAAAATTATTAAAAAGTGATGAATTTGAAAAAATCCAAAATCCAAGTGACGTTTCTGAGTAGGACACCAAAATTGCGCGCCGCAATTTTAGTGTCCTGTGTAAGATATTTATTTTTTTCCATCAAAATTTATTTAATAATTTTTTGCTTATTAGCCGATTTATTAGGAATAACGAATAACTAAGAGGGTGCTAAAAAAATTATAAAAGTAATGAAATTGAAAAAAAAAACTAAAATTCAAGTGGCGTTTCCAAAATTGCGCGCCGCAATTTTAGTGTCCTAGCTGCGTAAGATATTTAATTTTTCCCACTAAATCATCATGCATTACTTTTATAATTTTTTTTTGGCACTCTCTTAGTTATTTCTAATTAATCGGCTTAAAATAAAAAAATTATTAAGGAAATGAAGAGATCGGGCTTTTCCTCGTTGCAGAAAAATTGTTTTTATTCAAAAACAAATGGCTCTACCAGTTTCGGTCACGGTCTGCGACCCTATTTCATGAGCAAGAAAAAATACAAAAAATCAGCAAATTGAAAAAACACCACATTTTAAATAAAAAATTAAATTCTTAAAAACTAACAAATTCAGGTACCAACCTATTTCATGAGCAAACGCGCTGCTCGCTGACTAATACAAGAATGAGCTAGCTAAAGACAGATTGATTGGGGGAGGTGATCTTTATTGGGTGATTAGCGCGCGGCGCGGCCGACCACGGGGGCGCCGAATGACGTCGGGCACATTATGCGTTTTCGAGAAAAAGCTGTTTGCTTCCTCTCTCAAAAAGGACATCCACCTTTGATCGAATTGGTGGCTCGGTTGGCTTATTACATTATTACCGCATGCCATTGCCATTGCTTCCAGCACTTTTCTTTTTTTTTGGTGAGCCATGCACTGGTAGAGCCATTTGTTTTTGAATAAAAACAATCTTTCTGCAACGAGGAAAAGCCCGATCTCTTCATTTCCATGATCATCTCCTCGAGTGTCAACTTCTTCAAAAAAATTATTAAGTTAACTTTGATGGGAAAAATTAAATATCTTACACAGGACACTGAAATTGCGGCACGCAATTTTGGTGTCCTACTCAGAAACTTCACTTGAATTTTTGATTTCTTAAAATTCATCACTTTTTAATAATTTTTGGCACCCTCTTAGTTATTCCTAATTAATCGGCTTGAAATAAAAAAAATATTACATTCATTTTTGATGGGAAAATTAAATATCTTGCGCAGGACACTAAAGTTGCGGCGCGCAAGTTTGGTGTCCGTCTAAGAAGGTATGCTTTATTTTGGAAAAATTAAAAGTTTAATTCATTATAAAATAAGGCACCTTCTTTTTTTATCCGAGTCACTCTGCTTGAAATAAATTAATTAAATAATAAATTAATTAATTTTGGGCCGAAATAGTGTTTCATATTTGGCAGGACACCAATTCTGCGCGCTGCAAGATTGGTGTCCTGCCTTCGATAAGTAATGTTTTGCGGTTCAATTAATTGAAAATAATTCTATTTAGCTCTGATGAATTAGAAATTGGTTTAGGGTAGCCAAAAAAATTCAAAAGATAATTCTTTTGAAAACAAATCCAATAAATACGTTTCGTTTCCAACTAGGACACCAAACTTGCGCAAGTTTGGTGTCCTAGTTTGAAACGAAACGTATTTATCATATTTTTTCCAAAAAAATTATCTTTTGATTCTATATTGGCTACCCTACACTAATTTCTAATTAATCAGAGCGAAATAGAATTTTTTTCAATTAATTTAGCCGCAAAACATTACTTATCGAAGGCAGGACACAAAACTTGTAGCGCGCAAGTTTAGAGTGTCCGCATCGGAATAACCTTGCAACCTTGCTCTTTTTTGTAATATAAATTTATTTTACTTGATTATTTTTTTCTAGAATAGTATAATAAGGAATTTTTATCCATCATCTTGGGCACGTGCAGGCACGTGAAAATAAAATTTTTATTTCCCATATTTTACTGCACGAGAAGAACACCAAGCTGTAGGCTGCCGTTTACTGTTGGTGTTGGTAGTCGCAATTGGTTTTGGAGAGTAGTGGGAGCTTTGCAGCGTTGCCATTCAAGCGGTTTGTGACCGGTTATACCGAAGAGCGCGGGACCGATTTCAAGGATTACCAAAAGCGACGCCCACCTCTGAAAACTCCGCTGAAATCAAGCGCGCAAGCGCGCTGTGTCATAATATATTTATTCGAACTTGCCATAATCGAGGTGGCAGCACTGGGCAGCTCGCACAGAATTTTTAAATTTCGCGCTTCGCTCGTGAGAGGACCGCTTTAATTCAGTCGATTCAGTCCCTTGATTCAGTCCTTATTGGTATTTTTTGAAAACGCAGGAGGAGGAAACAAAAGGGGGGCGAGGTCGCCGAGGTCAAGGAGCCCAAGGAGGCCGAGGTGCCCGAGTCATGGCGTAAATTATTCTCCTGAAAGTCCTGAACGCGACAATAGGTGCTGGAAATCGCTGCCTAGTCCTGGCCCGGTCTGGTGGTGGGGACGTGTACGGACGGAGGGGTCGAAGCGACAAGTTTGCTGGATTAGACCAAAACCAGCGAACGGAGTTGCATTGCTTCCCCTCTCACCGCGCACTGCCTTCCCCCCACTAATTTACAAACATTGTCAATATTGTCTTTTTGCCGGGTATCTAAATCCAGCAAACGTTGTCGCGGTCGTGAGAATCGTGCGAGTTGCTTCAGATGCTTGAAGATTGTGATGGCTGTTTAACGGTGCATGTTGATGAGCAAAAATCGTAAACAAGTCGCCGAAAGAAGCCGGCTCTCGAGGTAATTCGTAATTGGCGAAAGTGAACAAGTTCGATCGGTCTCTGAACCACTCGGACGCAGTTTACCCGCACACCGGCCATCATCGGCTGTTGCAATGTTAGCGAAAAATAACGCACTGCACATTGTGTTATGTATTTGCAGGTAGAAAGAAAAGAAAAAATTCAAGCAGCGCACACACTTTGGCTCGCCATGGAGGGCTGCGAATTGAAAACGACGACAGAGGAGACGACCATGGTCACAGGGGTGACCGTCCAGGAGGTTGGCCCCAATGGCAACCTCATGCCTAAGTTCAACACCCCAGTCGACGTTTCCATTTCGTACGACCCCGAAGGAGCCAGCATAAAAGTCACCCGAGGTTGGATTTTGCTCTATCGATTTTGTCATCGTAAGGCTCATAAAATTTTGTTAATAATAATAATGGGTTTCAGGACCCGACAGGGTTGAGATAATGGAATTCCCGGTCACCTCGGAGGTGGAGTGCTGCAGAATGGGAGATCGGGGTTACCTCTTCAGGCTGGACATCGAGACTATTTTATTTGTTTTCCGTGACGAAAAGGGTCAGTGCCTCCATGATAACCCTCAATTTTTCAAATTTAACTTGTTTAAATTCAGATGCCAGGGCTTTTCACGACAGAGTTGCTAAGGTAAAAGCAAACAATGTAACCATCTCTGTGTTCAAAGAAAGAACAGATGAGTCATCAGCATCCCAGTACTTCCAAGTATAGTATTATTTTCTAGGAAACACAGGATATTAAATTAATCTTTTCCAAAGTTCTACGGCTACCTGTCTCAACAGCAAAACATGATGCAGGACTATGTGCGCACCAGCACTTACCAGAGGGCCTTCCTTGTTAATGAAGTCGACTTCAAGGACAAGGTGGTCTTGGATGTTGGGGCTGGCTCAGGCATTCTCTCCTTTTTCGCAGTGCAGGCCGGTGCTAAGAAGGTCTACGCCGTTGAGGCCAGCTCTATGGCTCTGCACGCAAAGGTGTTTAACAACACTAATAACTTTTTTGAAAAGATTTTACTTTGATTAATGATTATCACCTCTGAAAGCTTCCGCAGTGGAAGTTATGCATTTGAAAACTGAATAAGCATAAAAAAAATTCGCATAACTGCTAGAATAGTAACAATGTAAGAAAAAGATCTATCAGATTGTCATTAATGTAATATATATTATTTATATTTCCCTTCTTAATCTTGGAACATTCTTTAAATTTAAAAATGATATGATCATAAAAAAATTTAAATCTATCCTTCTAATCTATTTAAGTTTGGATCCATGATCCATTGAAAACTTAACATTATATTTTGGTTTTATTTCTTATGCATTGTTCATCACTAATAAAGTTTGGTCATTTTACAGGCTGTTGTTGAAGCAAACAAATTGTCAGACGTGATTGAAGTGCGAGCAGGAAAAATAGAAGAGCTAGAGATTCCGGAATTTGTTGATGTGATAATTTCGGAGCCAATGGGCTATATGCTTTACAACGAGCGCATGTTGGAGACATATTTGCACGCCAAGAAGTGGCTCAAGCCTGGCGGACACATGTACCCAAGCAGGGGTGATCTCCACATTGCGCCCTTCACCGACGACTCGCTCTACATGGAGCACTTTGCGAAAGCCAACTTCTGGTTAGTAAAATTTAGATAATTATCACCCACTTAGGAATCTTATTAGAGACCACTTCGTGCAGATTGAATTAAATTGATTTGATTTTTCTTTCCCGCATCACTGCTGAGTCATAAATAAGTTTGAGTAAAAGAACAAAAAAATTACAAATTTGAATAAAAACCTATTGGATTTTAAATTAAATCCATTATTTCCCGCAATAATTCATACAAGAACTGAAAAAGTCACATTTAAAGAGAATTAGCCACCAGCTTTATGTAACACTTACCAAAAAAAATGTGTTTGTTTTGTTTTTCCCTGTGAATATGTGAATAGAGTCATCCTGTGATCTGCATGTACCATTATACACTTAAAAATCCTAACTCACCAAAACTCTACTCAGAAAATTACTAATATATACCACTAAAAAAATTAACAACATCTAAAATAGATGATTATTCTTTCTCTTTTATTGTGTTTATTGAAGTCATGAATTAACATTAAAAATTAACGAATCGAAAAAAAAATATAATTTAAAAAAATGATTCATGTTTTACTTATGGAAATAAATTCGAGGAAGTGAAAAATTATTGACGTTCCAGATTATATTATAATTTTTAAATAACCTAAAAGTAATTTGTTTCATTTCCAAATAAAGGTACCAACAAAACTTTCATGGAGTGGATCTGAGCAGCTTGCGCAAGGCAGCCATGAAAGAGTACTTCCGCCAGCCCATTGTCGACACTTTCGACTTTAGAATTTGCATGGCTAAGTCAGTGCGGCACATACTTGATTTCAAGACTGCAGACGAAAAAGATCTCCACAAAATAGGTCCTATCAAAATTGTAGATTTTTGTCCGTCTTTAATAAAATTTATTTTGATCAGAGGTTCCACTGGAGTTCCACCTGCTCCAGTCCGGGACAGTCCACGGCCTTGCTTTCTGGTTTGATGTTGCCTTTGGAGGTTCTGCGCAAACCGTGTGGCTCTCTACTGCACCTACCGAGCCCCTGACTCATTGGTACCAGGTTCGCTGCCTCCTTGAAACACCCATATTTGTCAAGCAAGGACAACTTCTCACCGGACGAGTTTTGCTTCTTGCCAATAAAAGGTTTGCACTACTTATTTAGTCTTCATTAGACACTTCAAAATAACTTCCAATGCCGGAAATGCATAAATGTAATTAAAGCATTTTCAATTAATTTAATTATTATTTATTTCCGTGCTTGCATTTTACGTCAAAGATTTCAACTTTGAAAAAAAAAGTGATATAAATTTACCGTAATCTTTTAAATCAAACCAAATTATTGTAAGCCACAAATAAGGGGGTGGGAGAGACTTCAAATGTGCGTAAGTGACAACCAATTTAACGCAGAGAATCTCAAAGGCTAGCATGTGGAATTTGATGAAATAGCTTTCCTCTTGTGTGGAATTTTTTTTACAGGATACATTGCCTTTAAACTAAATTTAAATAGTGTCACACTTCCTCTCCCACGCGGATTTTTTTGTGGCCAAAAATAAGTTCGGAGGATGTTTTTTTTTTCCTTTTTTAAGTCATATATTATTATAGGCAAAGTTATGACGTGGTGATTGAGCTATGTGTGGAAGGCACCGGTATCCGCTCAGCCAACACTCTGGACCTAAAAAATCCCTTCTTCCGGTACACGGGTCAGGCGCCCCAACCCCCAGTTGGTTCAAATCAGTCTTCTCCAAGTGAAAACATTTGGTCGCAGCTAGATGCCCAGGGAGCACGACAAGGTTGGCAACCTTATGAAGATGAATTTTCCCTTTTCGATTGAAAAATTTTCCAGCCGTCAACATGGTCAACGGAATCATGGTGAATGGTCTAGGTGACGTTTCGATGGACGCCTCCCACCAGCAGAACAACATCATCAACACGTCTTATCTCCATCCAGGCTCCATTCCCAGCACAGGTCGCCAACGCGTTTCACAAGGGACGGCTACGTCAACTCACCAGTCACAGCTTATTGGCGGCGGAATCGCGCCTACTTTATTTACCACTTCGGTAAAAAATTTAATGATTATTCCTCAGGGATATGTCTTTAAAATTGGAGCTGGAATTTTTTTTGGTCAAACTTATTACGTACCTGCCATTTTTAATTTATGTCAATCATAATTTTCTTAAATTAGTATTTATCTTATTTTCGCATCTCAAGAGTTTTGCACGTCTCTCTCTTAAAATTCTGTTTATAATTCTTCTAATGAACTACAAAAGTCTTCAGAAATTTTTTCATTAGTTATTTTCAAGTCTCCAATCAGTAGCAATAACAAAATTCATCTTTCAAAAGAGAAAGAAAAAAACTATCTGTGGAAGGTTTATGTTGATTTGCATACACACGAAGGTTCTAATATTATTTTTATTCTAGCAAACGCCAAGTATGGGTATGGGCTCAACTGCAGCAGGCTTGGCAGCGGCGTATCCCATGACCAACATGTTAATTGGCGACTACACAGCCCACCAGGCAGCCAATGTGCTGATACCTGATTTCACTGGCGTCGGTCGAGACGGCATGCAGCAGCTGGTCACTGGTTACCGGCAATAGTTTTTTAGACATAATTAATTCTCCTCCCTGATCGCTTTCACTCGATCGTGGGCCATGCAATTCCGTAACGAGCAGCTCGCCATGCTCTTTGATTGTACGCAAGGCAATATGATACCTATGTATTTATGGAAGAATTTGCACACCTTGGAAATCCGAAGCAGCAACCTGTAAATACTTTCGGAAGCCAACGTGTCTTTATGTACTCAGAAATTTTTTGTGTCACTATTGGGTACAGCTCAACTGTGTTGATTTATTGTTGCTTCAAGACCTATGAGGGTTTCCAGATATCATGATTTTGACCTTTTTTCATTCGTCAACCAAATTTATTGTGTCAGGCGCCATATTGGAATGCTGGTCTTAAGAAATAAATTATTTTCAACGTGTGGTTAATTTAAAATTATCTATCTAAAAATTTGACTGGAAACCTGTCGGAACATTTTAGTGCTAAGGATTTAATAATTTGACTTCGATATGAAATTTCTCATTTTATGTTTGCAACGGAGTTAATAAAGTTATTAAGAACCTAGATCCTGGTAAACCACCTCTGAGACTAGTATTTTTGTAGGATTCCACTTATTGTTAGCAACCAGTACAATAGTTTGCTCATTCCCCTCCCCCATCATGTCTTTTTTTCAAACAAAATAAGGGATCTCGTTTTGTTCTTAAACATCAACTGTAGCACTTTGATAAAAAAATTCCCAGACCATGTTAACTTCAATTAAGTAAATAAAGAATGAAAATAAGTAAAAGTTGAGTTTAATCTTAATTTTCCTAGAAAATGTGAGAATAATGAGAAAATGAATGCCACTGAAAATCTTGATTTGAAAAGCTGTTTATTATGCAACACTATTTGGTAATCACTAACATAATTTATTAAATGACAACCAAGAGACATACTTGAACTATATTTGTGTCCTCTCTCTCTCCTGCATTTGTGGACCACTAACAATAATAACGACTTGCAGTTTGGCAGTCTCTAGATAATTGAAATAAATAACGTTTGCTCTTGTTCAAATATATAAAACGATTCTTTTACAATCAAATTTTTTTCTCTGGCAAACTAACAGTTTGTGATAAATTTTCAGTACTTAACAAGAAAATTATCTACATAATTCCAAATGTAAATATCAGCCTATAATGCAGCACAATAGATTTAACTAAAGCTGTAGTTTCATTTTCAAAAATATTCAGTGGCACCTGAGATGAGAAAGCTAATATTTTTTTCAAACCAGAAGGTTTACAACTTCTAACAGTAAAATGCACGTCTATCTGTTGCCGTAAGCTGGTGCCACTGATCTAACGCACAATTCTATTTTCTATAGAGGGTTTCAATTATATAATTGATGCTGTCAAAGCACCTTATCCAGAATTTGGTAAAACTCAAATTTTGGTAAATTTCCCTCCGCTGACTCATTCTAAATATCATCCTTAAATCACAGAGTTTAATAATTTGAGCTGCCCTGATTTTGCTAACAAGCAATGGTTGACTTCTGGCCAAATCTACTCGACTTGGCCAGAAGTCTCCTCGTGCTACATGGAACACTGAACTATGTCCGAGTCAGGCAGCCTCCTGTGTTCCCTTCCATCTTGCAAACTTAATTTTCTATCTTCGTTGGAGGACTCAATTGGCTTTAAAATTGACTCTAGACCAATTTCTTCAATTTTGTCTACCAACCGAATATTAGCAATCTCCTGTGAATTTCAAAAGTTAATAATTTGAAAAATACATATTTGTGGTAATCAATATTACTTTGCCAGTTGACTTCTTGTGACTTTTGTGATAGGACCCATCCAGCTTCCTCCTGAAGAATTCGGCACCACTTGCAAAGAAACCTTCAAAATCAGTTTGTAAAATTTAAGACAATTTTTTTTTCTTTTTTAATTTACCCATTTGATACAATCCTGATACAGGGGACGATGGTCTCTCGGGACTATTGCAGGGTGTAGTGCATGTTGAAGCATCTGGAGAGTCTACAGCTGCTGTGATTCCCCGCTCATTCAACAGCTTGGCCAATCCAAGGGAGGTCGAGAAGGTGGATGTCGAGTTTCTTCTGCTCAACAAGCTCGGGTTCGAAGGAGTCAAGGTCTCCAGTATTGGTGCTCCAGCAGACATTTGCAGTCCAGAATAACTTTAAATAAATAGAGGTCTAAATGTCTTTTAAAATTATTGATGATTCCTTTGAAAAATGGAAGAAAATTTATTTCCTGATTACATTTATGGTAATCTCACCTTGAAGTGACTTGGGTGTGGTCTTCTGGGTGCATCACAGTTGAATTTGTGTAAGTGTAAGTCATTCCTGTCGACTCAAACTGCTTTCCAAGACATAGACTCTAAAATATTAAAATTTTGAATTTGCACAAATTCCAATCTTGCAAATAAGTACCTCGTCCAGGTCGTCCTCTTCAAGATCATCCAGGGTGTATCTTGTTAGGACACCACTGCTGGTGGTTGACTGGCCTCTTGCAATCACTCTAGGTCTCTCGTCCAGCGAGGAGCCTAAGCTGGGTCTAGCGAGCTGCGACCAGTGGTGCAGGGTCATGCTGCCCTCAATGGGCTTCACAATCTGCAGCTTCTCCGGAAGCTTCCACGAAGTGTTGGTCAGGTGACTGCTTCCGGTGGACATGATTGAGTCGGGCGTTCGGCACATCAGTTGGTAACTTTCACTTGAAAATGAATCTCCTATGAAAATGATAAAAGTTATAAAACTATATTTAAATAACATGTGGACAAAAGCAATACCATCGATGTCCACTAGCCCCATTCTTTGACGTTTGAGCAAAACATCCTGTGCAGTAATATTTCCTAAGGCTACCTTGAAGTCAAGTGACCCTGGTTGCCCTGGAATACCCAGTTGAGGTGCAGATATTCTATCCAAAAGAAAATTATATAGATTTAATTATACATATGAAAGGCAAATAACACTGACCCCATCTCCTCAGACAAAGAGACTTCAGAGCTTCTGAGGCTCAGAATGTCAGACACGGGTTCATGGGCCATTGGAGGCGCAGGCCAAGATGACCCAGATGAAGGACCTGAAATTCCCAAGGACATTTTGGGGCCACTGGACGAGGTTGAAGTAAGCATTGTAGAAGAGTTATGGTTGAACATGTGACTGGCAGGACTGTGGCTCTTAGTGCTGGCGTTGGAGGCGGCTCTGGAGGCGGAACGGACCGTTTCAAAGACTCTTCTGTAGCTTGGACTGAGAAATTTGTCAATAAAAATACAAAGATAAAAAAATTTCATTTCCTTACACTTGGGGTTTTCCAACGCTGATACCAGAATCAAGACTGGAGTCAGAAACCAACGAGGTCACCAATTCGGCACCGAGGTTGGAACTGAGACTACTGGAGTTTAGATAATTGCCTTGGAATCCTTCACCAGCCCCTAGTCTTGCAGTAGGAAGCTGCTTTTTCCTCATTTTCCGGATCTGGTCTTGCGCCTCATTCAATAAGCCAAGAACCTAAAAATTTTATATTAATTTTTGCTTCCTAACGTCTTTTTAATGTTGTTGTTTATTCTTCTGTCAAATACAGAAATAATAATGTATACCTGAGCGTACTGTTCCTTCAACTCCAAGATTTCAGCACAAAGCAAGTCCTGTGTTTGTTTAGTGGTGGCTACCTGCTGGGCTAGAAAAGTGTTGTCATTGGTTAGTTCGGAGTTGGATTCCTTAAGACTGGCCAGTCTGGCTTGGAGAGATCTAATTTCTTCATGCTGCACCCTGTTTTCCTCTTTGTACTTAGCGTTGTCCTCTGCGAGATTGCTTCTCTCCCTGTTCACAGAAGCTGAATGAAAGCAAAATGAAAATTAGAAAATTTTTGTGAAATTTTATTATTAACATGTAATTTATTTTCTTAATACGCTAATTAATTTTATTGATTATTTACTTAATTGTGTGGTGATATCATCAAGCAGCTGCTTTTCCTTTTCTTCAACAACTGCAGTTTCGTTGGCAATCTGGGTGGCCTCAGCTTTCAAAAGGGTGTTTTGCACCTCCAAAGTGGCCACCTTCCTTTGAAGGAGGTCCACTGAAATGGACTTTGTTGCAGTCGGCGTGTCTAGAAATAAAATTAAGTCGGTGTTATAAATTTTGTGATTCAATTCAATGCAATTTGAAATAATTTTTTTTTAAATTTGGTTCTTGTGTATCTAATTCTCTTCTAAATGCACGGTGTAAAACCATATAAAAACCTGATTTAAAAAACAAACTGTACTGGGGTCTGATGTAGGATCATCTTCTGCAGCTATGATGGCCAATAGTTCTGCTTTGCTGTGCAGCTCATGTTGGGTTTGCACCAACTGGTCATGCTGCTCTTTGAGCTGCACTTCAAGGGCGGCAACCTGTGCCTCTAACTGGTTGTTGTGGGCTAAAAGCTCTTGGCCTATCCTAGCAGTCAACTCCAAGTCTTTCTCTTTCTGCAATATTTTTATTTTGTAATATAAATTGTCAAAAAAAAAAAAAAAAAAAAAATGTTTTACCTCTTCGAGGAGTCTGGTGACAGCCTCTGGGTCATTGTAAGTCTTCGTCATTTGAGACAGCCTTTTCCCACTCAGCACTGCAACACAATAAAGGTGGGTGGTACGTTACAAGAGAATTGGAAAAGAGTTTGCGGTTGTTCAAGGTGTATTGAGTGAGAAAAGCGGAAGGGAGAAGGGACAGCTTAGGCTGAAAGATCAAACCAAATTTTTGAAACAAATATGAGAGTTTCAAGATTTTATATTTTCAGGTTTTGCATATGATAAGCCGCTCCTTGCCCACTGCAGAGAATTGTTATTTTTGTATGAAAAGTATTAAAATTCCAAGCCGGTCCACCAATTCCATAACACTTTCCGACAGTGATAAGACCCCTTTGGATTGCATAAGCGCGAGGTGCAACTTCAAAAAGCGAGGCGGGAGGTCGATCGATACCTTGTTCTTTTTGTTCGTATTGGGCTAAATACAAAATTCTAAACAAGAATAGAGCACGCTGGAAGCAAAATGGGATCAGAAGTGACCGGTTTGGGCTCGGGACAGCGTCCGGCGCTCCTCGGACGGACTCCCGAGAAGCCAGCAGTGTTTTCGCATTCCAGCTGTTCGACTCCAAAAGACTCCAACACTAGCAAAAGGGTTACCCTCTCTACTTTTGAGACTGGCGTTCACTGCACTGAGGCCTCTACGCTGCTATTGCGCAGTCGGCTCCTTTCTTGCTTCAGCTGTCCCGAGGGCATTCAATTGCTCCGTTGACCGGTCTGGCAACCACACTCCAATTTCATTTTTTTTTCCCGGTTTATGCACCTTTTGAGAGTTAATCGAGTTTATCCAGTTGTTCCTCTCATTACATTAAGAAAAGAGTAAGGTGGTTCCTTTCCCAAGAGGGGCAAACAATAAAAAAAAATAAAAAAATATGAAGCCCTCGTATACTTCAGATAATGAGAACTTAGTCAGAATAATAAAGAGTTTTAGTAAGTTATTTACTAGCGCTGGCTGCCAATCCTCTACCAATTTAATTTTCTTTTCATATTGACTTTTTGTGAAAGTAAACAAATCAAATTGAAATATTTGCAATCATATATATAATATTGTTTTAAAGATAAAATAATTTAAAAATATAACTTAATAAATGAATATTGATTCCGCATTTTTATCTTGACGCAAAAAGTGTTTGCTAAGCATATATGTTCATCAAGTGAAGTAAGTTTGGTTGGTCGCGGCAGCGAGTTACGAGTTGTTATCTTGTGGAATGCAGAACCGATCGATGCACACCGACTATTTCAGAAATCACTCACGACGCAATTTAGCGTCGAGGTGTGGTTTTCGGACCAACAAATCCACTGTCAGAAATAATTGATTGAAAAATTGCAAGAGAGAGGCGATGAAAAATGTGAATTCTTATCTCTTGATAATTACCAGAGCCTCGCAAACCATTAAAAATTATTGCTCTAATCCTCCGATTATGTAATGTTTTTAATACTTTCGTCAATGAACAATGAGATTCTTTTACTTTCAAAATCGTTTTTCAGTATATGAACCTGGTATGAACCATATTTTCAATGTCCCTTTTTGTGAGTAATAATAACTTTATCAAAGTATAGTAGTTAACCGTAAATAAATAAATTAATATCATAATAATAATGATAGACTTAACTTCATCGAAAACATTTTAAACCTCGTTGCAAAGAAAAAGTAAAGGACAACAAGGTTCACCCTGTTTCAATTTTTTCATGAAATCCACCTCGAGTGCGTTACCATTCAATTTAAAATTTCATTGATTTTAATGTTAATGAGCGCAAATAGAATAGAAATTAACCTTTTTTTAAATTGCACTTTTATTAAACAAAGTTAAGCTTTCCATATACCCATGCACATATACCTAGTGATTTTAATTTGTGAAAGTCCCATCCCATTCTTAAACATTTCTGTTCAACCAACTGACGCAAAATTT
The DNA here is from genome assembly GCF_031216515.1 of Neocloeon triangulifer. NCBI lineage: Eukaryota > Metazoa > Arthropoda > Insecta > Ephemeroptera > Baetidae > Neocloeon > Neocloeon triangulifer. Next base: position 6,811,346 of record NW_026775562.1, read on the forward strand.
AAATTTGTTCTAGATAAAAACTCTTGAAAAAGATTGTGCACCAAGCAATAAAAATAAAAATTAAAAATATTCTTGTCTAACAGAACAACAATAAAATTGAAAAGACGCGACTACTTTAAAACATGTTAAATGGACATTTTAGGCACCATATTTATTTTTTTAATGGACAGGTTAAATTTGTGCATAAAAAAAGAATGGAGCTTCTGCAGACAAAGCATTCCTGTGGGAACGTAACAAACACACTTCCAAGTGGCTTAGAAATTTTTAAAAGGTCGTTTCAAGCCGTCAGAATAAAACGTTTACTCATAATTATCTCGACTAATAACGAAAAATAAGTGGCGCGATAACTTGCTATCAAGAACATTCAACCAATCAACGCATAAAAATTCCCTCAAATTTAATTAAAAATCGTTTAGTCTGACTGAAAATAGAAAAAAAAATTAGAATTCAAATTTAAATTAACTTAAGCTGTTGTTTTCTTTGATGATTTTATCGGCAAATTTTCTTATAACTTAAATGGCCAAAATTCATCTTATTCTTTGTTATTCTTATATACCTCCAATAAAAAATTGCACAAAATTACAAGGTTTTGAATTATTAGTATTATGTAGGACTGCTACATCAAAACTTATACTTCCTGATAGGAAAAAATATTGAAATAAACTATAATTTGGCACCTTGGTTTAGCCTTATGCTGATAAATCTCAGGTACAACTCTCGGTCCTTGTCTCTAGCCACGTGAAAAATAATGTCTGTCGGCAGTTGTCCATGGCCTTCGAGAGTGGCCTGCTGCTCCCCGGAGCACCCCTGCTGGTGCATCTCTTTCGTTCTACATCACACGATCCAGACAACTGGAATCCCTCCCAAGGCACACCACAACCAGGTCCCAACACGGCACAATAATCCATCTGATAATATGTCTTATCACAAAGCACTCTCTGCTTTTCGAATTAGGCACTGAGGACGAAAGCAAAATGCGGCCACTCCTCTCTCCAGGCTATTTTGGGCACCCCTTTGACACCAACTGAAACACGCGGGCAGACAAATGGTTCCCGCTCGCGCCTCGTCCCAACTTGGTGCTAATGCGCCTCATGACTCCATCATTTCCTCCTTTGTCAGCGTGTGACAATCCTCATTAAGTTTTTCCACATTTGCTAATTTGAAATTCAAATATGCATTTCACTCCTCAACAACATTAAATTTTAAACAAATTTACGTGCATCTGAACGGATAATTATTTAACAAATATAAAAAATAAATATCCTAATGGATCTATAAAACTAACTAAACCAATTTGGTAATTCCAGCTTTACTGTAACGGTTTATATTATCAATAACAATTTTGAGTATAATAAATTATGGTTTGTGAAATGGAGTAAATTTAAAAACTTGCCAATGATGATTATTCTGGATTATTTGAAAGTCAAAAATAGCTTTTAATAAAATAAAATCAATAAATATTAACAATTTCAAGTAGCAAAATGGGCAAAAAAATCGATTTGAAATCCCCCCCCCCCCCCTTCCTCCGTCTGCATAAACTCAATGTGTAATAAAATTAGGCCCCAAGGACGTCTGAACAAAACTGAATCAATAAAAACCAATTCTGTGGGGCTCACATGACTCCGAAGGGGTTTTTGACAAAACCGAGGAGAGAGGAGTAGTGCCGTTGCCGACCTGCAGGATGTAACCTTCATTCATTCTCTAAAGACAAACACCAACTGGACAAATATGCACTTTGCTAATTATCAGGCCACCTGCTGGTGCTCACTAGAAATTGACCCGCGGTGCGGCGCTTCGGTTCATTGAGAGAAAAAAGGAAAAAAATGAACCAGCCAGCTGACTGCTTTCTCTTGATCGATTTGGGTTGGGCTTTCTATGCTAAATGGAAGGTTTTTTTTAGCTATATTGTCTTCCAAAATTTTGATCTCTTTCATTTTTCTACTAGATTTTTGAAAAATGTACAAAAATACAAATTAAATTAAGTAAGCGCAAGAGATGATTTTGCAAACTAAAAATTTTAAATTATGTCTATTAAAATTTTAATTATTCCCATAAAATTTTTCATTCTTACAATCGAGGTTGATTTCATGAAAAATTGAAAACCGTTTTTCAATTTTTCATAAACATTTCCTTTGCAAAATTATTTTTGCATTCTCCATGTTTAAAACAAAAGTTGCATGAAAATGCTACACACACCCTGACAGATGATTATCGATAATATTTCAAATAAAAATTATTGGTGTGTAACACAAAACTCTGTGTGTCTGTGGAAGATTTTGCACCCGGCAAATAGAACCTTAAATCTTCCACAAACATGCTAATAATAATTATTGTCACTCACCCATATAATTGAGTGTTTCTCTTGCTATGTCTGGGCTGAATTTCACATCCCAGGACTGGTCCGGAAGAGCCGGATGAGGAACATACCAGTCCTCATGCTCGTAGCCTTCAATCGAGAAAAAAAAACAATTTGTCTGAAAGTTAGGAAACTGAAAACACAAGCTAAATTTACAAGATATTTACCAGTAAATTGAGTCAAACTGTCAGCTCGAAGTTTGTAGTAGGGAATGGCTTCTTGTACCAAACTGATCACTTCAATTTCAGGCAAATTGTTTGAGCTGCACAAATCTAAAAAAAAAAAAATGATTAGTTGTTATTATTTTAGAAATTTCGAATTTTTTCTTACCAGTAATTGTACTGGCATCCCTAATGTTTCTCATTGATGATGACATAACTGCAGCTGGTAAATTTCTTCGGGAAAAGTTTGGTGCTTATTGGTGAACATGACTGTGGTTGTGCGAAAATCGCATACCTGACAGTTAAAAAGGTCCAGAGTCGAGAATCTGATTCTGCAAAACAAAACTACTTATTATTTTTCTGTAGAGAAATATTACATCATAAAAACCAGGTGACAGGCACACCATTCCATTATTTAAATTTTATAATTTTAAAAAAGTAAGTACCAATTACCAATCATGACAAATTTTAAAAACTTACTCAAGTTTGAAAATTTCTGGCATAGCAGATATATTTACTGCTCCGAGTACGTTTATCAAAGTTTTGTTAAGGGGGGACGATGGAGACAGTAGAAGTGATCAATATCTTCAGCTCTCTACCACGCTTCTTTACAGATACATTTTACAGGTATGTTTATATTTTACGAAATAAAATATTATGTAGACAGACCGCGCTATCTCTTTCTTGTTCAAACAAAATTCAAAATTAGACTGAGCTGGCTGCTCGTCTCGCACTGTTATGTACTCAACAAGGCGCGCGATGGGAAAAAATAGAGCATGTACTAAAGGGTAGATGCACACACTATATTGTTGATACATAAAACCCAAAGCAAGAGGGAAAAAGCGCATGTTTGACGACGGGATCAAAACGAAAGAGAAAACGAAAACTGTGTGTTATTTACTTCTTACATTCCTGGGGCTCCTGGGCAAATCTTTTCGGCTACGGCTACACGCCGACTGCAGCCTGCTGGACAGTCCGCGTACGTATCGTCAGATTTTCTTAATGTAGTTCTCGCGGTCCTTGCTCAAGTCAAGAAGGACCAACGGACGGTCGACGCTTGAGGTTTTGGGGTCGTATCCGTTTCAAGTCCTAAGTACACAGCAAGTCGGTGCCAGCTGAGGCGCTCCTTGTGATATGCGCACGCGCCAGTGTTGAGATTCAAAGGAGTTATTTCATTCAGCAATTTCGTTCAATAGTTATGTATTAATTTTTTTTCAAATCTAAATTTTTTCCATTTATTTGGAATACAATTAATGAAATGATATTTAATCATTTTCAATTGTTATTATTAATTTAAATTTCACTTAAAATTAAAAAATCCCCTGCTTAGCAGCACAAGCAACAAATCGTGAAAGCACAAAATTTGCAGCGAGTAGCGAGTACGTGATTACGAACATCAGATCTTTGACAAAAGAGCTCAAATAAAAATTGTAAACAACACATATTATGTAGTTGGTTATTATTTATTTTATGCATTTCAGAGTTGAACATAATGCATTATAAATATCATAAATATGATTACTTCGTGGTTTTTATTTCCTGTTATATTCAATGCATATTAAATTCATAGGACTTTTAATAGAGATCTCCAACTAACCAGATTTGCACTAGTCTCAATTATTCATATTGCGTTTAAAACTATGGTTGGTTTAAACTCCATAACTTTTGACCTAATAATTTCCATTTTTAGGAAGCACATAACTATAGTCCAAAACTAACAATTCGTGGGGGCAAGTTAAAAAATTTAAAATTTGCTTATTAGCGACTGCTCAATGTTAAAAAGGCGATTTTTATGAATTGCAGCAACAAGCAACAGTTCAAAAAAGCATTTCTAATAGACACGAAATTTATAGCAAAAAATTGTGACCAGAGAATAGCTTAAACCGCACAGAGTATCTTTATTCTAAAAGTTCTGCATATTAATTTTAAGATTTTCTTCAGTGGTAACAACTCTAATACAACACACTACACACTTTAGGGACTCAAAAGGACTTAACCTTAGCAAAACATCTCTTTTATGTGATTAGACACCCCTCTTTAAAATGAGCTGTACAAGACTTCAGGGATCGCAGTGATAAATTATTACTTTCAACTTATTCAAAAATAAAACATGAAAAATGTTATTTCAACTGAATTCGATATGAATTTTAGTTCTGCTGAAAGAAATTGGCAGCTGATAATAAATAAAGCAAAATTAAGGCACTAAAAATGATTGCACTGTGACAAAATCACACCCTGCTGAGGGCTGAAATCAATGAGGTTGCTTTGTCTTCACAGTAGGACTCATGCCCGACCAAAGGAAAGAACTTTGGCATCACCGAGCCTCCTCAGGCACTGCGGAGGCTGCAGGGCCAGGAGAGGCTGTCGACCCGCTCAAATTTGACTGACCCGACGCATCCTTGCAGACCATCCTGGTCATCTCTCGCAATGGCTCCAACTCTTTTTCTCCGATCAATTTGAACTCTTGCACAAAATAAAAGAAGTGCTTGTAGCAAGTGTTCACATGAGGTTCCTTATTTAAGTGTTATTTAGTGAGAGAAAAATATAATTTTAAATTCTTACTGCTCCAATTGCAACAATCCTGTCAAAGTGGTGTATGTAAACATGAACAAAGACCCGGAAAAGTCGCGTGAGAATTTTCTTGCATGTACTAAGAAAATTTTTGGGAAATGGCACACCTAAAAAATTTTTTCAGTATGATTGTTTTGTAATTATAAAAGTATAAAATATTAAAGGCTCACTTGTGGTAACAGGAAATAAGGACTCGTCATTAATGTGCATTTCAATCCAGTCCATCAGAAGGGCCACGTATTGCGGGGCTGGAAGCGCCGTCGGCTTTTTGTACTTGTTCCCGTCAGCCCACAAATACTCGTATCTAGGCCCTCCAGACATGGTAGGACAAGTCTCAGCCGTGCACTGGTCGCTCACTGTCCCGTAGATTAGGTTAATGCGGTTGAAAAAGTCCACAACTGAAAAATTATTGGTCATTTTTTTATTATTTGCTGAAATTTATATTTACCGTGGACTGCCATCCAGTCATTGGCATCTTCCCCAGGTGGAAGTTGCACAGCCGTCCGCAGGTTAATACCTGAGCTCAGCGAAGCCTGGGCTTGCTTGTGCAAAGAATAGCGCAGAGTTCCTGGCTGGAACTTTTTCTTAGGTCGAAAGGTCTGCAAAGAGTATCAAATCAATTTACCTTCAACAAATATAAATTTTCAATTTTATTCTAAAAGCAGATTGAATTTAAGACAACATATTGTGTTGAATCAGGCCTAGTTTTTAAAAGCGTCTCTTACATCATGTACCTTTCCTTTCTGGAAGAAATCCACAAAACCGCTAAGAGCCATCGCTGTTTTTTTTTTTACTTGAATGTGTAAGAAAGGTCCATTAAAATGCCAATTCTGAAACATTTAACAATTTAATTTAATTGCTTCCTGCTTATAGTGGTATGTGTTGGAAAAAGTTTTTTATCACCGTATATTATTATTATAATAATATACAATCACGATTTGGACAATTTGCAAATTTTGAAGGAACAAATCTTGCTACATATTCTGAGATGTTATTAGTAGTCTTGAAAAAAAAAACAAACACAAAACGAACCGGCGAATAATATTACTACAGCAGATTAATTTCCTGCACGTTATCATCTTTTAACCAAACTTCCGCTTAGCTCCACAAAAACTCTTACGTCAGCTGCTAGAATATGATAAAAAATGTGAAATAATTTTACTTTATTACAAAATGCAATAATATAATTGCAACATGAATGATTTAAGGTATATAATAGATTAATTATATGATTTTTCTGATGATTGGATGAGGATGAAATCGTTCATTTCAAACAAAAATTACATAAAATATAAGAGGATCTCTCGAATCAGCTTTTTTAATATATCATAATGTATTTTATTACTCTACGAATAAATACATACGAAGATGAATGAATCGAATTAAAGACAAACATTCACTGTGGTAAAAAAAATTGAGGTGATTATTTAATTTTCGTTGTGAAAACATCCCACGATTAGATTTGACGGAAATAATTTTGCTCAGGACTCACGATAAATGTTTCCAGAAGTAGAGGAGTTTTAGGAGAAAAATCTTCCGAAATGGACTGGGATTCGAAAACAACAAGCATACAGCCTTTTGTTTAACAAAATCAACAATCAGCTCGGAAATTAAAAGACTGCTTTCCAAATAATTCACTATTCAGTGCCAGAGTTTCAGAGACTTCCTTAGCAAGCAATAAGACCTTAACAAGCGAGCAAGTTGTGTGTTTTTGTTTTTCGCTTGTTTTGTCCGCGGTCCACGCCCATCGTTTGGATTTGGAGCAACGTGGAGGCGTGGCAGTCTTAAACTTTAACTGATTTTACGTGTAAATTGTCTTTTCTTGGTTCCGTAATTCCCGTATTCAACAAAATCAACCAGATCTCTGGGAGTACCTCTTATAGCGCTGCAGTCGCGTGGCTCGACCTATAGCGTTGATACGCGACACGCCGACAGCCAATCAGAGATCTTCGACCGTAGCGGTGGAGTCAAATTCGTTGTGTTGTTACTTCTGTTGATCATTGGTAATTTTGTTGGTTGCTGGCCGTGCGGTTAGCCGTGCGGTGTGTTCCATGTGTGCCGCCGTAGCTTTCTCTGTAGCCATCGGATCGGAGAGGCCGTCGCATTAATTTAACGTGATTCCCTATACTTTTCCAGTGTTTTGAATTCCTTCTTTAACGAGATAATTCTTAATAGTGTTGTTCAAGAATACGAGCTGAGAAATCATGGCTATTTCCCCTCAAATTCTTAGCATTTTGGTTGCCATAGTGGTCATCATCCTCACAGCTGGTAACACAAATTTCTATATGTATAATAATTTCTGTTTTTATTTAAATTCCATAAGTTATTAAAATTTATAAAAAAAAAAATGAAAATGGGCATCTGCCTAAAATGTTAAATTTATGATATTCCTATTCCCCCTTGCGTTTCAAATTCTAACCTGACACATAGTAATAAATTCCTGAATTTAATTTAAATATTTTACATTTAAGCGCTTGTATTTTGGCAACGAAGACGTGCATCCAGATCTGGAATTCTCATGGTCGGTCTCAACGATAGCGGAAAGACGCTCCTGTTCAGCCACCTAGTCCACAACAAGTTTGTCGACACCTATACTTCCGTCAAGGAAAACATTGGAGATTTTGCCAACAACAAGGTTTAGAGAAAGATTTTGTAGATTAAAATATAAAACTGAAATTGTATGTACAGGCTACTCTCAAAATCATTGATATCCCTGGTCACGAAAGAGTGAGAGGAAAATTTTTCGACCAACACAAACAAAATGCCCGAGGAATTGCCTTCATTGTTGACTCCTCCACTTTGCAATCCAACATCAGAGATGTGGCTGAGTAAGGATATTTTTTTTTTATGAAATTACAAAAATATTCATGCTAATAATTTCAGGTACTTGTACAGCCTACTGACTGATCAAGTTGTTGCATCCTCCTCGCCGTGGTTTCTGATTGTTTGTAACAAGCAGGACCAGACCATGGCCAAGGGCAGCAGTGCAGTGAAGAAGTTGTTGGAAAAGGAACTGTAAGTTTCTTTTTCTTTATTATTCATTTTGAAAAACTTTGAATTAATTAAATAATTTAGGAATACCTTACGCAAGACGAAACATAACCGGCTGGCCAATTTAGACAACTCTGCAGAAAAAGTTATCTCTTTGGGTGGAGAGGATAAAGATTTTGAATTTGAGCAGCTCAACAAAATTAGAGTCAACTTTGCCGAAACATCTCTCTTCAATTCAGCTTCGAAAGACTCTATTGATTATAAGCAAGTAGAAATTTGGCTGGAAAACATTGCTGGTTAATTATATTGTAAGTTTTTTGCAAAATTAAAAACTTTTATTCAAGTCTTTGTCTACATCAATAATATTAGACATAATAGTCTTCTACGTCTAACAATACTTTGAAATATGCATCAAAAGAACACAAATCTAGATTAATCTATGGTGATTAATGGATATTTTTCATAAAATGCCTGTCAATATCATACCGTGAGTGTTTCCTGTGCTGCAATTATTGCTAAAGCTTTTGAATGCAAGCAAATTTGTTAAAAAAATTCTCTTTACATCTAGAAAAATAAAAAGGCCATCCATCAAATTACATTTAATTTGTAAAAAATCTTATTTTAGTCTAATCAGTTCGACAAGGTGTGTCTGCGGCCTAAAATGACCTCTTGGTTGTGCTCATATTGTTTGTACAAGGCGTCCAAATTTGAGTTTGCATCCAATACAAGCACAGGCGCTGGAGCTTTGGCCGGAGTACCATGCAGCAGCCAGTTATCATGTGCTTCATGAACCCTCTGCAAGTACTCCAAGGACACTGACAGTTCCTCTTTTCTAGATCGCTGTAGAAGTCGTTGGTACACTGTGTTCGGATTTGTCCTCAGGTAGACTGAAGAAGTTAAGAGTAAATCACATTTCTTACTTCTAAAGAGCAGGAGAGTTTTGCTAAACTTTGAATAAAAAATTTTTAAACTTGCCAATTAGGTCTAGTCCAATGTCTGTGTTGTTGCTGATCCACGAGTACCACTTGTCAAAGATAGCATACTCTACACCAGACAGCAATCCCTCTTTATATGCCATTTCTCCAAAACAAAACCTTAAGATTGAAAGTTATAGTTAGTTTTGAAAACAATTGGAAATTCAAAAGTACCTGTTGTTCTGGACACACCTCTCGAAAATTTGTACCCTTTTTTTTGAGTCGGAAGTCTGGATGTTCACCCTGCTGAGTTGTACCATATGTTGGAATGTTAAGTTCCATTTCTGTAAATCGCAATACAGAAGGTCAAGGACATTGTGACCCTGCACATCTCTCCAAGTGTCCAACGGTTCCTGTATTAAAAGTGTTATTTCGATTTGACCACTACAATTAAAAATTTCTTACAAGATAAGTTTCTACGGCTGCAAATCGTTGGAAATACGAAAGAAAGGTTGATTTTCCACTGCCTATGTTTCCTTCCACAGAGACCCTGTAAGGTCGGGGTGCACTGTAGCTGTTCCTGCCTTTGTACATGACCTTTGAATTACAAATCAAGTACGGTGCCCAAGAAGAAACTGGAAGAGAAGAATGCTTCCGCTCTCTACTTATTAGTGCAGTAACGGCCGAACCGGCGAGCCTGAAATTTATATAATATGAATATTGTTAAAAAATTAAATCATTGAACTTCTATAGAGATAAGTAATGATAAAAAACAGCAATAATTAATAAATCCTGTATATTACTTGCGCATTTTGCATTGATAAAATGAGTAAAAATTTGCAAATTGAGTGGATTTTATTATAATACAGATGAAAGAATAATTTTGGCGGGATTTTTTGTTTGTAAAAAATGGTATTATACAAAAAAAACCAACAAACTTTGGAAAATAAATAATTGAAAATACCTTTTTAAGGCGACGTTCTTCTGTATGCTGGTAAGCATCAGTGCATATTGACGTTAAAACACTTTCCTTTGACGGCAAAAAAAGCGCAATAATTCCATTCAATTCTAGCAGTAATCCGTCCGCGCAGCTTCTATAATTATCCAATCTCCTCTAAACAAGGGTATTATAGAAAATGCTATTTACACTGTTGTTTACACTCACTGGTGTATTTCGGCTGTCGCAATTGGTGTTCGTTGTTCGTTAATTCCATATCCCAACAAGTCAATCCGGTCGATTTAATGTTTTATTTTAGATAAATACACGAATTTAATTATTTCATTGCATTATCAAATATTAATCGATTCTCTTTTCGCGAGTAAGTTTAGCGGAAATTTTCGAAAGTTTGGTCAAAATCGTTATCTCCACGTTATATTTTGTTTATGTATTTTAGCTCGGCTTAAACCAAGGAGGGCTGAATATAGGGATTGTATTGTACCTCCTTGGGCTTCTTGGAAAATGCCCTCAAAGGAGCTCCTTGCTGCGGGTGCGCTCATCGCTCCGTGATTCTTATTGGCTTGAGGCGAGCAAGAAGGGACAGGGTAGGTGAGAAGGGATGGCCGCGGTCACAACAACACTAGTTCGGCTCTTTAGGCATTCGGCAGGGTGCAGGTTGACACCTACACGATGTCTAACCACCTCGACCTTGCGAGGTCACTGGAAAGCTCTCCGGCCGTCGCTGGCTATTATCTTAAGTGCCGGCGCCACCTTTTTCGCCGCCAAAACCTACCATGAACTTACCACAGTTCACGCTCTGAAGCAAAGAAGGGTGAGTAATAATTATTTTCATTTGTATATTTATATTTTCTATATACTTAATGTTATATGTAAATATTGTAGAAAGACGAGGAGCTAGCCAAAGCAGTCAAGTTGACCTCCAGGGAAAGACGGTTTATCAAGTTCTCGTCGGTTGAGTACAACAGTCAGCTTTACATGACTCCACAGGACTTTCTCGACAGTGTCGTCGAAAGTGAGCCTAGACGTAAGAAAATTTAGGAAATACGTAGCGTCAACATAGTTTCAATAATTATATATTATGTTATATTAAAATATTCAGCTCGTCTTAAGAGAAGAGTTTTGACAGAAAAAGAATTAGAGGCGTTTCGAAGCAGCACACCACCCTTAAAGAAAGGGTCAAGTCACATGTTCCGAAATTTAAGAGACAAAGGAATAATCTCTTACACCGAGTACCTGTTTCTTCTCTCCATTTTAACAAGTAAAGCTTCAGCTGAATTTTTTATTGCCTCGTGTAAATTGACTATTCTATTGATTTTTCGCAGAGCCCAAAACTGGTTTTCGGATTGCTTTTAACATGTTCGACACTGATGGAAATGAGCGAGTTGACAAAACTGAATTTCTAGTCGTGAGTTAATGTTTTTTCGTCTAAAAACTTCATATATTATCCTCACATACATATTTAATTTATCTAGCTGTTAGTAGATAAGGATGGACTTTAGTGCACTTTAATTTTATTATTTTATGAATCAAGATGTATTTGAACACTGTAGATCCGGGGAATTTTGGCTGGCACAATTTCTGATTTGATGCTGGAGTTCAGGGACGATCCCAATACAAGGCATGCTGTGAGTTTCTCTTGCCACCAAATGCAAAAATGAGCTCTTTGCTGGCTGGGTCACATATGCACAGTTTTGTATTGTAGCACTTAATTTTCAGCTGAAGGGATTGATTTCCGAGCACGCACTCAAGGGGGTCGTTAAACGACAACCCTTAACTAGAGTAAGTCAGGTTGTGGACCGCAGTGTGTTATACCCTTAATAGCCTGCTTCGTGTTTGCCTTTATTTTATAATTCATTAACAACATCTGTTTAATTTGCTTGCTCAATAATTTCCAGTGGAAATGAAGAGAAACTGAATTAAAATGCATTATTCTTGATATGTTTATTTTTCTACTTTTAAAAACTGGAATATGCCGAATTCTTAAATCTTCTCAATTTCATCTGACCAAAAATTAAATTCTTTAATACTTTGCACTTCTAATCTGTATTGTATTATTTTGCCATTTTTATTCTAAATTTAATGAAGTTATCAAATTTTTAAATTTTTGGAACATTTCCCTTGTGAGAATATTTAAAATTTCAGCTTTTTGTAAATAGCGCAAACCGCTGATGAACAATATTGTGATGCTTATGCCTTCGTGTGACTCAACTGAAATTTTCAGATTTGTACCTTCTGTTCATTAAACCAGTTAGCAAACAAATATTCCTGCTTTCAATAATTAAGATCATATTTTTTAGATGGAAAACATCTTCAGCCACACTTGGCGTGACAAGCGCGGACTTGGGGCGGATGGAGAGGAAGAGCCGGAGGGAGTTTCAAAGAATCCGCTAGATCAGTTTGTAGATGACGAACAAGGTCTGCAGCGGCGCCACGCTGTTGATACAACACTGCTTCTCCATTTTTTTGGCCGTAAGGGCTCTGACGATCTCCAGTACGAAGGATTCCAAAAGTAGTAATAATGTTATTTCAGATTTTTTCAAATTTATATTTTATTTTATCTTACAGATTCATGGAAAACCTGCAAACAGAGGTTCTTGAGTTGGAATTCCACGAATTCTCAAAGGGTCTCAATACAATTTCAGAAGTCGATTTTGCCAGAATCCTTTTGAGATACACATATTTAAGTGCAGACCAGTAAGAATTAAAATAATAATTTGAATATTGAAGAAATGGGCACTTGATTGTCCTTGTTGAAAAAATGATTTTCGTTTAAAAAGTAAACGGCTCTACCACTTAAAGTTGCAGTCTGCAACCGTGTTTCATATAGGAAAGATAAAATGCCAATTAAATCTTAAAAATTGAAAAACTACATGATCAAAACTGATAAAGCCGTTTTTTTCTAAATATTTTTTATCAACAATGTCAAAGCCTGTTTTCTTTCATAATAATTTTAACGGTTTCAACTGTGTCATGTGAAATAAACTTTTATTCATTTAAGGTATGACATGTATCTGGATCGGCTCCTTGACCGAATTAAACTCGAGCAGGGAATTTCCTTCAATGAATTTAAAGTCTTTTGTCAGTTCTTAAACAACTTAGAGGATTTTAGTATTGCCATGCGCATGTACACGCTAGCCGACCATCCGATTTCTCAAGGTACTTTCTATTGGAGACTAGATTATTGTTTATAATTATCTCCATGCATTATTTTTATAATTAAAATATTTCAAGATGAATTTCATCGAGCCGTTAAGCTCTGTACTGGAACAAGTCTGAGTCGGCACCTGGTTCACACCGTCTTCCAGATTTTTGACGAAGATGGGGATGGCCAGCTAAGTTACAGAGAGTTCATTGCCATAATGAAGGACAGACTCCACAGAGGCTTCAAGGTATTGTTAAAAATCAATTGTTTTTATCACAAATTCTAATCTCAATCAGTCCCTGGGCTTAATCGTGAAAAAATTTACAAACATTCTCAGTGAGACAAAGATGTAGTGAGAAAAGGACAAAATTTAAGCTAAATTTAAAGATCAATAATTAAATTATCACAAATTAGCCAGCCATAAACTACCGACTCCTTCTCCCACCCATACCTGACCAATTTATTCATAAAGAACTGCAAACTTCTAGATCGCAATCCTGAATTTGAAAATTGTGCAATCGACCAATCTTGATCTCAAAATGTTGCAATCTTTTGCGATATTATTAATATTTATTATTAATTTAAAAAAACAAGAAAATTTATCCATCAAATGACCTGAAATTGACAGTTTTTCTTCCGGATTTAGCGTTTAATGCTTCCTTAATTAAAATTTCTTACTGTAATCTCATGTGATCAGTCGACTTCCTTTTTCGATCGCAATAAATTTTTTTTTAAATAGTGCTTTTGCGTTTGTAATCGCAATCAGATTGCAAGCCATTTTTTTTATCTTGTCTAAAATTTCTTCTAAAATCATCTCATCTCTTGAGTTTTATTTATTATTTATTATTATTATTTTCAACATCAAGATGAGTAAGTACGCACGACACCTATACCTATCTATAATTCCTTTTCCACATTTTTGCAATATGTTGCAAATTCAATTACTAGTTAATATTATTATTAGTTATTCTTCTTTGTCGATACAAAAAATTTAAAAATGAAAAGAAAGATGTCTGCTATATAAATCGCTTGATATGAAAAGAGACTCGGCAGCCTATCAAGAAATAAAGAACAATCAGAAACACTTTAAAATTGCTGTCAAAAATGCTGCTTGCAATGGGAGGAAAAATTTCTTGAAGGACAGACTTTGAAAGCAGGTGGCAGTTCATTCTAGGACTTGATGAAAATGAATTAAATGTCATTTTTTTTTCTTCAAAATTTTACTTTTTAAAGTAAAGTGGAACAAATTTGTGTTGCAAAATTGCAAATTATGTTTTATTTTACTTAATGAAATGAGTAGATAATAAATCAATTCAACGTTTTTCTACAGTCGTACACGAAAAATGAGGGATGGGATGCTTTCAAGTCTTGTGTGAAGCAAGAAATGAAGTATGTGATGTGAAGATGCCCACCAGTGACACCAGGTGCTTTCATTATTGGTATTGTTTCCTTTTAACGCTTCTATTTATTTATTTGCCACGGAGTGCCATTTTATTTTAAGTTGAAATACCTTTGGTCTGATAATTTAATCCAAGAAGTTTATTTTCGGGAAAATTGAAACCGGGCAAACCTCATTGCCTAGAAAAAATAAATAATAAATAAAAAAAACTTGGGAACAACTGACCACAAAGGGTGACATGCTGTCTGCTGGTACATTCAAAACCTAGGCTTTTGTTTTGTTATGTCCAAATTAAAAACTAAGGATTCATCAAAAAATTAAAAATAAAATGGGGAGAATTTAATTTTATTGAAAAAAATAAATGCAGTAAATTAATCAAACATTTTTTCTTTGCGACGAGCAACGAGGTTTTCCCAGTTTTTATTTTACATGAAATCCACCTCGAGTGTTACCATTCAAGTTTATTTTCTGCTGCAATTTTACTGTCATAAATTTTAATGTATAATATAATAATAATCAAACATGAACAAGCAGTAATGATAGGAAAATATCAAAAATACAATTTTGATAATTGAAACATTTTAATCTAAGAAAAAAAATATGAAGGGTGTGTGAAGTGAAAGTTATAGGTTGCCGTTTTATTGTTGTTTATTCTTCACAAATCAAGTCAAATGAGAAAAAAAATACAAAATGTGAAGAAACGGCAACACCTCTGGCAAACAAGTTGCCAAAACGCGGGGCCTCGAGAGTGGTCCGCGCCGAGATGGGCCGCAAGCTAATTTTCACTTATCACAAAAAATAATCACTAAAATTGCTGCTGCCACACGAAATATTTGCACAGGGGGGAAAATTTTTTTACAGCTAAGTCTTAGGGCTGGTGGCAGGTTGTTCCAAGGCTTAACAACGCGAAAGGAGAAACTGTCGAAGCCAAGGTCGGTGCGCGCAGAGGGCTGCTGGAGGCGGGGGTACTTGGGGTCGTCGCAACGAAGATTGTGCCCTTCGGTGATGCGCGCCTTTGCGTTTTAGTCGGTGGTGCCGCTCTCGCACTTTTTGAAAAAAAGCAGGTTGTACCTGAGCTGCTGCTGGATGGATAGCATTTTTTGCTGCTCCGGCGGGGGGATGTGGCGCCCGTGAATGAAGTGCAGCGCCCTATTCTGCACTCGCTCCAACTACTCCACGTTTGTCTTTGTGCCGTACAGCAGGTGCGGCCTTACAAGAGCGAGGTAAGCAACCCGCTTGATGCGCGGGGTGCACCCACGTAGGTTTTGGGCCGCAGAGCCGAGAATTTGCGCCGCTTTTTTCTTCTTGAAGTTGCAACGAACGTTCCAACGTAGATCACGCAAGATGTGCACACCCAACAGGCGCTCCGTAAACGAGTACGGAATCGCACTGCCGCCGATAACATAGACCGGCTGCAGGGAGGTTTGCGCGCGTGTGATGTCCATGGCCTTACGTTTCTTGGGGTTCAGCAGCATTCCATTGTTGACGCACCACAGGTCGACAAAGGGCCTCAATATCTTTTTCAATGACGGCAAAAAGGGTGCAGTCGTCAGCGTACTGAACAATATTCGTTTGGACGTTGGTCAAAAGCAGCGGCCCTAAAACGCTGCCCTGTATAACACAAGAACTGACCTCACACGGTTTGGACCGCGCACCGTTGCAGCAGTCGCTCATGGGGCACCCTGTCAAAGGCCTTACTCCAGTCTAAGAAAACTGCGTGGACGTGGACGCCGCTCTTGGCGTCAAGTGCAAAAGCGCGGAAGCCGTGTTGTGAGTTTGAGATGACTTCGGAGCTCTCAAAGTGGTTTGTCAGTTTATCACGCACAAATTTTTCAAGTTTGTTTTCCGTCGAGAGATGTTATACTAATTGGCCGGTAATTTTTAAAGTCTTTTTTGTTGCCGTCCTTAGAAATGGGTGTCACGTAGGCGGATTTCCAGTCAGTTGGGAGCTCACCTGAGCTCAGGGAGAAGTTGTAGATGTGCGTGAGACTAGGGCTAAGGGCGCGGGCACAATTTTTTTTATTTGATTTTGATGAGACATTGTTTCATTAGCAGGAAAGGTACAGCAGCAATTTCCAAGTGGAATGCGCACACTTTTCAATGGTACTTAAAGTAATCGATTAATCATGTGATTCCTGTGTTTTGTTGTTGAGATTTTTCGTCATAAATTTAGTCAAGAAATGAGAGAGAAATCAACAATTATTAAATTAAATAATATAATATCATACACTTTAGCGCACAAATGTACATCAAAACTTGCACTTCTTACCAATAATGTAATTTGATAATTCTAAAAGGAAGTTAAATTAAACAATTAAGGGAGATTTTACTTGGATTCACTCTTTGTTTGGCACAGTTTTTTCAAAATCCAGGTATAACTTTCCTTGAATCTGAAATTGATATTACACTTAACTGACTTAAAAAAACCAAAACAAACTTCTAATATACTACCATCTAGTCTAAAAAATTGTTGGTGGAAATTTCAACTTAAGGATATGATCATTGAAGTGAAGAAATCGGGCTTTTCCATGTTGAAAAAAATTGTTAGTTAAGTTGGAAATATGACCAAAAACTATTACTATATAACAATGTATTTTCGGGGTTTTGATACAAAAACTTCGTTTTATTGTATATCCCACTTGGGAAAGGCACTAGTGGCAATTGTCTAGCCTGCTAAATCCAAAGGTTGATAACACGCAGTATTTCATTTTCGGGCCGATAATACAGTTGACCTTGGATCCACTGGTTGTATAATATTCAAAATATAAAATATAATGTTAACAAAACACCACAATGCCACTAAATTTCCATATCGATTGTTGACTTATATTTAGACTTGACTACTAATAAATTGTTGACTTGATTTTTTTGTTTTCTTTATCAAAATCAAAGACACTTAAGTATTTCAACGTTCATAATGTAATTTTATTCACTGTAATTATTCAACCAATAATAACTCAATTTTGATACCAATTATTATTATTGTTATTGATATTTATTGGCTTATGAGACATAAATAGTTTATACAATCAATCAAGCTGAACAAAGAACAGTATCTCTGAAATACAATAGAATGGAATGACTTTGGATAATAATGATAACAAGATATAAGAACATGAAAGCGCAAATCAGACATCTTTGGCTCTATTCATTGACTAGACGAAAAATAAAGTTCTCCAAAGTCTGTCACTTCAGTAACGACTAACGATTTGGGTTTTAAGATAATTCTAGGGGCTCAGGTGGGAAGTCATATTATTTTTCAAACGAAAACTTTTTTTCTAATTAATTTTGACATCAGTTACTTTTTTACATAGTTAAATAATATATTCAATAAAAGCTGTTTAAATTTTAGTTACAGTTAAAAATAAACGTAGGAAAAATGTTAATATTCAATTTTTTAATTGAAGAAATAGTACTTCACATTTGTGTTAAATGGACTCTTAATTATTATACACAAATTTTAACAAATAAAAGCTGAGAAAAGATTTTTCTCTGTTTCACAAATATATTTTTAGAAAATCTAGAGAGGATGTCTATTTCTTTTTCATCAGATGTATACCTAGTTTCCATGATCACAGGTATGTACGATTGATAATATCATATTATCTTAAACTTTATGCCTGTTGCATCAAACTGCGTTCACCTTACAGTTTTTGGTTTTTTCAGCATTTTTCTAAAAATATGCAAATGGTTTACCGGCATACAATTTTC
The DNA here is from genome assembly GCF_031216515.1 of Neocloeon triangulifer. Classification (NCBI taxonomy): domain Eukaryota; kingdom Metazoa; phylum Arthropoda; class Insecta; order Ephemeroptera; family Baetidae; genus Neocloeon; species Neocloeon triangulifer. The sequence goes on from NW_026775562.1 coordinate 6,829,549, forward strand.
TCAATATGCAGATCAAAGATAAACTGATATGTGATATCGTCAGCAGATTATTGTAACATTTAGCTATTATAGTGCTTATCGGTATATCTGGCGCTTTAGCAAAAATGTAACTTTTCCAACAGTCCTTGCTTTGTCAATAAAGTTTTCTTGGAAAAGGAACAGGCGATAGAGAGAAAGTACTTTCAAGGCTAAAATTTGTGCATCATATTCGAGGAAAATTATATTTAAAAAATAAAATTTCCCACGCGATGGTATAGTTTTTTAATCTTCTGTATGTGTATAATCCGCCCTGTTGCTTTCAATTGCCTTGGGAAAATATTTTGAACTGAAAAATGGATCTCTCAAAACATTAATAAAAATAAATCTCTCGGCCACTATTCCATGTCACATAACGCGTTTTCGTCCATTAAGGACAACAAAGACTAATGAACGCAACTTTGAAAAGTAGATTAGTTAATATATTAGCAAATAAATCAAAAACATAGGAAGAAATCCAGTGTTACCTGCGCCGTCCATGTGTGTTGCGATAAGAAATGGCGAATGGGCGGCGCAGAAAAATATTTAACACATTTGAGTTTTTTCAACAAACTACATTGCAAATTAGTTGCCTGCTCCACAGTATTGTATCGCAGTATCACACCATAAGTCAATAAAAGGATAATAATAATGGATCCATTTTTCACTTCATAATTTTTCCTAAGGCAATTAATTTAAAGAAACCGCACGGATTACTCCCAGAAAGTTAAACAATTAATAGCAATATTTTTTGGTTTAAATACTTCAACGCTCTCTAAGAAGGCCCTAGTCAAATTAAAAAATAAAAACTACGAAATAAGACTACAGTGGATTCCTAGTCACACCAAAATCCACGGAAACGAGCTTGCAGACGCCCTCGCCAAAATGGGATCTAAAAAGCGCCCTCCTAAATCAAATGGAATCACCCTTGACGCAGCTAAGGAGAAAATTAAAACCAAGAGAAGAGCCGCAGTCGAATAAAAGCATGACCTCCAGAGCAGGCAAAAGCCCTGGAGGGAGCAGGTGGTTAAAGGCCCAGACAAACACTGGCCCAGCTCAGACTGTCTACTGAACATGATGGCCTGCAGTGCTCACTATTTAAACAAATTCAGCATTACAAAAGAACCAGCAACATGTAAATTATGCAAAGCAGATGTGCAAGACAGGGCACACATTTTTAACTGTGGGCACAGACTGTGCCGTCCTTTTAAACCAAAATCTGAGCAGGACAGATATTAAATCCTAACTTTACTGGCTTGCTCGACAAATGAATAGCTGAAAAGCTCAAACATTTGGCATAAAAAAGAATAACCCTCTCTAACCATTGATTTACTATTCAAATTATGGTACATGTCTCTAAAACTTCATTTCAAGCCATTTCGTTTACAAAATATGAAAACTTCACCTCCTGCATTAATGCAAATTTTAATTTTTAGTTAGGGATTGTTATATTGGAAGCTCATACGTTGGTTCATAGTTGTCATTGGACTGCGCTAAGAGGAACCTGAGAGTGAAATTTTTGGCATCTACTATTATTTCTACTTGAAAACAAAATTTTTGCCTTTTTTCAATTCACAGGTTTCAAAACGTTTAAGTGGATCACATTACAGAGGAAGATGACACTGTGATTAAATTGGACCATATGATTTTTCTCTCACTGGCAGTATTATTTACACCAGAAGAATTAAGAGACACGAGTGTCTTTGGTCTCATTTAGACATTTAAACTGTGGCAACATCAACGCAGTTAAAGAAATTTTGGTCAAATTTTTTTAACTATATATACATAGTTTTCGGCGGTTTGTTAACAAGTACAAAATAGACACACTAACATACTGTATATAATTAACAAAAAACAGATTACATAATGACACACCTAAGAATCTAATTAGTCTTCAAATTATCAGAGCGCCGGTTTTTTCGAAAACTACCTACCAGAGAGGCTACTTTACTTTTGATTGGGCTACGACTACCGTCGGAGGTCTTGAGTTTTTGGAAACGTCGCTGCTTTTTGTTGTGCGATTTTTCTGTCGCCAGCACGCAGTCTAGACTGCCAGATGACAAAACGCCTTCCTGTGGGGTCGTTGAACCTCCTCTGGCACCGTCCGAGCTGAACTGCTTGTTTAATTCTGAGGATGATGAAGACTTTCGTCGTGTGCCAGGTTTCTTGACGTCTTTCTCCGGACATTTGTCACGAAAGAAGCGCAGCTTTGAGAAAAACGATTGCTTTCTGCACTTTGGTTCATCCTCCGAGGGAGACACTTTGACAGAGGTCCCCATGCTTCCCTGGAATCAGATCATCAACTTCAACTCTTTGCATTTTACTCAATTTCAAATATTCTTTATTTTTTGAAGCATTAATTTGCAGTAGCAATAACACTTTTTAAAGATACATTACATTGCATAATTCAAACGGTATAAAATTCGTTTTAAGTCATAGTAAGAATTGGTGTTGAAGTACAAAAGTTTTTATTTCCTTCACAAGTTCTTCATGCGCAAAATACTTTTCGAGGGTTAAATTTTCAGGTTTTTCGGCATCGCATTTAAAATTCTTGGGATCATTTAATTAGGGAATTTTGTGTGGAGTAGAATGAGGTACTTTGTGACTACCATTTTTTTATTTTTTATTTTTAGTCAAGTTAGTTGGTTAGTTTTAAATATAAACATGCTGAAATAATTTATGTTCAAAATATTCTAAAATCCACGTAAAATTTTTTTGCAATAGGAGAGGCTCTTTAAATTGTTTAAAATTTTACCTTCCTAAGAGAAGTTACGGTGTGCTCTGTGGAGATTTTGAATTTCAGCGTCTTTTCACAAATGTCAACCTCTGTGACCTCAGCAGCGGCGTCAGCCTCCTCTATCATGCTGATCTGACGCAGTAGCTCGCTATTAGAATGAATGCTGACTCGACCCTGTCTCGAATTGCTGTCCACCGAGACGGACCTCCTTTTGGTTTCGCTTGGAGACGAGGCCTGATCCGTCAGTGGACTGTTGTCCGCGGACAACTGAAGATCCAAGCTGCGTCTCTCGCGTGCCGCCTCATTCAGCCGCCGGTAGTAATCCAAGGCAATATTAACCGGCTTAATTATCATATCCTAAACAAAACAACATTAGCTGGCCAACACTAAAATAATTTACGCACGTGTAGCTCAGGCAGGAGATTAGCCAATGCTTCAAAAAGTGGCAGCAGGACCAGCCCAATGAAGCTGCACTGCGACGATGGCTTGGTCACTTTATCCCTGTCCATAAAAGGCGTGACTGGCAGTCCTTCAAGTTTCTCTTTGTCACTCTGCGTGAAAAATTCCTGAATGGCAAAATAAATTCTTGGTGAATTTGGTGCACTATATGTAATATCTACACACCATAAGCCAATAAAAGAGTTGCAATAATAAATTATACTTCCATTTGGGGGGGGGGGGGGTAGTTTTATTTTGCTGTATTCAATACTAATTTTACTGAGAATTATTGTAGTAGAGGTTCTACAGAGGAAAGTTTTTATCACGATTTACCCACCCAATTTTCACCAGGATTCAAGATTTTTTATTTCATTAAGCATTATAACATTGGCATGACAAAAAAACTTTTTAAATTTAGTCACAATACATAATTGCATTATTCAAACGATAAAATTCGTGATGTCATAAAATTGATGCTCTCTAATACAAAGATTTTCACTTCTTTTACAAGAACCTCGTCATTTTCTAGGATTTTCAAAGATATCGGATAGACATTGAATATTCTAGGTATCATGAAATCTGGGTTTTCTACTGGTTTTTTCAGCTTGATTGATTTCTCTCACATCTAGGTCATTACAACATACATTATTTTGGTTATATCTCGTAACTCTCATTGTATCAACAGTATCACAATATTTCTGATAAAATTTCTTGATAAAGTCCAAAGTCGAACTCTATTAATTGTAAAGACAAATTGGTGATGTATTACACATGTCTAATGCAATAAATTTTGATCTATTTTCAACAATTAATATTGAAAATATAAAAGATTATTATTTCTAGTAACTTCCTTGATAGATTCATTATACTTTTGAAGAGGAATTTTTGTATGGAGGTTGTAAAATTTTTTGGTCACAAATCCTACTTTAAGTCCTTTTATTTAAGCAATATCAAATTATCTCTTTCCAAAAAATAAATTATATTTACCTGCAAGAGCCTGTCTAACCAGGGTTCTGCGACTTCCATTGGACGCGCTTCATTAGAGATATCAGCCACCTTTATAAGAACCATCGAAAGCTTTATGCGGAATTTAATTATTAGTTGTGAGAATGTGGAAAAGGAAAAGCTACCTTACCAAATTAGTGTGTGCAGTGTTGCTGAAGTCAAACACGGGTGTTATTTCTCGGAATTGCTCAAGTATCTCGTTGTGGCGCGCCATATCGGTGGCCAGAATGCATCGAATAATGCCCTCGCGCACCTGGCGGAAAAGCTCAAACGTGAAGCGTTTGAAAATATTGCACTCCGGCCGTGACAGGATTTGAAATGCGATTGAGCAATGGTGATTTTCTGTAGAGATGTGAAAACTAAATTAAAATTCTGTTGTGATGTGCAACTCATGTGCATGAATATTGGCCGTGCCAATTTTGATTGAAGCTTTTACATTATACAGAGGTTTTCGGTTTGTCGTTTAATACGGTGAATACCGCATTTATTATGAGAACTGCAATAAAAATTCCATACCTAATGGTGAGATATCATTATATCTAATGGCAAGCTCTGTACGTGCGTTGATCTGGTAAATGTTGTTGTAGCCAGGGTGGTCCAAGTCGTGGCAGATGCACGAGGTGATGAGCATTAGCGTCTCCAGGTCACCCATTCTCTTCTGAAGGCCTGCCGCCCATATTAATGCATACATCTGCAAAATAATCTTTCATTAGGTTGCTTAAATTAAAATTATTTATCACCATTTGTGCTACGCAGAATGAGTGTCGGAAGTTGTGGAAGGGCACATCATTATAGTTCTCATATACTTGGAAAAGGAAGGCTCTCAAGGTGCTGAGGTCCAAAGCGAAAGTGGACATCAGACCAAGGTCCAAGTACATTTGCTGCAGAAGCATAAGCAACTCTTCGTCCTCCCACTCGTAAATATTAAAATTCACTTGACGAAGTCTGTATTGAACGTCTTCCGAAACTGATATTTCACTAAAATTTAGCATTTATGTCAAATAATATAAAGGTACAAATGAATTAAAAAAATTTACCAAATTTTGACAAATTTGTGCCAGACAATAAGCCTCTCCTCTGCACCGCGACGTTCAAATCTATGTTGATTTGTTTGTTTAAGCGTAATCCAGTTGTGCTTTTCATTCTTTGTCAAGTGAGGCTCTTGGGAACCTATATTTTATATTTTATTTGTATAAAAGCATGTAGAATAAAGGAAATAAATTAATCGGGCTTTTTCCTCGATCGTTGCAGAAATTGTTTGTTCAAAAAAACAAAAAGGGTCGCAGACCGTGACCGAAACTGGTTGTTTTTTAATAAAAAATAATTTCTGCAAGGAGGAAAAAGCCCGATTCATTAATTTCCATGATAATCTCTCGAGGAGGGGGAAAATAACTTTTGAAAAAAAAGGGTGCAAAATTCTTCTAACAAATGTAGAATATAACTTATTTAAACTATTAATTAATAACATTTTTCCATCAAAAGGCAGAGGGTCAAAAATTTGTCACGTGGACTCACCAAGCAGTTGCTGGTCTTTGAAGTTTTCCAGCTTGAGTCGGAAAGTTTCCACTTGTTTACGCAGACTGGTAATGGCCTTCGAGACGTCCACGTTGTCCGGATTCAGCATTTGTTCCAGCTCACTGATTCTGAAAAGCGTCCACATATTTAATTCCCAAGATTTATATTTTTCCTGCGACACACAGCTCTGGCTCCCGAGGGAATTGGCATCCAATTATCCAAGAGATTTCTTTTAAATATTTTTCCAAGTCAAAAAGCCCCAAGGGGAATCAACACAAACTATTTCTTTTTGCAGCTCACAAAATTGAAAAGGTCAAATGTATTTTTTCGGCACGTTTTTTGTTTACAATAAATAAGTGCTTCTATCGAATATATAGGGGGAAATATTGGACGCGCGTGCGACATTCTCGGGGGGCGCCGATGATGTTATTGATGTCAAGGGAGAGAATTTCACTGCACAAATAAAAGGCAGGCAGGCCGGGGCCATTGAGAAGCCACACTATACTTGGTGAGAACACAGGAAATGTATTAGTTCCCGCGAGGCTGCTGCTCGCACACACAATAATGGATTTTTGTTCTCGCAGCCACCGCTGAGTTATTGGAACGGCTATGTATCATTTCATTCAGCATGATACTATAAATAAATCTTTAATTATTTTGCACATTTTCTACGCTTGGCCAACAAATTTTTGGATTTCTTTGCAGACAGTTTTTTTTAAACAAAGTAGTTGATTTCCAAAAATCTTTTTATTGTACCAGCAGGTGTGCTTGCTGCACCTATATAAGGCCTTACTGCGTTTGACACACGCTATTATTAGTAATTATTATAATATTTTTTTCAATTGTCTATACATCCCCTCTGCTAAAACTCAAGGGCCGATAACACACAAAATTAAATTAGTTTTAGGAAGTTTTCATTTTGGGAATTAAATTAAATTTCAAACATTATTTCATTCCGCTCCCAGTTTTTGTTAGAGATCCGTCAAAAAAATTTAGCTAAAAATGTAATTAAGTCCCCCCCCCCAAATACAAGGTATGCCTTTTTGTGAATATTGCTTTTATAAAAGCGTTTAAAAGTGTATATAACTCACCTATTGTTGAGCACGTCAAAATCGACGCACAATTCCCTGCGAATAATATCTGAAAACGTGAGAGATGAATTTGTCACATTATTTTAGCCTAATAGCATGAAACTTATTGCAACGAGTCGCCGTTATTGCTCCTACATTCATTTGTCCTAAAACCTAAAACTCTCCTTCATTTGTACTAAAGATAAAAATAATAATGAACAGTATCCTACATTTTCCATTTCATTGTTTTTCAATAAAAATGTCCTTAAACTAATTGTCCTGAAAATTAAAAATGGGGGAGGGGAGTGAAAGAGATTTTAGAAGGTATCTGAAGACTCAAAAAGTCTGTGCATCTTGATAATGTTGTGAGCTGACAATGAGCAGCGTTTGATACCATTTTTTTTTCAAAAATAAAATCTGCATTCATAACACCACAAGTCTTCGGCACAATCTTCTCAGCTATAGGCTATAGTAGGCAATAAGGACACATTTATCATCTGTGTATAGCTATAGCTTTTTAAAACCACCAATAAGTGTCAGTTTTGGAAAAGTTACATAGAGGCCTTTTGAAAATTGCCTCAAATAAAATTAAAAAATAATTTAGCTTCCGCATTTTTCATTTTTACTTTCTAAATTAAACAAGATTTAGGGAATATTATTTACAACAAATATTTTTCAGGCAAATGCATTTAGGGACAATGAAAAAATTTTTAGGACATATTTCAGTGAATATTTTAGTGCAAAGTTCACAAAACTTTTAGGATGAATGAAATCAGGAGCAATACGGGTCTCCCCTTGAAACATAGTGTAGGATAATTTGCTTTGGGATTTGCCGAGCATACCCACCATTGCAATTTGTCGCAATCACGTGCAGCTCATATGGCGAATCTGGTGAATTGGCGGGCAGATCTGGTGAAATATTGACTAGGTGGCCGGGGTTTGAGTATACTTTGAGAATTTCGCTGTTGTCAACTTCGGCCGCGGTGCGCAACATGTCTGAAAATAATTCTCCGCTATATTCAAAGATATCGACCCGAATACGAGCAGCTCTCTGTTTGTCAATTAGATTCAGTTGTGCGTATGTATGTCTCCTCCAAGTATGGCACATTATTTAGTCAAATTTCATTTCATTCTTCTACAAAAATAAAAACTAATTGTACGTTTTTAAAGCCAAAAATGGGGTGGTGTTCAAATTTCTCCGTCGCGGCAATCATCCATTACTTACGTATTCCATTTCGCATCTTAAATATGTAGTTCCACAAATTCGACAAACAAATAATACATATTTTATGTCTTTATAATATAAAAAATACACCAAAATAGCAAATATAAAATTTAATGTAAAACAACTACAAACCGAGAGCCACAAAATTAAAACTAAAATTCAAAAATGACCAAACGTTTTGGCTAAAGATAAAAATTTATTGTTTCCACTTTTTACCTATAAATTCAGGTTTTTGAATGGTGACTGGTATCCTTAGGACCTCGTCTTTGAGTCCGACTTTGAAATAAAAGTTCTTTTCTTGTTGAAAAATGCCACAAAAAGAGCATTGCTGCTGCTTTGAGTTGAGCAGAGGCTCCATCAGATTTCACGGCCCATCAGAATGAGTTTTTTCTGCAACACACCAATATAATTTTAAAATCATCGTAGTAAAATTTACAATTAATATTGATCTGTTTGACCTTTTGTGAGAGAATAAACAAATTTAATTGAACCTATCCCTCACTGGTTCATACAAAGAATAAAGAGTTAATTACCAAGAAAAAATAATGTGTAACCGGCAAAACCGTGGTAATTGTAAACGGTTAGTTTTTAATTTTTGAAGTCGTTGGCTCACTTAGCAAACGTTCCTGGAGTGAAGATATATATAACGGGCTGTTGTTAATTTTCTCCTTAAGAAAGTCATATTTGACATTAAAAATCAATTTTTTTCCACGAGAACACACGCCAGTTTTCTTCGTTCAAATTAGTTATTTTCATTACTCTTGGTAAGCGCAGGGCCTTTGGGACCTTCGGGCAGCCGGCAGATGACCTGCCGTTTGCTGCACTCGGCGAGCTAGGAAGTTGAACTGAGCGCTATGATGCGAACAGTTTTTTTGGCAGGTCTGTTCATTGTGGCGTACTTTCTGCTTCGTGTCTGGCCCATACCGATGAGGTCGAAATTGCTTGAAGAAATTGAAACTCTCGAGGAGGTGATCGTGGAAATTCAAAAGAAATGGTCAGATGCAACGGTTATTAAATTTGAACTATATCAGATCGATCAATCTATAAGAAAAGTGCTGGAAGCAATGGCAATGTCATGCGGTAATAATGTAATAAGCTAACCGGGCCAATAATTCGACCAAGGGTTTATGTCTTTTTTGAGGGAGGAAGCGCAGAAAGCTTTTTCTTGAAAGCGCATTGTGTGCCCGACGTCGTCATTCGGCGCCCCCGTGGTTGGCCGCGCGATAATTACCATAAATAAAGATCACCTCCTCCCAATCAATGTGTTTTAAATTACGTTTGAAAATTAATTTCTGTCACCGAATAATGATTTTTTTTTAATAATTATTCGTTTAAATGTTTCTCAAAAACCAAAATTAATATGCCATTATGAAAATCAAGAATTTTGTTTTACACATTTATTCCTATACCTCCAAAAATCTCTGAGGGAGATGATTCTTTGCAAAAATGGCGTTCAAAAATGAAATTTGCAATTTAATGACCTACCCAAAAGTTGTCAGCAAAAATGTTGTCGGGCGTAAAAATTACGTCTGGTATTGAAACATCATACATAATTTCTCAATAGGAGGAGAAAAGATATCCAATTTTTTTTTATCTTGAAACACATGATTTCTTGGAAAAGTGTCCCATATATTTTTATTTGAAAATTTGGTGAGCGAGGCCTCTTGACCACCCCAACAACATACTTAAAAATTGGAGTGACGTGTTTTCAAGAAAATTTTTAACATCTAACATAAAATCTTTCCGAATCGGGGTTCAGTGGAATTCCCTGCCTATTCTGCGTTAAAAAATTGTACGGTTCCTGAGTTTAAAATTATATAAAGAATATTTGACCCTTTGGCAAAAAATTTCCCCCTTACGGCTCCAGCTCGGAGAGTAGGTTTAATTTGGAAACACTTTTGCTTCCAAATTGGGCCTATTTGAGTTTTAGTAAGTTGTTTAAAACTTATAGAGCTGGCTGCCAATTCTCTCCCAATGTGACTTTTCCATTTTTTATATTGACACCGTTGCGAGAGAATAAATTAATTGAATTGAAATCTATCCTGGACCCACCGAAATCCAAAGCTCTTTGCGGCAGGTGGGGTCTTTTTTATCTCGGAAGTATTAGCAAAATTTTTGCTAGTTGGTGGTGCTGTTTTTTTCTCTATCCAAAAAGCCTATTTTTTATTTTTAAATAGTTTTTAATTATTATTATTCCTTCTCTTTAATAGTTTCATAAGTGATATTGTAATGTCTCTGTCGTAAAATCCACTTATTTACAACCGGTTCAAATGAAAGAAAGAATAAGATCAAACAAAAGAAACATATTTACAAGTTCTTTAAGTAATCTGGAAACTCAAGTTCAGAGTAAAATTTATTTTTATGTAAACAAAAGTGGACAGATAAATAAACACGAAATACTGTATATATAATTTGTTTTCTGAACAAGCCAGTCAGACTCTACTTCTTAATGAGACCAAATACTCATCTCACTAAAGCCTAAATTCTAAAGAAATATCAATTTTGGAAAATTATTTGACGTTCATGATACTCGTAAAGGGGAGGTATTTCCACTGGGGGGACGCAAGCCTAAAGGGTGATCGCCTCTCTCTCTCTCAACTCAATCAATCTGTCGCTTTAGCCAGCTCATAATTTTATTTTTGCTCATTATCATAGGTTGATATAATTTTAATTGTTAGTTCAAATAAGCTTTAATTGTTTTTGTAAAAAAAGTTTTTTTAAATTTAATATTTTGTATTTTTCTTGCCCATGAAATATATGACCAAAACTAGTAAAGAGCCGTTTTTGTGTTCGAGCATTTTTTTTTTTTTAGGGTCAGGCGAAGACAAAGTCTTGTCGGCCTGTGCCCTTTATTAGTGGTGCAGATGCAGAAGACACCACTCAATTTTTTATTATTATTATTTTTTTTTTTGGGTTCAACTTTATTTAAAAAATCATCAAGGAGAACCGAACCCGTTTTCTCTATTTCCATGATCGTCTTCTCAGGTGCCAATTTCTTCACTAAAATAAAGTTAGTTCTTCAACATTGATGAGAAAAAAAATCCCATCTCATAATTTTAATTTGAATGTCAAACGCAAGAATGGCCGGAGGAAGAAACACACCTCTGAGCCGCCGAGCGTCGAGAGATAAAACATAATAATAAAAGAGTTTTGCAAAACATACACGCGGCTGTTGGGTGTCATTGATTCGCTACTGTGTGTGTGTGTGTGTATTGTAAACGAGCTGCGCCCTATAACTGGGAGACAAATTTTTAATTCAACCCGGCACAATAAGGCATTCAAACATAAATTCAGCAGCAGCGCCCCTGCAGGACGAAAAAATCCCAAACATTAGCCTCTGCGGAGAATAAAAAATAAATAAAAGATTGGTTGAGTTATTACAGTAGCAGGCATAATAAATCAATCAGCATATATAGACAGGGTCAATTAACCTCGTTACGTACCGAGTGTGCTGCGCGTGCTAGTATACAGGGTTGGTGTTGCCAGAAGGGTTCGAGGTTCGACCCAGGTGAAATTTCAAGCTGATATTGCACACCTGCTCTCCCATCTGCAGTTCAATTCCAGCGAGAGAAAGACCTTGCGCCTTATTTTCAATCCCTAGGCAGCTGCATTGAACACTTTGGTCCGCGTCCGCACCGGCTCGAGTGAGCATGAGCACTGCTGGCAGGAGGCGCGACCCACAATCGCCGATCGGTACACCTCACACCTCAGTAACTTTCTGCAATCGGTTTTTCCTCCGATAAGCACCACCGCAAAAGAAACCGGCTTTCCTGACCGCAGAAAAATTGCCAATTAGCTTCAATTGCAATCATTACCATTAAACTGCTCTTTCAATGGGAAAATTGCAAAATAATTTCCCATTATTATAACGTTGAATCGTTTTTGTATTATGAGAAAAAAAAATAACTATTTATAATTAAGTCAAACTAAAGTTTCAACAGACTTTGTCGCTTGTTAGTCTCCGTATTCTGCCATGGGAAGAAGAATAAAGGGAACCTCCTCATGTTTCTCTGTATGATTTGCATCACAATATAAATTTAGGTTATGTTAAAGAGGAACACTCTGAAACTTTTTAAAGCCAACCTGTCACATTAGATTAATTCAATGTATTGATTTATTCACTCTCTTTTAACAATAAACTTAACATCACAAAAAAGTGCATACTACGTGAGAACTTGGATTCATTTAGGTTAAAATTGTTTTAATTAATCAAAAAGGCTTTAGATTTCAAAAATTATTTTAATCTGATATTGCTGCTTACAAAGGCAGGGAAGGCTAGAAATAAATTTTAACATAACTCTTTTTGTATCACCAATAAGAAAACTTAAACCAGGTTTACAATAATTTCAATTTCAATCCAATTTATTTTTCTCCAAACAAGTCAGTACAATCAATTGTGAAAAAATTGGTTGGGAGAAAAAAAAGGCACACAGTGCTAGTGAACAACTCACTGAAACTCATAACCGCGTATTTACCAAGAGGCGATAAATACCCGATTACTCGCCGCACTGCAGCCTAAACTACGTAAAAAACTACATAAAAAGAATATTGACATTTACTCAGAATTTTCAATGAAGCAACTCAAATAAATACAGAATAGTTCTAAAGTTAGTAATAATCTTGACAGTTAACAACATTGATACAGGATCCAGTGCGTCAAAGAAAGATATATCAACCCAAATAAGAATTCATGAAAAAGGAACTGACTAATAAGGTTGATAAATCCTTCAAAATGAACAAAAAAATATTTAAAATCCCCCTTTTAAATAATCATATAATTTTCTTTAGACCTTCTAGAGATTGACTATGAGTAGATTTTGCAGACAGAGGACGCCTGTCTCTGGCATATTGGGCACTGGCCTTTGGCAGCATAGACCTGCTTAGCACAGATGTAACAGGCACACAGGTGACCCTTCCTCGCATGGATGAACGCAGTGTTGGCTTCCTTCACCTCACAGAAAGCACACATTTTGATGCCATTGCCGCTGATTGTGCTGAAGGAAAATGGTCTGCCTTCCTCAACTGGCTCCTTTGACGCAGGCAATTCATTCAGGCGACAAATGGGGCCGTCCGCCACATCATCGTCAAAATCAGATGTTGTAAGTGAGAAGTTGGTCTCCTGTGACATGGGCGGAGTGTCCAACATGGTCGGAGAACACGAAGCAAGATACTCACTCACTTTAGTCCTAAAATCAACCTCCTCACTTTCCAACGCACTCCTAGAAATTGATTTAAAAACATTATTTCTTTTTGTTCAAGAAGTTGACAAAATAAAATAGTTCAAATTCAATTACCAAGAGGGATAAACAAGCTTTTTTTCCCAAAAATTAAATGAATCTGGAATTATTATTTGAGTGCCTTCTTTAGCCCTTGGAGAATGAATGAGGTGCACATGATGCACACACAGTCAGGTCAGGATAGGGTGGGTAGTTTTGTTTGGCTGTTTGTGATACATTGCTTTTAAATTTTTACTTCCATTTTTAATTTAAATTAATGTGAAAATTAAAAAACAAATGAACAACCTACCCACCCTTACCTGACCGTGTGTGCATCACCTGCATCTTATAAGTGTTGCAACAACAAGAAGAGTAATTGTACACAGCACCATACATTAACTCCATTGCTAACGAGTAGGTGACGCTGAGTGATACAATAATGTGTTACTTCGGTCGTAGAGGCCATAAAGATTAAATAAATAAATTACTTTCCACGCCTCTGTGATTTATCGCTAATTAAAATTAAATTAAGATTATTAAATTGAATGTGTCATTATTTTTTCTTTAAAATTTGAAATACCAAATGGAACAAAATGTTTATGGCAAATTTTGATTCGTTTGAGTAAAATTCTTCAAATACAGCAACAAGCAAATAATTTTTTTGAGTGTGGAATTTCATTACGATTTTTAGACTAAAAAAGAACAGTCAGTAAATTGTGTGACCTTTAATGCGTGTAAAACGTGATATTGCATTGTATCAGCACAATTCACTTGTTTGCAAAAAATTTAAAATTGATCAAAATAATCGTAATACTCTAGAGAATAAACCTTTTGATGGGCTAGAAATCTTTCAGCCGACCTGCAGCCGATGTACAAAATATGTGTCCTTATTTAAACTGCAATATCATGTACACGGAGCACGGAATAAATTATTAACTAATTTTTGCCTTGCCTTCTTTTTTCCATTTTATTTGGCTTGCAATCCTTCTCGATGGTCTTGAAGCTGCACTCCGATGATGTAGACTTGGCCATGACAGTCACCCTGGTCCTCTTCTTGATTTCCTTGACATCCAAAATATTCTTGAGAATGGCCTGCTGCTGTTCCTCTAGTGAATTAATCAGAGTGCTTTTCAATTCCTCCTTGACCTTTTTCCACAAAGTATAATTAGAATCCATTTTTTTTTCTAAATGAAGTGTCAAAATCACTTTTTTGGTAAGACATTCAGTCACTTGCTGCTCGGTGTGGGACTGCGCTAGTTTGTTACGGTGCAAGTTCTCTTTCAGTTGCTCCAAACGCTCATTCTCTGTCATGCTGGCGAACCGGCTTACTGACTCTGAGAATGAGCGCTCAATGCTGTCTGCTATTGGGTGTCCCTTCATTTGAGACAGGTCTGGAATGGATAAGTTTGGCGTTATTTGGATTTGGGGAGGGATGGTCAGGGATTCAAGGTTAGCCTCCTGTCGTTTTTTGTGGCCCTTCGGCCGAGGGGGAAACCACTTTTTCCTTACCTGTAAATAAAGAAGAAAAATAAGTAACTGAATTTTCTATTAAAAATTGTTGAAATATGTAGTTATTATTGTCATTGTTGCTGCTTATTTAATTTTTTGAATCACATTTAAAAAAAATCTGAATATAATTTTAAAGAATGGGGAGTAGGTGAAAAGGGGGCATTCAACATTGCTAAAACCACATTATATTTATTATTTATCCTACACAAAAGATTTAAATTGGAAAAATTTAGTTTAAATTAAAAAAAAACATCAACTGTCTAGTAATACTCAGTTTATGATTTAAAAAGATGTGACTGACATAGACGCATTGCTGGCTGAACGCTGCGTGGAAATATCGGCAGTCATACCCGGGTGCAGCTGCCGGCAGCGACAACCAAGTTCAGTCGCGAGGCATTTTCATACTGTGTCATCAAAATATGTAATAAACTGCCTCCCACAAGCACAAGTTATGAACCAGTGAGCCCGACAGTTTTCTGTGCAAGGCGTACTTGCGGCAAATATTTTTAATGTTACATGTTCTTCACTTTTTTACAGCCCTAGAGGCCAGGTAGGAGAGTCTGCTTGGTAGGAGTGTGAAATCCAGTGAAATCAATATTTAAAAAAAAAAGAATCAAATAAAATTCAGATAAGAGATAATTGCAAAAGAGTAGGTTACGCTGAGTGGTACAATTATGTAATACTATGTCGTAGAGGCAATAAAGATTGAATATGAATCAAGTAGCGTTTATAAAACCAGAAATGTTTTAATTTCCCAGCATTATAAATTTTATATCATAGGATATTTGAAATCACAATTTAAAGCTTCAAATTGGTACTTAGAAATAAAGTACTTACGGCAAAACAGTGTTGACAGTATCTGGGGATGGGCTGGTTTTTCTGCTTGCACCTGAGGCATGACCACTTGTCCTGGGGCTGCAGCTCAGGGTCAGAACTGTCACTTGAATCTGAGTCCGAGCTCGAGTCCGCGAAGTAGTCAATTGTGATGCCATCGGGCGCCACAGTGGCTATGACCAAGCCCTGCGTAAACATCTCAAAAATGTGAGTAAGGGTAGCGCAAATCTCATGTTGAGTCCCCTTCCAGCGGGTGTGCAGCCCGACCGGCCATCAACCAGTCGGACACCGCGCCTTCATTAGGGCCAATCTGCAGCTTTCTAGAGTTGAACACGCAGCCTCTCAGGCTTTGAGGGGCCGTCAAAGAGGCGCGCACTTAACAGTCAGTGTAGGAGGTCTCGAGCTACTGAGGGGAGAAATCAAGACGAATTGGGTCTGTTAGTCAACAGCTGCCCTCGGGAACTTATCAAATCAATTTTCCGGTCATAAGGCGCTGGAAAATATGCTTTTTTGCTTCCAATTATCGAGCTCTTTTAGGATAGATCAGTTTAATTTAGTAACCTAATTTAATTTATTGAAAGGCATTTTTTTCCTTTTAAGAAACTTTTACTTACCCCTAACAGCATTTTAAGGTTTAAGGTGATTCTTTTACAGTGGTTTGGCCCAAACTATAAATGCTGCAATGGATTCCAAATGATTCAGATTTTAAGAGCTGAACTATTGTGTGTTTATGTTTCAAGTATAAAAATGTTTTATTTTCGTCCCATTGCTTCTTTAAGGTAAAGTAAAGTCCGAAGGTCGAAAACGAGTAAAAATCCACGTTTTTCTACCTTCTTTTACTCGTAACTTTCAATTTTGCAAAGTGAATTATAATTTTCTGGATAGCTTTCGATTCGCAAGATGTTAAAGTATCAAAAAAAAAAAAAAAAAGAAAAAAAACTATCTCTTCTGTCATTTTGTCACCCTCAGATTCAGATAATATTTATTCCGTATAGATCAACATTTATGTACAGAAATAATCTCTGGAATACGTCACTGTAATACAGCTATATCTCAATACAGCTTAATAAATTTAAAATACATTTCAAATACAGTTCACACAATTTTACACACAAAATATTCATGCACGTCATAGAACATTTTGTCGTAGAATATTAATTCCAATTCCTTCTTAAACACTTGAGAAATAGCATTTATAAATGGCCCGTTAAAATTAAAAAAATTTGATTTCTCAGGAGTTATAAAATGACAGAAGTTATATAATTTTTTTTTGTATTTTTTGGATACTATAACATCTTGTGAATCAAAAGCTATCTAGAAAATTAGAGTCCATTTTGCAAAATGGAAAGTTACTCGTAAAAGAATGTAGAAAAACGTTGATTTTTACCCATTTTCGTCCTTCGAACATTACTTTGGCCCTCTGTAAGAAAGCGATGGGGCGAAAATAAAACATTTTTGTAGTTGAAACATAAACACACAATAGTTCAACTCTTATAATCTGAATCATTTGGAATCCATTGCAGCATTTCTAGTTTGGGCCAAAACCCCGCAGAAGAATCACCTTAAATCAGGAGCAAAAGCATTTAAAATAAGGTGAAATAGTTACCTATTGATTTATCTGGGTGCTACGACACGATCAAGACTACTTACTGACTGTCTTTCTGTGCGTTTGATTGAAAAATGCAGTTACTTGAGTCTACTACACAGTCTCTGCAGGGTTTGGCGAGCTCAGGAGAATGATCTCACTCTGAGTCTCACACTTAAAGTATATTTTCACCACTGACTTTAATAAGACAAACACAACAATCTTCTTCGAGTCAGGAAACTTTTTGCAAGTTTCAAATCAGTTGCTGCTGCACTTTTGACAGCTACTCAAAAAATTTAAACACCACCCTTATGAAAGAGGAAATTGTGAAAGAGCTTAACAAGGTACATTTTTAATATAGTGTAAAAATTGAAATTAAAAATTCAGACTAGGCAAGTTTGCTTAAAAAGGAATTTAAATTTCTACAATAAAGACCCCCAAGCCAAAAGAAAAAAATTAAGGGTGGTGTGTCAAAAGTTGATTCACTCGAAACACACCTCAACTGAAGAGCAGCTATCATCGTCTGAGGAGCAACTGAAAGGTTTGATTTCACTCTCAGAGTTCAGGGACGCGACTTCGTACTCAATGTCATGAGCTTGCCGCCATCGGCTCTCGCTGTCACTACTGTCGTGTACACTATCTGTGGGAGTACCCAAAAAGCCAGCAGTGACTAACCGCCCTTGTCCAAACTCAACTCGCAGTTAGACTGGCGGGGGCTGACCAACATATTAACTCTTTTACTTGGGCCCTCTACTAACCTTTCTGTTCAACATTTCAACATGATTTTATAAGTTATGACCCTAAATATTCATAAATGGCAGTCTTGGACAGAGAAACTAAGAACATGATTCTAAAATTTGATCGCAACCTTTGAAAATATGTCTGCAAGTGCTATTTTCAGTAATATTTGATTCAAATAACAAAAAATTTAGCAATGTCGTTACAAGACCTGTTTTTTATACTATTTAATTTAAATAACCATTGTCTTTGTCTCAAGAAATGAACACTTGAGGAGATGATCATGGAAATGAAGAGATCCGGCTTTTCCTCGTTACAAAAAAACAAGGAAAAGCCCGATCTATTCATTTCCATAAACCATTGTATTTATAAGTAATTTAACTTTGAATATTATTTGTTTCGATGCTTCCCTCACCATAGAAAAGCCGCAGGCAAATTCGTCTAATATGCATGAGGCGATGCAACCACCTGTTGCATGAGATTTGCCAACTTAACTTTTGTCTTCGTAAACAGTTGAGCAAACCATCAGACTGTGTGGTTCTCCGCCCGGTCAACCCCCGCTTGTGCACCCTAGAGGTTTCTTGTGCTCACCAGTGTCTCTCAGCTGAATGCTCCAAAGGCTCTCGTTCTTCAAACTGTCTGGCTCGTCGCTGTCAAATGGCTCCGACTCGCTCTCCAGCTTTATGTACCACCATCGCACATTCTCGTCTATGTCCCCTCTACGCTTGGCTGTGCAAGAAGGGTTACCACACCCTCCAATACAGTGACCATCTGAAATTGATAATTAATTATTTTCTTGTAAAAATGACTTATGCACATACCTTTTGATCTATGACGGCCTCTTTTCCTTCTGACAAGATCTGGCACCACTGCCAAACTGACTTTCGACATCTGCAAAAAAAATATAATAATAAGCTTAGAATTAACAGAGTAAGCTAAGCTACAGGGTTTTCGGGGGTGGTTTTCCCTTGTTGTAAGCGAGGAGGGTTAGTCAAATGCTTGCCTACCCCCGTCAAATTATCAATGGCTTGCGAGCTCCCTCAATCACTCGATTATTGAATGATAAATTTGAAATATTTTGGAGGTTTTCTTTATTTTGCTATTTTTATTGACATGATGTAAAGTCAAATTACATAATGTCTAATGCAGTAAATTTTGGTCTAATCTAATAATTTTATTTCATTTATGTAGTATCCATGGCGTGTGTTATTCATTTGAAAACAAAATATTTTTTATTCCCTTAAACAATTTATTCATAATTAATATGTTCCAACCCGATCTGAGAAAATTAAAATTAGTTTAATTTACTTAATTAAAAGGGATATCCGTGATATCGGCCAATGAGCTAGATAGGGACTTAAAAAAATCGCCACCGAGTAATACAAACAAATCGTTTTATAAAAAGACGATAATTTTTAAAAAATGGTCAAGCTCAATTATTACAAAAACTTTTCAGTTAAGAAACATTAACACATAAATTATAATATAATTTAGAATGAAGAAATACATAAATATGCAGGACTGCAATTTTGAATTTACTTAATGTAGAGAGGTAGCATAAGCCTGCGCCTTCAACCGCTTCCCTATTTTGTCGTACCTCTGGCCGATTTCACGTTGCTATGCGGATTTGCCGATGGATTCTCATGGGTTGGCAGTTCAGATTAATCTCTTAAGTCCTCCTCGTCGACAAATTACCTCTGGAAAGCGGATATTAATCCACAAATTATCACAGACCACGCGGCGAGTTCTGTGGGACGCCAAGCCGACGGCTGCCGAGGCTCTGCTCAGGCTCTGCTTTGCGAATTCTACGTAAGCCGAAGCCGCTTCTAAAAGCAGTTCTTAAGCTGCTCTCTGGCTCTGCGTCCGCTCCGCTCACTCATGTAACCAAGGATCTTTTAAGAAAGATCCTTGCATGTAACTTTTTAACAAACACCAAACCAGACTTATGTATTGCACCAAACCAAACACCTCAAAACATGTTCAGACTCGTTTGGCTCCACCCCTGATGCCCTGATGTAGAGATGTAGATGTACTAGATGTAGCGTGCGGGCCAGTTCAGTTGTGTTGTTTGCATCGGTTTGGCATAAGGATTGTTGTAGAATGGTATAGAATTACATACATGAATTGTGAATTGGATATGAAAGAGGGCGGAGTCTCCCTATCCCCACCATTGTTAAGCTCGTTTGGTGTGTTATCAAATGAGAGGGAAACAGAGAAATTGAACCAAAATTTAAATTTAGCGCCAAACGGTGTACCAATCAGAAACAGACATTCAAGAATTTTAAAAGAGGCGCGGCGAATCATTGATCATTTAATTCAAAACCAGAGTCGAATCAGTCAAAACAAAATGGCATCAAGAACTCCATGCAATAAGACCACAACAAGGACTCCGGCTTTTTTTTAGTGATTTTAGTTAGTCTATGGTTGATGGAGCTCAGGGTTGTGTGGTGACGGTGCCGACGTCGAATTTAAGTGGTTCTATTTGAAATCAATTTTTACATATCCATCACAATGCACAAAGCTTCTGTGGAAGAAAGTAAGAATCGCGGTTTTTCTTGAACACCTCTATGTACATACAATACAACACAACATTATATTATTAATCTTTATTTTATTGATTATATTTATGTATATTTTTCAGCTTTAAAACTCAAACGATTACATGTGGATCAATGGTCCATTCGTGAGCAACTTGCGCTGGCCTCGTCTGTCCTCAGGAGTGGTGACCAAAATTGGTATGTAAAACAATTATTTGTGTGCGTACATTTGCACATTCTTTAAGAATAATTAATTACCAACCTTAAATTTAAATCTACAGGGCCTCTGTAAGCAGGGCAATAAAACCATTTGGAGAAAAAGACAGGCCGAATGATTGGTTCTCTCAGAAAAATTGTGCCCTGCAATATGAGAAGTTGTTGGAAAATGTAGAGACACCAAAGAGACGTCGAGGGGACAAGGGCGAGGAATCAAAGCCCTTTACCCCTGGGGAGCTCATTGTAGAGAAACTAAGATCACGTTTGTTTTATTTTTAAATTATTTTTGCCATGAAATAATATACATCTTGATCAAACAGAAAGATTAGAGGAACTGCAAGCAACGATGGACACTATGAAGCAGCAGTATGCAAAAACAAAACAGGACTTGATGAAGTTAAGTGTAAACTGCAGTGAGGAGCAGTTGGACCAGATGATAGCTGAAATTGATGAGTATGATAATAATTTAAAATCAGCAGTGTTATGAAAAAATAAAAATAAATAAAAAAAGGGAAGGGAGGCAAGAAGAGGAAAAGAAGAAGCAGCACAAAATTTGGTTGAAAGAGCGAGAGGAAAAAATCAATGAAATACAACGAGCATGGAGACCAATGTCTTGTAATTTAACAAAAAAATCTGCTTGAAGTTAGAAAATAATTTAAAAATTTTTTAGTCATAAGAAAGAAGCCTTTGGAGACTAGCATTAGCAGTGATGCTGAATTGTCTCAGGACAGTGTTCTTAGCGAAGGCATTTCCATTGAGCAGCAAGCAGAAAACGCCTCTTTGGCAGACCAGAAACCAACAATATCAACTCCCACATCTCCCCTGCTCACCCATCTCCTCAAAAGTCCTGCTTCTGTTTCTCAGGTTTAATTTTTTTGCAGAATTTAAATATATAACTGGAAAAAATATTATTTATAGTCTTCTATTTTGCACTCTGCTATTATGGCCCAAAGACCTCCAACTATTGGAAGCTTGCTGGCCTCTTCGACCCCTGCCAGGAGAGAGGTGCCTCCCTTCATGCCAGGACTCTCAACATTTGTATCCGGTGTCCTTGCACCTGGAGAACACTCAGCAAGCACAAATTCACCTTCATCAGGTTGTGATACAATTATATTAAATGATTCCTACTGTTGTTATTATTTTCTAAGTTGCATAACAATGTGAGAAAACAATAATTATAGAAATCTCCTAATTTATTCAGGTGCTCCAACATTGTCCATGCTACTGGAACTTCCACCAAGTGTTCCTGGCACGCCTCTGCCTGAAATTGCAGCCTCTGGAGATTCAATTGGTCAATCCAGTGTGGACGAGCTGAAGCCTATGGCTGAAACTGAAAGCAGAACTCCTATTCCAGTCCTTCAATGTAAAATAAAAGTAAAAAACAATTTTCTTCAATTTATTCTCTTCTGTAGCCACTGCGGAGAGCAGCAAAGAATTTGAAGAGCAGTTGCAGAAGTTTGATCGGAATGCTGTAAGTTTTTTGTTAATGGTGCTTTATAGGCTTGCCCTTTAGATCCATGATACATTTGGTTTTAGATAATAATTGATTCATATAACATGAAGAATGATAATTCAAGGTATATTCATTGACTTGAGAGTTTCCAAGCTTAACCACTAGTGCCTCTGATAATATTTATTCCGTATAGATCAGAACGTTTATTTGAAAAGTGGCTTTTGTAGTATTTTTTCTATCTCTTGCACAAATATAAGACTGACTCAGATACAACAATCGTAAAGAAAAAATTTGATTTTGAAATCTTGCTGTGGTTGCTCAAACGTTCAAGTAATATAATATGTTATTGTTTGTCTTAATACCTAAAAATGGTCTTTCTTTAAATTTTATTTTAAATTGTTATTAACAGAGCTTTTAGGCTCTGATTTTTTTGATGCTCGACAATATTCTGTGCAAGTGATAGAAAAAGCAAAAATCAAGTAATAATTAATAAATATCTTTCAATAAAAAAAAAGTAGAAATGGATAATATTTACATGTCCGAAGAAGCACCGCAGGGCCGGGGTCTAAGGAACATGTATCTTTGATGCATGCAGAAAAATTAAGCTGGCCTATAATTCTTTCCCGAACCCATTATTATTATTTATTCTTCTCATTCATACAAAAAAAGAGAAGGAAATATTTGCAACTAACATCTGCTAAAATGGCAGATATCAAAAGAAATTTGTCGATAGGAATAAAAA
Organism: Neocloeon triangulifer; assembly: GCF_031216515.1. Lineage (NCBI taxonomy): Eukaryota > Metazoa > Arthropoda > Insecta > Ephemeroptera > Baetidae > Neocloeon > Neocloeon triangulifer. Next base: position 6,852,384 of record NW_026775562.1, read on the forward strand.
TGTTTCTTTATTGATCTAATTTAATATTTTCAGGTGGGCAACAGCCAAACAAATGTACTGGAGGAGTTGCCTCAAGATGTTGTCGAGTTGATAGAGGAGGTTGAGGAGGCGGCCGAAGCTAAGAAGCAGCAAAGCGAGTTGGGTCAGTTCTTCAAAGGCCAAATCGCTACTCAGACAAGTCTCGAAGTTCTGCCGAGTGTAGCAGTGCAGGAGGATAAAATTGCTCCCAAGGACGTGGAGCCAGAAAGCAAAAAGGAGGAGGAAGTACCTCAACAAATGGTATGTTTTTATTGAGTCATCAAGTTTGCCTTCTTTTCTTCAATTAAAACTCCCAAAAAAATATTTAAGATCAAGCAAGAAGAACTGGAGTTAGAGCCTCAAGATAACACTCCAAGTGAGCCTGCAAGTGAAGGGCCAAGCACAGAAACAGAATTGGCAGTTCCTGTTGCATTTGAGACAGAAACTGTTGCTGTAATTGAGCCAGAGGTTCCAATTGTTGTGACAAAGGAAGACCAGCAGGAAAAACATGTTGAAGTAAAAGAGGAGGCAATAACTAAAATTTTGCAATTCTTTTGTATTTATTTATGTACATTTTTCTAGATTTCTATGCCACCTGAAAAAACTACAAGGAAATCCGTATCTAAGGAATTAGAGCGAGAGAAAGAGTCGGAAATAGATGAGTCGTCTGATGATGACTACAAACCTCGTCCTGTCAATATTCTCACATATCCTGCCAGGACAAAGAGAAATCTTTTCAGGAAACAGCCAGTGTCCCAGTCTGCCCAAAGTGTGACTGACGAATCTATGCCAAACAGTCCAGTATCTGTGTAAGTTCATTTTTTATTATAAGAAATGTTTTTGATTTGGATCAATATTATGAAGCAGTGACGATGAAAAACTGAAGACATTTAAAAAAGCCATGTTATTGATATGGGACCGTATTGCTGCCCATAAAAATGCATCCATCTTCCTCAAGCCCATTACAAATGAGAATGTGGCAGGATACAGAAACGTCGTTTTAAGGTAAGGAGAAAGTAAAGAAACTGGATAGCTTACTTTTATATTAAAGAAAAGATTGACGCATGAGAATCAGCTATTCTCATTTGCTTTTTTTATGAATTTCATTTGTCATCTTTTAGTTTAAAATTCATATTTTCTAAATGGAAAATTTTTATACCATATATTTATTTTTGGTTACTTTAAATGTGATCAGGCCTATGGACTTGTCAACTATTAAGAAAAACATTGAGACTGGCAACATTACATCTGCTGATGGGCTTCAAAGGGATGTCGGACTTGTCTTCCTTAACGCAATTATGTACAATCCAAGCAACCACGACATCTCTAAAATGGCATTTGAAATGCAAAAAGATTGCCAGGAAGAGTTTCAAGTAAAAAAATAAATATCTTCTTAGCGTATCACAATCATTTTGAGACTTGAAAAGGTATATGCTGCTGCCCATGAGAGCAAATCTTACAAGCGAGAAACTAGGGAGGGCAGCAAGAGACATGATGCTTCTTTGGAAGACGCTGTTCCTCCTGCCAAAAAGATATTTGTCACCATCCACAGCGACTCGTCTGGTGAAGATAATTAAATCTGTATTAGTTTGGTAAAAATTAAATAAAATCTCACCATTTGTAAAAACATTCTTTGTATTTATATCAAATCATTAACTAGGTGTGCATGTAATTTTTAAAGAAATCCATAATTAGTTTTCCCAAATGCATTATTCTATTATACCATCAAGACTAATAGGGGCTGATCGCCGCGACAGCTTTCTCGATAAGCAGCAGCATGGTAAAATCGAGTGCGGCGATCAGCCTCATACTCTCTCAGTTGGAAGTGGGATGGGGAACTGAAAACGAGGGAAGCAGACAATTATTGGCAAACACAACACATAGATAAAGACCGACTATGGAATAGTAATGGAAAATTAAAAAGGGCACAGGCCGACAAGACCTTGTCTTGGCCTGACCCTTAAAAAAAATTAAAAAAGCGGACTACGGACCACAACTGAGAGAATGCCAAGGATCTTTCATTTAAGATAAAAGATCCTTGGAGAATGCGATGCGTCAAAACAAGTGAGAACTGCGACTGCGCAGCGCAGAGATAAGAGAATATAAACACAGGCAACACAGCCTCCACTTTTTGCTCCACCTTCTTACAAGTTTTTCATCGGAAATTAAATGATTATTGACCCATGATCGATTTGCATTGAACAATCCGGTTGTCCTTTTGCAATTATTCATTATACTTATTGAAACTTTAGGTTGTGAAAAATTCATTTAGACTGGTAACCTTTGTGTTTAGTCTCTTCATTTAATGGAACAACGAAATATCATTTTATTTTTAAATTGTGACACGTAAGATATGTAGATATATTATGTAGTACACACTTCAGTGCAGCATCTTATCCCAAGGCTATTTGTCTTTGAGGAAATTTAATATTTATACCTCTCAAACAATGGTAGTGCATCTGCTTACGTGTGTCATTTCCCTTGTCAGAGAAAAATTACTACGAAAAAGGTTTGTTGTGTGTTTGCATTTTATCACAGAAACAACAGAATAATATGACATAATAAAAAAATTTTTGCAGCTTTTAAATCGTCTCGTTGTGCCAAAAAGATGACTTTTGAATAACCAAGATGACAGGGTCAGACGAAGACTCCGCTCCTTTGGTTGGCGGCGCCTCGTCCAACATCGAGCGATCTAACATCAACATAAAGAAGAATGCTTTATTTTGGAAAAAGATCATCTCAGCGGTGTTCTACGGGGTAGCTTCCTTCATGATAACTGTTATCAACAAAACAGTCCTCACTACTTATAAGTAATTTTTGTTTAGGTTGCTTAAAATAATCTTGTTCACAAATTTTTTACTCTATAGATTTCCGTCTGTACAATTTTTGGGGCTGGGGCAGATGATTGCAACAGTGGTTGTTCTTTTTGTCGGAAAACGACTTCGAATTATTCAATTCCCTGATTTTGCCAGGGACACCTTCAGGAAGGTGGGTGCACTAGGCAAAGAAAATGAATATACAAAAATTTATAATGAAATATTTTAAGATATGGCCTCTACCTCTAATTTACATTGGAAACATGATATTTGGGCTTGCCGGGACCCAGCAGCTGAGGTATTACCAGATTTTATAGATTATCAACCTTTTGATCAATAATTATTGTCTTTCAGCCTTCCCATGTTCACTGTGTTGCGTCGATTTTCAATTTTAATGACCATGATTGCCGAGTTTTATATCCTTGGCATCAAGCCTAGTCTTGCCATTCAAGTTTCTGTGTACACCATGATCATTGGTGCCATTGTAGCCGCTAGGTCAGTACTTTTTTTATAAGTAAATACTTACATTTCCGATCTTCAATGCTTCTGAAATTATCCTTTTGCTTCTTATTTCTTTAAATTTGAAAATCCAGTTTTTAAATAAAAAATCTTATTTTTAAAATACAATTTAATTTGTGCCAAGGATGGACAAAATCGCATAAGTAATCTGCGATTGCAATTGCGATCTGATGGCAATCGGAATCGCACCATTTTTTTGAAAAGATGATCGCAATCCCAAAAGGTGGTCGATTGCAGGCGTTCATTTGCGATCTTATTGCAATCGCTTAAAGCAATTTTAATGCTTAATCCGGGAGAATTGAAGCTAAATCTTGAAGAAAAACTGTCAATTTCAGGTAATTGATAGAAAAAATTTTTAAATAGACAATAGACTTATCATTTACGAAATTTTGTTTGGACTCCTTGTTCTGATCTGACACCAAATTTGATTAAAAAACCGTTCGGAAATGTGTTTTTTCAAAAATATATTTGATCGCAAATAATCGCAAGGATTTTCATCGCAATCGCACGACTTTTCAATTTCAAGATCGCAATCGCAAAATTTGAGATCGCGTCCATCCTTGATATATATAAAAGCAATATTAAAATTTATGCAGTCACAGACTTTTTACATTTGAGCTCATGAATTAAATAATTTTTAATAAATATAAAATTAATTGTGTCTATTTTGGGCCAATGCTGTATGATTCATAAAGTAAATTTTATGTTTTTAGGGTAAATGTTGGCCTAAAAGTTCACTGTGGTAAAATCGTCTGGATAATTATTTTTGTAAAAAAATGATCATTACAGTATAAAAAGTATATTATGTATAATATTTTCAGCAATGACCTGGCATTCAACATGCAAGGCTACATTTTTGTGCTGCTCAACGACTTCTTCACAGCCACAAACGGTGTAATAATGAAGAAGAAACTGGACTCTAAAGAACTGGGCAAATATGGGCTTCTGTACTACAACGCCCTCTTCATGCTGGTGCCAACATTCCTCTTCTCGATCAAGAGTGGTGAGCTGCATGAAGCCCTGACATACCCTCACTGGTCGGATAGCCTCTTCCTTGCTCAGTTCCTGCTCTCCTGCGTCATGGGATTCATTCTGTCCTACACTGTGATCCTCTGCACCCAGCACAACTCTGCCCTTACTACCACCATCATCGGCTGCCTCAAGAATATTTGCATCACTTATCTGGGCATGGTCATTGGTGGTGACTATATTTTCTCAATTGTCAACTTCATGGGGCTCAACGTCAGGTAAATAAAAATCTCAAATATTATTCACCAAAATCTAGTATACAAAATGAGCGAGGAAAAACAAAATGTAAAGAAATAATGGCATCAGCTAGTGCAAACAAGTTGCTAAAACGCGGGTGAATCTGGTGCCTTTATTGCTCTTTCTGCAATGGGCTGGGTGACCCGTGAGGATATTAGCTCACAAACAGCTCTCGACAATGCCTTTGATAAAAATTTAATTTTTGCTAATATGCATCGTGCATATATTATACGGAATAAATATTATATGAATCTGTTGTTTGACACCCAACGCAAATTCTGCCTTTCAATAATGATGTACAAACTTGTTCCAGTGTGTTTGGAAGCCTCCTTTACACATATGTGACCTTCAAGCCCTCTCAGCCCTCGCAGCCACTCCAAAGGGTAATAGTTGCTTGATGAAGGTAAATTACAATGTTTTGGTCAAGCTGCTGTAGATTATTAAATATGTCTAAGTAAGAGTAAATAAATAATCTCATCACTCGACTGTACAAGAATAAGAATGATTCAGAGTCACACAATACTATTTTTTAAATTATGCAAGGATATGTTGCATTTACATAATACAAAAATAAAACTGTTGAAGTATTTAAAAAGAAAATAGCGTTCTGAATTGAATACTAAACCCTTCCAATCAATGGTTGTGTACACCTATGGGGGTGTATTTAAAATAATAATAAATGGAAAAATAAAATCATTCATCAATGATAGGAAATTTTTGCTTAGAATAAAAAATTATAATAACGAGAGTCACTACTGTATACTATTTAATGAAGTGAGCAAATTGTATTGGGGCAGAAAATTCCCACCCTGGTCGCGGACAGTTATCTAGATCACGACTCCAGCGTTCTCGCGATCGATCATGGTGTACTTAGCGCCCTTTTTCTATGATGCGGAGCTCCTGGAGCAGTTGACAGTTGTGTTGGACACGGCTCTAGCCAAAAATTCATAGGCTGGTATGTGCTCATGGACGACACATAGTTGAGGGGACTTAACATTTTCCACAGGTCCCAGAGCCTCCAGATGCGTCGACAGCTATGAGGTCCATCGTATTCCAAATTTCAACCTAGCGAGGCCATCAAGTCCAGTTCAATTCCAAATATTCCAATATTCGATTGTTAAAGTAGATGGAACCTCCTACAAAATGTTTTTCAAATCCTTCAAATATTAATGGAATACAATAAAACATACTCAATTTTTTTCAAATATGATTAAAAAAAGCATCATTTTCTAATTTTTAACTCATCCGAACGGAACAGTTTCAGTCGTTCGGACCCTATTCATAACTCAATAAAATTTTCTAAACGGCTTGTTCAAACATTTTGAAAATTTGTATTCGGATGCAAAATGACAAGGCGCATCTAATGGCTATCTCGGATTTTTTGTCCGGTTGCCTATTTTCAAGGGGCATAAAACTTTATATTTTGACCTTTGGTCAGGGTCAATGACCTTTGACCTAGAAACTTACTGACCATTGAGAAAAGATACCTTGGTTCATTAACTTCAACTTCCTTTCAAGGAAATTAAAAAATCTTCACCCAAATTAATTTGGCAGCAGTTTTAATAAACCCTTATGTTTCTCCGGTGGCCATATTGGATTTTGAAAAATGTGAAAAATTTTCATTACTTCAGAATTGTAGGAACCAAAGTATGAACTATCTTTTTATTTGATTATAGAAATCAATAAATTCCAAGCGCTCTAAAATTGGATTGATTTTCTCCGAAACGAGAAAAATGCAAAAAACCACGTTTTTTAATATTCAATTAAACTTTTCTCAAAATTTTATGGGGTGACCCCCAATTTTCTGGTGCCAAATCTGTAGCAGGGATATCAAGGAACATGTTGGTGGGTCACACACCTTTGCCAAAGTTAGTTTCATTTACTTAAAATGGGATTGAATGATTTTCATAAAAATTGTCCATTAGCAAACCATGTTAAATTCAAACGCGTTTTTCTCAAAAATTTATGGGGTGACCCCCAATTTTCTGGTTATCAAAATGATCCTTATGGCCTAAACTATCAGTTTCTGTGGAGGATATTGCTGCCCTTAGGTGGTACCATCCTCTTTAAATTCTAATAAAAATTTTCAATCACAATATTTTATTAAATAATCTTAACCCAAATCAAAACCGAGCCGTGAGGGAGCCGTGAGATCGGATTGTTCCTTCAAATTTTACGAATTTTACCTCATTGTTTTTCTTTGTGATATAAACAGCTATTTACATTCGCACAAATCTTTTGAATGTTTCAATCTCCTCTCAGTCGAATTGAAAATCAATGTTTATTTTTTGCCTGTTGCCAACTTAAAAATGTAATCCTCCAAACTTCAATTAATAAGTTTCAACTTTTTTAGTTAATAATTGTGCTAAAATATCAAAAATTATTTCCCCGCTCCTCCAGCGGAGAATTTTAATTTTGATTAATTTACAAATCTAGTCCCATTTTCTATTAATTTATGCTGCTGCTAAATTATTTTTTGTAAATTACAAAAATAATTATTAATTTTCACCTTCCCTGTTCTTTCACAATTATTTTTGCCACTTTTCCACGTTCGCAGACATTAGTTAGGCTCGGCGGCGCTGAAAATTACAGAAAATTCATTGCCTTCCCACTTTTCCCATCGTACTGCTTGATTTAATTATGAAATTGTCAAAAAAAGCGCGATTACTTGATTCTTTACAGCTCCAAAATATATAGCGACTTCTTCACCGCTATCTAAAAATATATATGCTTGTAAAAGTAATACATTCATTTTTTTTAAGCACTTAAGCAAAGTTTGGGATTTTTCTTTCTATCAACTGGATTTTTTTTTTATTAAATAATGACATTTATAAATAGATTTAATGTATGAAAGAAATAAAGAAGACAAACATTTACATTACAACATACTTTTTTTACTTTTTAGCTGGTTAGCAATAAGTTTTTTCACCTGCTAGTACATAAATTGAAAATTATTAGTTACAGGCTATTAGAGATTATATTTATGATAGGAGGTTGCTTAAGCATGTTTAAACTCCAGCTGCCGTCATCCCTTTTATAATCAGAAATTTTCCTTAAAATCAAATTGAGAGATGCATTATCCTATGGCATCCAAGGAAAGTATTGAACAAGTACTTCAATTGATGATATGAAATCATATATTATGTCAAATTGTGCCAAAATAAGAGTACATTACAAAATTTTGGGGCACAATAAAAATCAAATACATTAATTTAATTGAAAGCTAGTTAATATATGTGCTCAACAAATCTCAGTATAAAATGCTTTAAGAAATTGACATGATTATTACTTGACATAATGTGCAATCAAATTATTTTATTTGACGGTTCACATTCTACCCCATAAAATATACATAATTATTGTAAATTTATGGACAGATAAATACAAAAAAGAAACATCAATTGCCAACTTAAAATTGAATGAGTTCGGAATTGCAGAGTATTAGGGTTTGCAGGTTGAATTAACTGTCAGATCTTTTTCCAAATTGACCTCAGCAGATAGTCTCGAGTCTTGATTTCTGGCATTTTTTTATAACATTGCTACAATTTCAAGTCTAGTGATGAAAAATATAAATATGTGCTAATTATTACACGCAACTGCAATCCAATTTTGAGTAACAGCCACGAGGGCAACCAAAACAAGGTCATATTATGCCATTATGTCGTAACATATTGTAAAAAAAAAAATGTTAAATTAGAAACTGCAACAGTTAAAATTCAGATTCTCATCTTTATGGCATATTATGCCATTATGTTGTAGAGAATATTGTAAAAAAAGTTTAATTAGAAACTACAACAGTTTAAATTCAGATTATGATCCTTAACATGACATGTTAACACAATATTAAAATAGGGTATTTCAATCTAATGCTTAACAAAATAAAGAAATTTTGAAATTGAAGAAAACAATACAAACTGAGAGCTCTACACGGTTCGGTACTGGGCAGTGATTGAAGATGACAGGCAGCAAGCAATAATGATACCTAGAAGCTGCAATGATAATAATATTAATCAGCCAGTTTAATTCCCTTGAAATATAATTGATATATTTATAAATGGACTTAAAAGTGTTCAATTTAATTACCTCGAGGATGCCAACAATCAAGACGCTCATGAAGACGGGGTCTAATTTGCTAACTATGACCTCTAAACAGCCAGTTTTGAAGGCTGAAGATTCTTCGTCCCTGACATTGCAAGAACCATCAGCAGGGACAGCCTCACAGCAAGCATTGGGCAGAGTATCATTGTTGAAGATGTGCTGCCAGTCCTCAGGTCCATTGATTCCGCAACATTTTAACTGAAATTGAAACAAAACATTTATGAAACCAAATTAATTTTGTGAATGAAACTCCTGAGATAATGATAGCATGAGTATATAATAAATTACCCAATTTATTGAAAGAAATAGCTGACTATGGCAACTTTGTTAAAAGTGTTAAATATGCTGAAGTGCCAATTCTATGATATGTAATTCTGAATGCTTAAAATTGGCAGATTGAGACTCAGCTGCAGGGTTTTCGGGAGTGGTTTTCCCCCGCAGTATTTGAGGAGAGATAGCCAAATGCTTGCCCACCCCCACCAAATTATTAATGGCGCGCGAGTAACCTCAATCACTGACTTTAATGATCAAGATAATAGTATTTGATATTTTGTACCTAGAAATAAATAATGTCTTGTTGTAAAGACAATTTTAGGAGACGTATTACAATTGTCTAATGCAATACAATTTTATCTAATCTTATCCAAAAAAAAATTGCAAACAGAAATTATTCATAATAGCGCGAAAAAAGGAAATATGGATTGAGCTCTAAATTGCATAAGCAAGTTTAGACAAGTGCCATAAGCCTTTTTTTATCGATACCTTCCTTCACTAAAGGAGCACTAAAATACTACTTAGACACAGAATATGATGGCTTAAACATTATTATTAGAAAATTTGATTTTTTTTGCAGGTTGTTGGGAATGATTTTGAAATATGCCATATTTGTAATACTCACATCAGTTTGGATGACATCCCAGGTTTTGCGGACAATGCCGTCCTTGCTCTTGGGGTAGTCATAAAGAGTTAAGTTGAGGACATTGTTAATCTCAGCCTTGAAGTCGTCTTGCTTGTAGTAAGAGAATCCAACGACAGCTAGCTGCACCACCAGTACGATACTCAGAATCGTAGCAAACTAGTAAAAAAAATTATATGTTATTATTATATAATTCCAAGATAAATTATAAATATAGCAGGTTTTTAAACCTTGCCCAATCGTTACTGGGTGCAAGAGATTCTTTTTTTTTAAGACAATTGCAATTTTCAAGAAAAAACATATGTAGAAATTTGAATAGAGGCAAAGGTAAAACAGACCAAGTAGAGAAGACAGCTGCTTTCGTTGAGGGCACCACAACAACCTATGAAGGACAGCAGGAAAGCTACTCCTGCCACAGCAATGATGATCCACAAAGCCAAGGGTACAGGCACCTTTAGCGTTATATTATGCAGATCATATAGAGGCTGTACGTTGATTAGCGCCAGGGAACACACAATCAGCACGGCCAAGCTGCAGATCTGAGTAATTTAAATGATTAAAATATAAATGAATTGATTTGTTTTCCTTACAGCGACCACTAAATTGACGGTGAAGAGGATCAGTTTGTTGCATGAGTAGGTGCAGCTCATTTTGAACGGTTGATTTGGGCGCGGATTTAAAGCTGGGATGGAGTCGATGAGAACAGACTTAGCTGAAAGAAAAGTGATATGAGGAGGGACGGGTGTGTGTGCGTGTGAATAGAGAAGAGTCTGCTAATTAGAAATTAGAGGCTGGCGAGAGAAAGACAAAAATACTCCACGACAAAATACATACAATATGCGTCGGATGCGTCCTTCCGCTTACTCGAAACCGAACTCGTCGTCTCTTGTTACTTTAGCTCTAAACTTAAAGCTCCTGTACTCTGTGTCTGTGCTGCTTGTTTTTTTTTTTACTGTTTTGGTTGATGAGATGACGAATGTCAATTGACTCCCTTGAAGACTCCTTGCAAGGAGAAGGTGCAAGGAGGAAAGTGGATAAGTAAAATTGCTGCTCATTGGTGGGTTCAGCAGTTTTTGGAAAGCGCTGGAAAGAGACACCCGGCCAATCAAATTTCTTGCTCTATTAGTTTTGACCTCCTTGGTTATCCTTGGTTTTGACGAAGGAGGAAACTTGGTTGCTTGGTTGGAGGAAAGCTTATTGGAGGAAAGTTAGTAAACTAAACTTCTTGTGCTAGTTCTTTGTCTGCTTATTAGATCTCCTTCCTGCACACTCTTGTTTATTTTTGAGAGTTATGAGGTTGGTTTTGAGAGAGGTCACGGAGACACGGAGCACGGAGATCACTATTTATTTTCTGTGAAGACGATTCAGTCGAGACGTTGGACGAGATTTAAAGTATCTATACTAGTTGTTTTTTTACTGGTGACTGCCAGGAAACACTTTAAGAGGCTAATTAATTTTTAATTCTTGGTGAAAAGGATCTTTCATTTTCATTTTGATATGTACTTTACAAGTGTACATAAAAATCCTTGATCCTTGCTTGGTGACCACCTTCTTGGCAGACGTGATTGACGAATGTATCAACTTGATTTTTTGCTACCATATATGATACATACATACATATAATTTGTGCACCTATGCAATTTACCTACAATACAATAATGCATGCATATATTTCACATTTTTATAAATATACAATACCTTCCTGCATTTGCTTTCAGAAGTTGTAAGGTTGTTATCTTCTTGAGGAAGTCACCATGCCGAAACCACTTGCAGACCAGTCCCTAAATTCTTCAACATCCTCGGCAGACAAAACTGAAGTGGGGAGCGGCCAGCAGCCTATCGTCAAAATTGGTCACTACACTCTTGGAGCCACATTGGGCATTGGGACATTTGGAAAAGTCAAAAGTAAATAAAAATTGCTAATATTGCTCTAAGTAGTTTATGTATAGTTAAGATATCAAGGCCAATGAGGCCATCCTACAATTAATTATTATTGCTGTAAAATCTTCATATTTCATATATGTATTATTGCTTGCAGTCGGCGAGCACCAAGTGACAAAGCACAAGGTGGCAGTGAAAATCTTGAACAGGCAAAAAATTAAGAGTCTCTCAGTGGTGGGGAAAATACGGAGAGAGATCCAGAACTTGAAACTTTTCAGACACCCGCACATAATAAAATTGTAAGCGTATTATTTGAAATTCACCATCAATCTTATATCAAATCCTTAAGTTTATAAGTAAAAAAATTTAAATTTGGGAAAATTTACAGGTATCAAGTGATCAGCACTCCCACTGATATTTTTATGATTATGGAATACGTAGCTGGAGGTGAACTGTTTGATTACATAGTTAAGAAAGGAAAGGTGGGTTAAATATTGATTAGGAAGTTTATAAAATTTGTTTTAATATTATTATATCCAGTTGAAAGAACACGAGGCACGCAGATTCTTCCAGCAGATCATCTCAGGTGTAGATTACTGCCACCGGCATATGATAGTGCACCGTGACCTGAAGCCAGAGAACCTACTTCTTGATCACAACCACCACGTAAAAATTGCAGACTTTGGGTTAAGCAACATGATGATGGATGGCGAGTTCCTGAGGACGAGCTGTGGCTCTCCCAACTACGCCGCCCCAGAGGTCATATCGGGGAAGTTGTATGCAGGTCCTGAGGTGGACATTTGGTCCTGCGGGGTCATCTTATATGCCCTGCTCTGTGGAACACTGCCCTTTGACGATGAGCATGTCCAAAATCTCTTCCGAAAAATAAAATGTAAGATTATAAAAATATATTAAATTGTTTATCCTGAAAAATTCTATTCTAGCTGGTGTGTTTCCCATACCAGACTATTTAAATAAGTCGGTTGTTGGCCTACTTTGTCACATGATGCAAGTTGACCCCATGAAAAGAGCAACTATAGAGGACATCAAGTTCGGAATAAAATTTTAAAATTATTAAATAAATTTTAACACTGAAAGTTTAGAAAACACGAGTGGTTCCAAAAAGACCTGCCAGCCTACTTGTTCCCTTCGTCAGTTGACCAGGACTCGTCAGTCATTGACCTTGAAGCCATCAATGAAGTTTGTGAGGTGAGAAATCTCTTATTATGAAATTAAATAATTAAGATCATAATTAATTGCATTAAACATGTTGCTTTGTCCGTGGAATTTTGACTGTTTGCCGCAATGTTTTTTTTTATTGTTGTGTTGTCAAACTTCTGCGGACAGAGCTCTCCAATTTGACTTTGCAACAAGTCATTTAAAGTAGTTTACAGTTATTGACAGTCAAAAGTTTAAAAAAGAAAAAAAGAACACATTAAATTCAATTATTCTAATTGAATTTATTCTCCATTAATTGGTAACATCACATCGCAAAAAAAAAAATACACGGTACAAAAAAAAATCATGCATGGGTATACAAAATATAAACATACAAGACAAAAATGCATGTAGTAAATAATTTAGTATAATGCTGAAAATACATTGAAAAAATTATATTGCTTTTTAAATTTTTAAATTAATTTTGCGTGGCCCATTACGTTGAAAAAACCGTGAACTCCCTGCGACAAAGAATGAATGGCCACAGACAAACAGTCCATGTACGTGGAATCACATGGCAAGAAATATCAGAGACCTGCTTCAAAGTAAAAATAATTAGATGTCTCTCAAGAAGAAAATCATCAGGCAGCGACTCATGACAATTAGAACAGGCATATAATACATAATATACAAGCTCCAATCTCAATCAGCTCCGTGGCTAAACCTTTACATTTAAAAATAAAATCAAAAGACAAAAATTGCAAATATAATGAAAAAATTAATACTCCGACTTATTTGAAAAGTATGTTACCTTTGTAGTAATGATTAAAATAATATCAAATTTAGTATAATAATTGATGTGATTGAGTGGTGCCCGCTCATTTGTTTTAACTCTGCAGCAGGGCTGGACAAACATTTGACTATATCCCTCCTTGCGTAACTCCCCCAAAAACCCTGTAGCTGAGTCTCACTCTGTTCAATTCAGGCATTGAAATTTTTGTCCTCAGTTTCCATTCTTTTCATAGAATTGATACTTCACAATTTTAACAAAGTAGTCATGGTCTGTTGTGTTTTTTATTACCCCAGGTAATTTATTATATACTTGTGTGATCATTATCTCTGGACATTATACATTGAGCTTTGCCTTTCAAATGAATCTCCTCAATGTACTAATTATTGTCAAGTTATTTACTCTAATATTTTGTTTGATTTTTTAGAAATTTCAAGTGAAGGAGCAGGAAGTGCACAATGCTTTGCTGAATGGAGATCCACATGACCAATTGGCAATCGCTTACCATCTGATCATTGACAACAAACGAATTGCTGATGAGGCTGCTAAAGCAGAACTCAAAGATTTCTATGTTGCCAGCAGTCCACCACCTGTTTCTTTTAGCCCCAGTGAATTTGCTCAAAGTCCGTCTAGGCCTCACCCAGAGCGAATTGCTCGTAAGTTTTTTTTATTCATTTTCTGTGAAAATTGCATTAAAAATAATAATAATTTAGCGTTGAGAGAGCGTGTTTTGGCTTCAAGCGGTGGAGCATCTCTTGGGGCCACCTCTCACCTGACAGATCGACACCGCGCCCCTGTCAAGAGGGCCAAGTGGCATTTGGGTAAAAATAAGACAACTTTTGAAGCATATGGAACCAAATTCAATCACAATAAATTTCTGTATTTTTAGGAATCCGCTCGCAAAGCAAACCTCATGATATAATGGGCGAAGTCTACAGGGCAATGAAGGCTCTCGATTTTGTAAGTTTTGATTTTGAACCACTCTTATTCTTCTCCATCTAAACTTAAAACTCTCAGGAGTGGAAAGTGATAAATCCGTACTACGTCAGAGTCCGCCAGAAGAACAGGACCATGGATGACTATGTGTTAATGTCCTTGCAGCTTTATCAGGTTGACCCTAAGAGCTACCTGCTGGACTTTAAGAGTCTCAGCGGAGAGGAGCAAGATTTGAACGCTTCCACTGGTATGTAATATTTGAGCATTCAATGGAAAATATCCATATGGAACAAACAGATGCTGGATCTAATCTTTTTCAAATGCAGACCTGCTGTCGCCACAACAACAGGCTACTGGCCACCACACAATGGAGTTTTTCGAAATGTGTGCTGCACTCATCACACAGCTTGCACGATAATACCGTATATTGTTAAATAATCATACATATGCAGGGGTAGTACAAGGGTTGTTGATTTAGTCATTGGGTATTATATTATTGTAAAATTAAAATAATACAAGAAATTTATTGTAGGTCTTTAATTATTGTATTTTGTCAATAGTTCTGGGTTAGACATGAAATTAGAGGAAGCTCCTTCTTGCATCTCTCACTTTATTGTTTAAACATATTACTCTCGTGATAAAATTTCCCCACCTCTGATAACTGGCGATCTAATAATTCAAACCAAAATAAAACATTTTAATTTCTTCTTGTAAAGGCTAGCAATAATAAAATCTTTATATAATTCTCTAAAATTAAATGAAGTAAGTGTGTGACCTCTCTTATTCCTTATTCCCCTGATGAACCTATTTCACTTAACAACAGCAATTTAATATTTTTTTTTTTTATCAAGGTAAGGTGCTCGGTACAAAAATCAAGGAAAATAGAATGCATTTCATTTTTCTCAGAATATTGTTTCACTCATTCACAAGTAGTTGCATATTTTTTTCAAACTCGTACATAAATAATTTAACATACAAAAACTTATTTTTCCTTTAATAAATTTTTGGCCAATGAAGCAACAATAGAGGAAGAAAAAATATTGCAGTATCAGAAAATCACAGAACACTATACAGTTTTTCCTTCTTGATAAAAAATAATTAAAAAAAGAACATTGCGTGCGCGTGCACATGTGTGTATCAAACATACCCTATATGAATGTATTACACCATTGGAAATTCACTAAAGTAGCAGTGTGATATTTTAGAGATTTCATCGTTCCAGCACTTTTTAAGTACAAATTTATATAACCACTGACTGGTCTGTTCTGTTCACAATCCTCCTTGGATGGTAGCTTGAGAGTCGAAGGCCGACAGGCTGAGCGGGGGCGGACGCCCTAGATGAGTATTGGTGCGCAAAATATCTTCAGCGGCTGTGCAGTGTGGCCGAGGGCCAGGCTCTGGTGTGTATGTGAATGTCAGACCAGTTGCATAAATGATCCCATCATTTCTAACTAAGGTTACTGGAACCTAAACATATCACTTATTGAAAAACAATTTCTTTGAAAAGGAAAGTTAGGAGACTAAATGCACCAAAAATATGCACATTAAATATTTATTAATATAATCCATGGATACTCTAAAAACTTCAGAGCATAATTAGCCAATGTCGTGGAAAATAGTCTGATCTTCCCCTTCCACTATAAACATGTGATAGACGGTTGGGGCCCCACCCAGAGATCGGACAATTTTCCGTGACAATGATTAATTTAATTTTTGTGTCAATGATATGATATTTTAAGTTACCTGAGTTGGCTGTCGAACCCAGAGCCATTCACCACGGAAGGCGGAAATCTCAGGTACTACACACAACATGCTCTCCTGACACCTGTACATAGTCTCAGCCTCCACATCACCGAACCACACCTTCAGACTGGGTGTGAAGTTTTCGCCAGTCAGCTCAAGCATAGCCACATCTCCACCTCCGTTCAACTGTTTAAAGTCATTCAGAAAATCAGGAGGAAAAATGTCAAATTTTGACTCACATGAAGTGTTGATACAAGAGGGACTGGTGTGACGGGCGCCCTAACAGGACCCATCCCTTCATAGAACTGGTATTCAGCTTTGTCCGTGCTGATTATTGTCCATGAAGCACCATCATTTATCATTTCTTTATTTGGCTCCTTAGGGCATGGTGTTGCCTATAATAAATAAATTTTGCTAATTTAGAACAATTCATTTTACAAGAAATTTGAGAATGTACCTGGAATTGGATTATTCTTTCTTGAGACAAACACAGGTACATTCGTTCGGTGTCTTTCATGTAGAAGGCACATTTGTGCAGTTGCGAGACAGGGTCGTCAGCGTCCAGAAGGGCCATCTGCTTGTCCACTTTACGAATGATGAGGCGAGGCAGTGCCATGCCTGTGACGCTGCACACCAACTTCACAGTTGAGCCGTAATGGATGTAGCCATCTCTAACTGTGAATTCTTCCGACTCTGACTCATTGTCATCCACTAAAATCATAATTTAACAGTTCATACTTATAAGTAGTCAAAATAAACTCAATTAACTCAAACAACGTGAAAATATGTTTTTGAATACTATAATTATGGTGTTTAATAAATTTTCTATACATAAAATAAGCTCGATTGAGCCAATTCTTAGCATATAATGAAATCATAAAAAATTGGTATCTGGAAAAATGGGGAGAAATAGTATCACAATGCTAGCAGAAATCTGCTAAGACGCCGGATGTCAAAAGAGTCCAGATTTACTGATACCAAAAACACTTGCTATTTAATTGGATTCTAAAAAAAAATTGCAAAAAACCTGCAGGGGCTGGAGGAAATAGAAATATAATATAAATATTTCATAACCTTTGAACTATATATGGGATAATTATGTACTTACACAAGTGTATCGTGAAGGCGCCCCATTGGGTTGAGCTGGCGTGGAAGTTTCCGTTTTCGACGTGTAGATACCTAGTGCTGACAGTCTGAGATCTCAGTCGATTGAACAGAGCAACTTTGGTTCCGCTGGCTATACACACTGTGGATAAATTTCCTTCAGTGAAAAATTTAGTCGAGTCCTTTTTTAAAACTCACGATCTGCATTTTTGAGAGACTGCTTCTTCTTTGACGGCTTTGAGATAACCTTAATGCGTTTGCTATGAAAAACGCCAATGTCGTGACCATTGCCATAAAACATCTTGACCGAAAGCATGAAGTGCTTGCGCTTGTCGGAGTCGGAGATGAAGAGCGTCTTTGCCGCACAGTACTGCTTTCCATTCAGGTCTAGCTGCTGCATGTCCTGGTCTGAGTTGCCAATTCCGATGAAAGCGCACAACTGCGAACTCTGCTCGGACTCGCCAGACTTTAACATTTGCTCCTGCAGAAAAATTGAAAAATGTGTAACAAACATTTATAAGTAGCAGAGTCAAAATTAAAATAATTTCATTCTGGATTCATTTATATATTAAATAGTTTCAAGTGCGACATTTGATTTTGACGCGCGCGCACACATATATCCAGGGCGGGCAAGAGCTGAGAGGCGACAAAAACTGGCACCCCCGCCTCTAGCTGCCCCGGACCCATAATGAATAAAAGAAATAATTTAATATTACAAATAATTATTGCTAGAAAAAAATGAAAAAGAAAATGTTCCAGCCCTATACCTGTTTTATCCGCCATCCTTCACCAAAGAGGTAGATGCAGGGGGGTGGGCAGAAGAACCTTTTCTCATTGCCATATGACTTCTGCGCAACCTTGGCATGGAGAATGACAATGATCATGTCACTCCGCTCGCGCAGGTACCTTTTCATGGCATCGCGGGTTAGCCGCTGGTCCTTTGGTCTGCAGAACAAGGAACTGAAATTATTATCACTTTGCCTAGCTACTAATAAAAAATGTTGATGAAATTTTGCAATTCACACCTGAATCTCTCAATGGGAACAGGCGGAGAGGGGGTTGGGATGGGTGACGGCGGCGTCTGCATGCCGTGACCAGCTATAGATGACAGGTTGAAGTGGTGCGAGATGCCTGAGGCACTGGCGACCCCCGCCGCGTGTGGGTGCTCTCCATTCATCTTGTCCGGCGGGGTCAAAGACCCAAGTATCATCGATGAGCCAGAGTCTATAAATTAGAATTGTTTTCCAATTTATTTATATGTAAATCACAACTCTTGGACAATATAATGAAATTGTACGAAATCTTTATTATCAGATCTCTTTGTAATAATCAAGCTCACTTATGACTAAAATTAAAAGTTGCGAAATTTAACAAAAACATTCTCCACCAGTGCAAAAGTGATTTTCTTTCCACATTCCTATTCATGAAAATATTCTTTATTCTTTTAAATATTTTGATTTCCTATTGAACTAGAAGACATATATATATATTTTTTATAAATAAATTGAATTGAATGATATTATTTAAGATTTTTTTGGATTTTTAATATTTATGTTCATTCTCTTTTAAAATACATAAATATCAAATCTTTATAAATATCCACTATAATTTATCTATTTCAGATTAATAAAAAGTTTGTGAAGCAAAAATTGTACAAAGAAATAAATAAAATAAAATTAAAATAAATAAACACTCAATTGATAGCATAAAACGTACCTGTCGGATTTTCAACCGAGTCAGTCCAATAAGAGCTGCGGTGGTTGTGGGGAGAGTGTGGAGGCCAAGGTACAGCCCCTGCAACCAAGATTAATCGTTATAGCAATAGCACTGAAGATATTCACCGCGCATTTACATCTCCGAATTATTTATTGTATAATGTTATGCTTCTATAAGTGCTTTCTTTGTGTTCTGATGACTTGATGAGACATCACAAAATCTAAAAGCGTGCATAAAAGCAACAAGCGTGCTGCAAAAAAACCAGGGTTGACGAGCGAGCCATCTTTTTATTTACAGTAGCGCTTTTTGGTCACATAGTGGGCTCGAGCTCTGCATTTTTTTAAATTTTGGAGCTCGCGGTCCTGAGTTGCTCACGAGCCCGCGAATTTTCCCTCCAATAAATTCGCCTTAAATCTATAAATCTATGAAGGGATAGGGGTTGGGATAGGGAATGAAGTCAGGAAGGTGACTGATAACTGCTATCAGCTTAAGTTTGCTATACTCTCCCATCTCCCTTCTCTCGGGATGCAAAATTCGCTCGGCCTCACAATGTAAATTTTTCTGGGCTCGCACAAGCCCCAAGTGAATCTGGGCTCGCTCGTCAACCTTAAAAATAACCAACCTGTATAAAATAATAATTTCTCATTAATGAGCAATACAATCCACCTGTGCAGTGTGACAATCTGTGAAGAAAAATTTGCAAAAATAAAAATTGGTGCCGTAGTGCGGACGAAAAAAAATAATGATAAATGCGGAGGAATTCCTTACATCGAGGATATCCGTAGGGTTTCACCTCTGGAGACTGCCATTCTACAAGAAATTGATGAAAATGTTAAGTTTTGTTGGGTTTGCCGATTAAAATTTTCTAAGGATTAAATTGAAAAAGACAAAAAGTTTCATTGAATAAAAGCGTCCGAGCCTCATGAGAAAATCACCGCAGCGCTCAGAGAAGTTTTAGTGAAAATTTTTTAAAACGCAGCTTCAAATTACTTCTCACTTGGTCGCTGAAGACCATGTGACCCTCCACCCTTTCTATACAAAGTCAATGTGTATCATCAGCGTATTTCATAAATTACAATAAATAAAATAAAATGCATCTCCCGGCCCAGTGCACGCTTTTTTAATGATATAAAAAATTGCCTTTACTGCTGTGGCCGCGCGATATATGTTATATTATTATAGGTTCAAGATTAGTATTGCGTTATGCCGACATTAAGTGCACTGATTTTTCTTCCTTTATTATCCTCTGTGTATTTTTTTGTGGCTACAGAAAAAAGAGCATGCGTTCTATGTAATAATGGATAAAAATGTTCTCATATCATCTACTTTTACTGGAAGAAACAGCTTTAGATATTTTGCGGTTCAATCTTTTCTTTCTCGCTATGGTTGCTCGCGTGCTGTGCATCTCTATCGATCTCACAGACCACCGTGGGTAAAAGTCCAACTGTTACCCAACGCCATTTTGTTTTCTCACCGTTTGACAAGACGTGCGCACGTGTGCCCATCACTTTTTATTCCACCGAATTAAAATTTGAAATTATTATTTTATTATTATTGATCTATGATGAGACGAGACGTCACCACGATACATAGCTGCTTCCGCGTATCTCGTCTCTACATTATGATTTTTCTCTATGTTATCTTAAATTTCAATTTCATTATTATATTGTTGTTTATTCTCGTCCTAGAAATTCTAATGTTTCAATATTCTTTATTTTGTTAAGCATTAACTTGCAGTAGCAATAACACTTTTTAAAATAGTCAAGATAGAATGCATTATTCAAACGGTAAATTTCGTTTAAGTCATAGAATTGGTGTTGATGTATATACAAAATTGTTCACTTCCTACACTTTCACAAGTTCCTCGTCATTTTCGAGGGTTTTCAGGTTTTTCGGCAGCGCATTAAAAATTCTTGGGGGATCAAATAAGAATTTTTAATGCGCTGCCGGAAAACCTGAAAACCCTCAAAAATGACGAGGAATTTGTGAAGGAAGTGAAAACTTTTGTACTTCAACACCAATTAAACGAATTTTACCGTTTGAATAATGCATTCTATCTTGACTTATTTTAAAAAGTGTTATTGCTACTGCAAATAAATGCTTAACAAAATAAGGAATGTTTGAAATTTATTCCCAGATAGTTGTGCGTGTGTTTTTCTGTCTAATTAGTGTCTTTGTTTGTTTTGTGAAGTGTTAAAGTTTCAGGGCTATGTTTGCTCTGTTTACCCTGATTTTCCGGGTTTTAATTGCAATTTAGATTTTTTGTGACTCAAAAATTTATATTTTTGAGTCGTTTTTAAAAATTAATTTCTCAATTAAAAGTCCAAATTTTGGATTGCATGTTCCATTCTTTAAAGCCCAATTTTTTCTCGCACAGTTTCAGTAAAACCACGTAAAACCCTCTAAAAAATGGATAATTATTTCATTTACTCTCTCGCATCAATAATAACAAAACAATGAATGCTTGATTTTTTTTTCCAAATTTTCTACCCTTCTAGCAGCCAAAGATCAAGGGACAAAAACACAAATATCTCTTTTTGGATGTTAACTATGTTGATCTTGTACCCGAATAGGCCAGGAATATGGTGGGTTTGGGTTGTCGCGGTTGTCGGGAATTTCAAGGATGCGGAAGGTGATCGGCTGCGGCCTAGTTAAATCAGAACTATACCGGCATTTGTCTGGAAAAATCTAAAACCGTCGTAAAGAACAGCAATAGCCATGATAATTTGCAATTAAGTGTAATGCAATTTCTCCCAAATCTGCCTGTCGCAGTGTTCAAAATGCACTTCCCATGAAGTCTACATGGTTACCTCCAGCCAGAAATATAGCTTTTTCTCCCTACCTAAGCCAGGTTAGAACCGAAGACCTTTTTTAGATTATCAGCCGCAAGCACTAACCGCACTGCTGTGCCAAACAGTTAATAAAATTCTAAACTAAGATAAGATAGATATTAGATCGAAATTTACGTATGTATAATTACATAAATCTCCGATTCGCTTTTGCGAAAAATTAACAATAGAATATCAAGAGAAAAAATATAAAAAAATATATAAATGTAAAGTGTCTGAGGGTGTTCGCAGGCCTAAAATAATTCAGCGGGGGTGGGAAAGCATTTGAATAAACCTCCCCATGTACTACAGGGGACCATCATCCCCGAAAACCCTGTGGCAGTCTTACTCTGTTAAAACTTCAACATTCTGTACAACGCAAATATTCATTCATGTCACATAAAATTGATTTATCAACAATGTACATCTTCAACACTTATAACAATAACTAAGTTTCCAATGTCTGTTATGTCCCATAATCCCATAAGGACTCCTTATTGATATAGTGAAATCACGTCTTTATACATCAATAGTACGGTTAAAATTTTTCAATGTTTTTGAATAATTGATAAAGACTTGATTTGATTATGTCAATAAGGAGGCCTTAAATACCTTATGCAAACTATGATATACTCGTGCAATCATTATCTCTCTGGACTTTTTTCCAGAGGTGCTGCCGTTTCATCACAATTTTTATTTCTTTCGCGTTTTTTGGCTTCATTTGTAAACAAACAAGTTTATGATTCCGAATTATCAATAAGTATAGATTCAGTTTTTTTTTTATATAAATATTTAAATCTGAGCAAGTTATTGTTGCTTATTTTTTAGATGAATAGAGTGTAAACTATAATAAATTCTAATTTTATAAATATTTATTAAAACTTCAGGAAAAAAAAATTTGTCTGATATGCCGACATAGTACTGCAAACAAGATTTGTTTTCTATGAATCATCAGTACCAATCGTGTGACAGCATAGAAAGCACCGACTTATTCCATAGAGAAAGTACGCACTGAACTTGATAGACAAAGTTTATCTTGTAGAACCGTTTATCCGTGGAATTCCCTGTACCACTTATGCCAGAAATTTGTTTAGTTCCTCAGTTTAAAAATAATAACAATAAATAAAACTGCATATAAACGCGACTTTTTGATATTCTTTTGTCTCCAGCTCAGCAAGAAGGTTTAATTTCCTGTGTGACTTGATGCGAGAGAATAAATGATTTAAACTAACCATGTTCATAAAAAGAAAGAAAAATTTAGGGCAGCAGCAATAAATGAAATGAAATAAATTTGCAACGTTGAAAAACACTGTGCAGAAAATTTTGCGTGCAAAATACCAGGAGCGGGGGGGCCCGAGCCCTGAGGGATGTAGTGGCTGGACGGGTGGAGGGCGGCAGACTCGATGTACGGCATGGCGATGTGCTGGGACAGCGACGGTGATCTGGACTGCTGGTTGGCGGCCATGCACTGCTCTGGCGCGATTCAAACCATAACAAGGCGTCCGCAAGACTCGAATAAAGCATCCGCAACACCTGCACCGCTTCCCGCCGCACCTCGCGTACCAAGGGGGTGGGACGAGGCACCCCTGCTAGCACCCCTAGTGGCTGCCGCTGCAAGGGCAGGTTGTACTATTCTGGGCCTGCGCCGAACTTCACATATATGAAATTAATTTGTGTTTAGCCACACAAAAATTGAAGCCGACCAATTAAACTGTTATTTAAATTTCAGAAATTTTTATTCATTTTGTGGGTTAGAAGCGATTAAAAATTTATTAAAGAAATTTGGCACTTTAAGAGACGATCGTGGAATCGAATAAAAAGGGCTTTGTACTGGTTGAAAATTGTTTTTCATAAAAAAATAGCGGTTTCAACCGATACAAAGCTCGTTTTGTTTTTGCACTTCCAGAAAAATTTTGATTATTTAATCTTGTCCAAAAAATTTTTATTATTATATGAGGGCGATCCACAAGCCTTACCTGCGCCAGGCTAATGTAGCCCTCCATTCTAAGTAGATAGGGCCAAATTAAGGCTTTTGGATTGTTGCCTCGAAATTGCACACTTTTGAACCTGTACATGAAAACTCGATCAAATTTCTCACGCGTCTTCGCATCTCATGTCATCGCGTCTTTGCAAAATACTGATGGTGTATACCAATTTCTCCTTGTTAAATTAATTGCAAAAAAAAATGGCAAAACTTGAAAACATCGAGTTTAAATGAGAAATGTAATGTAAGGCCAAAGTCGGACCATGTTATGCCGGCTTGATTCTTGCTTCGCAACGGGGCGACTAGACTGAAACGCCTTTTACTCCTTTACTTTACATGCTGCTGTGGGGCGAACAGTCAGGAAATTACCGCCTTTTCCGATTATTTACTTTTGGCTACTAGTTTCAGGGAGTTGAGCATTTTCTTCCAAACTATTATTATTATTATTCTTGCCGTTGCCTCATTTGAATAAAAATATATGATTTTCATGTAATAGAAAATTTATTTACTAATTGTTAGGAGGCTTTAAAATTGAAAATATTAACTAAATCTCTAAAATCACATCATAATATAGTAACAATTAATAATAATTATTATTTCAGTGTGCAGAAATTTTAAAGAACTTTTTGCAAACAATTGAAATGTTATTATTATTTAAATACTGTTTATTTGTTAGTTATTTTTTATTCCACTCATCACTCATGTCACGGTAAAAATGCAAAAAAAAATCGGCAGAGAGATATCATACATAGGAGAGGTTTGCTGAAAACCTCAATATCAAAAGAGACGCGACTGCCGCAATGAACTTACACACAACACAATTAAAAAAAAAACTAAAAAAAAAAAAAAAACAGCAACATCAAAAACGCTCAAATAATATCCGCCAAAAATTTCATTAAATAACTGCTCTGGATGAACTCAAAACAAATCATCCCTTCTTGTGTGTTTGGGGATGAAACACGCTCCCCCCTTGCCGTTCGCTTGGCCTGCTCGCCTGCTAGACCGCCTGCGTGCTGAATGACGAACATGTGGTTTGGTTCACACAATGCTACACCACGTTGGTGCGCGATAAATCATCTTCAGCTGTCTGTGTGTACGAATAAACCCAATAGTACTGCGCAGCACGAAAATTTCTTCATGAGCAATTACAATTTATTCGTGTTGAAATAAAATGTTTCACTTTTCTCTGATGTTGTGCACATAAAACTTTTTTGCCGATAAATTCAAAGACCAAATTTGAAATAATATTCTCAAAATGAAAATATAAAAGCCCTGGAATAATCTGCCATCACTCGACAATCAATTCCCCCACACAGTGCAAGTAGTATTTCTGGCAGAAATTTTAATAACAATAATTTTGTGATTTTTTTAACGTGGGTTAATGGCGACCGTGTATTTTTATATGCTCGGAATTTTAGCAGCCCCCCGGCTTGTTGTGACACTGTTTATACTCATTTTCATATTTCCTCATTTTTTTTACATAATAAATAGAGTGGGCCGAGCAAATATGTTAATCTTGAATTAAACTTATATGCCCTTGTAAATTCAACTAGGCAATTTTTATTACTATTTTAGCGTGAGTTCACTTTGAGTTTCTTTTGATGTCGGGCGTTTTAGCAGACATATGCTAGTTGTAAACTCTTTTTTTCCAATTTAAAAGTTTTGTCTGTGTATAAATGACCTAGTGGTTAAGGATATTGCTCTCAAAAAGTCTGTAGAAACCCCTGATTCTATGATCCCAAGAATTTTTAATGCGCTGCCAAAAAATCTGAAAACCCTCGGAAATGACGAGGAACTTGTGAAGGAAGTGAAAACTTCTGTACTTCAACACCAATTTTATGACTTTAACGAGTTTCACCGTTTGAATAATGCTCTGTATCTTGACCTACTTTAAAAGGTGTTATTGCTACTGCAAATTAATGCTTGACAAAATTACGAATTTTTGAAATTGTACTGACTGAGAAGAATAAATGATAATAAATTAAATTTTCACATTAGAATTGAAAAAAAAAACATTGCCTTTCTAAACAATCTGTATTAGAAAAGGAATTGCTTGCAGTGAGGGTGAGGACGTTAAGCTTTTTTTCCATATTGAAAATCACCCCTTATCACTGAAAACAAAACCAGGGGGAGGCACAACAGCTGACACCTGTCAGCCCCGAGGTATTAGCATGAAAGCGTGCAGTGCGTCCAAAGCAAACACTTGCACTTCATTTGTACCCCTCCCATAATATATTATCGGCGGCTGCTCTATTAAATTCAAATAAGAAACAAATGTGTGCTACTCAATCAACAAGAATAGTTTTGGAGAATATAAGATATTAGCATGAAATTGTTTGTCTAATGCATGAAGCCCCCAATATCAATATTTTTTACTTACTTTATTTTTAAACTTTGTAATATTGCCATAATCTTTTGCACGAAAATTTATTAAAATAACTTCTTCATGCTTTATATTATTTAATTAATTGGCAAGCCATCCTCGGCTGCAGTAAGGCGAGTATTGAGGGCAGAGGCAAATTTCTTGTTTGTTTCAGTTCAATGATGTATGAGTTTCAGTGAGTTGTTCACTAGTAAGCCCGACGAGCGCCTCCTCGGCGTTCAAGTGTCCAAAGACCTGCGGTGGAGCAAAGACACGGACATCGCGCGCGGCAAAGCAGCAAAGGGGCTCTCGTTCGCGGCGCGCAATCTGCACGACTGTTCGCCGCGCGTGAAAAAGTTGACCTACCAGACGATGGTGAAACCGCTCCTGTTCTACGGCACCCCCGCGTGGCACCCCTCCTACAATACCAACATCAACAAATTCGAGCGAGTGCAAAAAAGAGCCCTCAGGTTTGTGTATGGGCGGCACATCCCTGATACGGCCGAACATGGGTTGCTGTCGGTGCAACAGCAGCTGAAGTTCAATGACTTGATGTTTTTCAAGAAATGTACCAGTGGCGAGACTGATATGGACGCAAAGGCGAGAATCACCACCGGCCGAGTGATGAGAAATAGTGGCGGCGAGAACCGTTTAATTCTCCCAAAAGTGCGCACAGAGCTCGGTCGACAAAGTTTTTCTTTCCAAATCGCGGATCATTGGTATTCCCTTCCTTCTGCGTTAAAAATTGTACGGTTTCTCAGTTTAAAATTGCATGTAAAGAATATCTGACTGTTGTTTAAAATTTCCCCTTTTCGGCTCCAGCTCGGCAAGTAGGTTTAATTCGGAAACACTTTTGCTTTCAAATTAAGTTTATGAGTTTTAGTAAGTTGTTTCCTAGGGCTGGCTGCCAATTCTCTCTTCAATGTAATTTTTCCCCCAAAATAATATTTGACCTGTTGTGAGAGAATAAACGAATTGAATTGAAAAAACTCACCAGCAGTGTCGAGCGATCCGTTGTGTTTGTACTGGTCGGCGCTACGGCGGTCTCGGCTGTACGAGTCAAGTGAATCTAACTGCCTCGGACTAGACAGGTCCACCGGGTGGGCCTCAGGGTAGCTTGGGGGCTGATCCTGCTGCGAGGAGGCCGCCGCTTCTTGTTGCTGGTCAGACCCGACCACACTTAGCTCTGTCATGGACTCAGCTCCATTTTGAGGGCCCGAATCCTCCTATTTAAATTACAAGATGAGCTTAATTTCACGTTTGTTGGCTGATTATTTATGGTACACGGGACCCAGTACGATTATTTTATTATTGACTGCGATAGTGCAAATTCATTACATTGTTTATTTAAAAATCTTGATGAAATATTGAATTTATAAATATCTGTTTTTGCACCTCTTTTATTGCCTCACACTTACCCTGTATCAAGACACCAGGCTTATTTTTGTCCTTGTTGAAAAATTGTCATTCTTTTTTATTTGAAAAAAAAAAAACTAAATGTCTTTAATAGTTTCACGGCTTGCGACCCTGTTTCATGAGCAAGAAAAAAAATTCAAGGGGAAAAAACACTTAAGCGAGTGCAAAAAAGAGCCCTCAGGTTTGTGCATGGGCGGCACATCCCAGACGCGGCCGAACAGGGGTTGCTGTCGGTGCAGCAGCAGCTTAAATTTAATGACGATGTTTTTCAAGAAATGTACCAGTGGCGAGACTTGTTGCGAGAGAATAAATGAATTGAATTGAATTAAATAAATTAATAATGTTCAGTAATAATGACATTGTGAGTTGTTTCAAGTACAAAGGAAATGGTGCTGAAATGAAGTAAACAACCACAGGGATGTTGGACTTTGCAATGCAAGGGCACAGGATGACCGACCGCGTGGCAAGAGGACGCAACAACAGGAAATATTTTGCCAATAAATATCCCGAGCGCAAGGAATCGGGGCCTCACTTCTGTTATCCTCTCAGTCAGTTACGTGGTGTTAACTATTTTTGTAATAGTGGCCACTTTATTTGTGTTGCCAATTTCACTTAAAATTAAAAGTAATTAAAGTGTAACTCAATCTTCTAGGGCAAAAGACTTTTGTTTTATTCAAAGAACTTACTGGCGAATCTATTGTTAAAAAGAATTAAATTACTTGAGAATTCAAAGAAAAGTAAAAAAATTTGACAATAAGAATTGACACTATGGTTAACTAAATTACTATTAATAAGTCTAGTCTTTCGAACTGTGCCTTAAGTTTGCTGCTCACTGCACAAGCATAATACATAATATGCTACATACATTTTTCATCCACTATTTTCATTTTCAATATACCTACCAAAATTGCGGTTCTATGCAATTTTTGAACAACATATTATTATTCTGCATAGTCCAATCAAAATATAACCATAAACAACAAAAATGAAACCAAAATTTTTTTTAATACAAAATTTAAATTTTTTTAAATTTTAGGGTCAGGCCAAGACAAAGTCTTGTCGGCCTGTGCCCTTTATTGGTGGTACAGAGGGCAGCACCCAATTAATTTTTTATTTTAATTTTGTTTTAACTACACAGACAGATTAACCATTTATTAAAACTAATGGTGAGTATAAGGCTTGTACCGCATTTTTATGTCTGACGTGAAAAAACTTATTTGCTTCAAATTATTATTTGTTCTTCTCGGTCAATCAAGGCCACGAAAAAGAAAAATGATCAAATCATAATAAAAGTGACTATATAGAAAAAATTTGCACAATGATTTTGTAACCAAAATTTCAAGCAAGCAAATTAATTTATTTACCTGCGCATAGTAGGCAGAGGCATGGTGCGAGGGGGCTGAAGGTGAGGGTGCGGCGGCGGCGTTGAATGGTGGCAACGATTCTGAAGCGCTTGAAGTAACCCCCGACCACGAGTCGTCGCCTCTCTGCTCGGAATAATTGGCGTAACTGTAGTGTCCCTGAAACATGTAAAGCACAAACTTTTAAAATTTTATTCACGAGAGATTTTTTATTATCAATTTGTTTATCAATTATTTTATTGATGTTGCATGGCAAAAGTGAGAATCCTACCAAAATAAAATAAAAAATAAATTAAAAAAATAGCTTCTCAACTTCCATTGATTCCATTGGAAAATTTGGCTGAAAAAATATTCATGTTGATGACCTTTTTCCATCTGTGTGCCACACAAAAAATTCTATAACTTCACAGGCCACTTTTGTGACCTGCTCACAGTTTGAGATACATGATCTGAAAGAACAAGCCAATATTTGTCACTGTATAGTCTGTATACATTTAGTTCTAACTCTAACAGAATAAATGTTATAAGCGATGAAAGCAAATTTTTCACTTAAAAATGCTTGGAATATTGAAATGAAGATATCCACGATCATCTTTCGAGTGTCAATTTCTTCAAACAAATGCTTGGAAAACCACGTATTTTGCCCTTTCGTCCGGAATATCTCTTGAATTAGACAGATTTTGTGCCCCATGCAACCAAAGTATGATACATTTGTTGGATTAAATAGTTGTTTTATTTTCTGACTATTCCAAAAACCACACGGGAAGGGAGGAGGATATTAATTTTTTTGCGTCAAACCAAAACAAAGTCTTGTCGGTTTGTGCCCTTCAATTAAATTTTATTATTGTTCTGTAAGACCAGAATTGACAAGAATATTAACTCTATAAGCCTTTAAACCATGTCAGGTCTAAAATTAAAATTTAGAGAAACAACCCTTGGCAAAGTATAAAAACGATATGATTAGCACGAAAAATTGTAATTGTCAAAACTGCTTACAAATAGATATTCATGGATGTCATTGAAGTAACGCTCATATTAAAAACCAATTTATTTTTAGTTAACCTGGTTTTAAGGGAAATTAAGCTCCTAAAAAATATGCAATTATAATATTCTATCTTCTTTGTACATCTTTGAGCGCATTAAATTTCTAATATGTCGCGCATAATTTGAAGTGGACTGACCAAATTAAGCCAAATTAAGTGGCTTTCAAATGTCGTCAAGTTTTTTGAAATTGCCGCACTAAAAGCCGAGATGATCAAACGAGGCCCTGGATACATGTAAACCATTATTTATTAAATATAATATTATGACTGTGCCTTCTCTATGCATACTCGAATGTATTAAATTTCTAGTGCGGAATCGTCACCTCTTTCAAAAATATAGTGACAGTGTTGATACGAGGCGGGTGACACGACATAATCAAACCAATCTGTGTATAAACGACCTAGTGGTAAGGGATATTGCCCTCAAAAAGAAAACCCTGATTATATGATCCCAAAAATTTAATGCGCTGCCAAAAAACCTGAAAACCCTCGAAAATGACGAGGAACTTGTGAAGGAAGTGAAAACTTTTGTACTTCAACACCAATTCTATGACTTAAACGAATTTTATCGTTTGAATAATGCTGTGTATTTTGACTTATTTTAAAAAGTGTTATTGCTACTGCATATTAATGCTTAACAAAATAAAGAATATTTGAAATTGAAATAGTGAAGGTTATTAAGCTGCAAAACTCTGTTGAAAATCCAGAGCTTATGATCCTAAGAATTTTCATTGCCTTGTTGAAATATTAAATAAAAAAAATCACGAGTTTCTTTTAAACGAAGTGAAATCTTTTGTAATACAGCATCATTTCTACGACTTATCGTTTGAATGATGTATTTTGACCTATTTTAAAAAGCGTTTGTTCCATATTGTAACTTAATAGTTAATAGTATGTGTTAATTAGTGACTTTTTTTAATTTTTTGAAAGGCGAAACGCGCGCATCATCTATTCAATTTTATATCACGCTCATAGCCCATGGAATGAGAAAAAGGCCGTGTGTGAACTTTGTATATCGCCACGAGGGCTTTCCTTGTGAGGAGCAGATGATTGTTCTCACGCAATTGAGAGGAACCGAATTACAATAATTTGTATATGTAAGTATCACGAGGCGCTGCCAAACTAGCTGGGCCTAAACGATCGTCGAGAGCTCTTTTCAGAAGCAATATAGACCCAAAATGTTTTTCAACGGCTACATACATTATTAGGATTTTGCAAACACAATCTAAAATTATTTTGAAGAAAGTTGTTTTTTCAACCTACAATTTTCACTAAATAATTTTAATAGTTTTATAAAATTTAAAATTTTACAAAGATTTAGTCTGAGTAGTGTATTGAGCGTATCTTTCTTCGTGGAGGTCAAGAGAAGATAAATTAAAATTGCTTTAGTGAAAATGGAAACTTGGAAAGAAGATTTTCTTCAAAATAATTTTCTTCAATGTTTATGTTGAACAAAAAATGAGAATTAATTTACGTATTATTTTTGTCTAAAATTCACAGTTCATGAATTATGACTGCAGCCCGCAGCTGACAAATGTAGAGCGGGATATTTTTTTCCGAAACAATTCATGACGCAAAAATCCCATCAAGGAAAAGCCGAATTTAATTTAAAAAAACTTTGAATCAACCCTCTATTGTCAAATTCTTCTGCTAAATAAATTAACGTGGGACTCACGTGGGAGATTTGAATGAATCTAGAAGCAGTAATTATTACTACTATTGTTGTGCACATATCATATTATTAATATTAAATTTTTTTTAAACAAATTAGCTGGGACAAATCAAGCCTATTTTCTATAATTCTCAATAAAAAATCCAAATTTGAAGTTTCGTCAAAGAACGTTTTAAATGGAACTGCCATTGCGAAAAATGAGGTTATTAACCAAAGTTTTCTTCGTGGTTAGCGGTTTATTCCCTCAATGAAGTAAAAATATACATAAACCCGGCTCATTTTTCCTCTGGTCAGATAAAATTTATTTTGAGTTTTATTTGGGGTTGCACGTCGAGAAGGGACCCAGAGTTGCCCAGAGCGGTGGTGCGCCGCGCGGCATGCATTTCTTCTTCTCATGATTGTGCGTCTTTGTAGGTTCCCACGGTGGCCCAAGACCTCTTCCCCTCAATATGGATATAGCTTTCTTCCGCCTGCCTGCCTGTCTGTTCATCTCTCTCGCTCTATCCCATAGGCCGACCTTCTCCAAAATATCCCCCAGCGATCGCCACAATTCCAAATAACAGCACCGACAGTGTGCATTTGATTCCAAATAAACACCTCCGCCTCATCGCAGCGCAGGTAAATCACGACCTGACAAATGCACGCGGCACTTTTTATTCTCTTCTCATCCACTCAGAGACCCAAAAAACTAAATAAAAAAACATCAGAGTCACAGAAAAAGCAATAAGTCTGATAAGTCTTCTTGATTTAAATTAAAATGATCTTTTTTTTAAATAATTTTACGACTTAATTTCAAAATTTATGTCTTTTTTCAAAATTGTATAATTGTGAGGTGCAATTATGACACGTGCATGAATATTTTTTGTGTAAAATTTTTTGAATTGTGTTTTAAATTTAGAAAGCTGTACTATAGGAATTTTAGCCGACAATTCCGTTTTCAATGGTTTTCAACAATTGAATGTGATGTAACAATTTGGACAAATAAACAGCATTAATAAGTTATGGGATAGAGTAATAATTACATTATAAATTATATGATCAAATGCAAAATCAAATTGAGCCGAATTCCGGCCAGTTTTAGTGCATCAAAGTATTTAATTTTTTTCTAGTCAAATATATATTTTCGAACAGGAATTCGCCGGCAGTACATATGAACACTGTGATCAGAAGATAATCTTTAAGTGCAAACAGGCAAATGTCCGCACGGCTGGATCTTCCGGCACAAAACATGCGGATGAGTGATGGAGAAAAATAATTCTATTTTGCCCAAATGGTTGGTCGGGCGTGGAGTTCACCGACTCGACAGAAGATAATTTCTAATTCAATCTTTAATGCTTTTACGACGTATGTATTACACAATTGTACCACTCGTTTGGAATGCTTTCAAATTAAGTTTATGAGTTTTAGTAAGTTGTTTACTAGGGCTGGCTGCCAATTCTCTCTTCAATGTAATTTTTCCCCCAAAATAATGACCTGCTGTGAGAGAATAAACGAATTGAATTGGAGTTAAAGAAGAATAGAAAAACGCAGAAATTTTTTAGCTTGGATTAAGTATTTTCCTGATAAATTAATTTTTATAGCATTTTCTTTTCAATGTGTTCATGTTCATACAATTATAAGAAATCTATGTTTTATTGTTCCATTTAATTTTACTCCTATGAAAAGGACACACAATAAAATAAGGATAACATTGCAGGTCGAAGAATGTGCATTTCATTTTGAAGAAAATTTGTGTATTATTGATCCTCTGTTCTTAAAAAAAATCTAACTTTTTTTGTCCCTAATTTAATACATGTGCATGCACATATTTTTCTTGACATCACATTAAAAAAGACTAAGGCAAAATTAGTTGTTTAAGGAGGTGTGATAATTACCCAGTTGGATCGACTTTCCATGACGACGGGCATCGTCGCTGCCGGGACTGCAGCAAGATCGGAGCAGAGCAGCTTAGTAGCTTTTGGCGCCAGCCCAGCGATCAACTACCAATATTCCCAACGCGATCCAGCAAGACTTGTCGCGACCCCTCCCTCCCTCTCCTTCAGCCCTCCACTGGAAGGGAAAAGCGATGAATTATTTCATCGCCCCCCCCACCCACCCCTGAAACCAAACCCCATGCAAACGATATTATGATTAAAAAAAAACCAATGTGCTTTGCGTCCTTTTATAATTTTTTGGTGAAAATGTGAAAACTTAGAGAAGATGCTAAGATTACTATTATATTCTTTACTATTCTCATCAATATATTTTTTATGGTATTATAAAAAAAACATCGTTAACCTTGGAAGTGAAGAATATTGGCTGTCCTCTTTGAAAAATTGTTTTTATTAAAAAAAAAAAAAAGCTCCACCAGTTTTGGCCGGCGACCCAATTTCATGTGCAAAAAATTTTTAGAATCTTACCAAAAAAAAAAACATTTTATGTATGAAGTAAAATGACTAAAGAGATTGTTTTTTTTCAATTTTGCTGATTTTATAAATTTTTTCCTGCTCATGAAATAGGGCGCAGACCAAAACTGGTAGAGCCGTTTGTTTTCTCAATAAAAAAAACAATCGCCCTCGATAGCAATTACTTCAATCGTTAATCTTGATTTATAATTATTATTAATATATTGATATTTAT
Source organism: Neocloeon triangulifer (assembly GCF_031216515.1). Taxonomy (NCBI): domain Eukaryota; kingdom Metazoa; phylum Arthropoda; class Insecta; order Ephemeroptera; family Baetidae; genus Neocloeon; species Neocloeon triangulifer. The sequence goes on from NW_026775562.1 coordinate 6,886,630, forward strand.
AACCTATTTAATGTGGCATTACAGTTATAGTTCAAAATTTGTGCACTGGTGTATAATAAAATGCTGAACATCTTTCCTGTGCATGGAGATTAAAAATTTTGTTCTTTAATATCTGGCAGCGTTTTTAAAATTTCATCAAAATTTAAATTTTGTGAACTTGACTCTTCCCGTAGTTTAGGCTGCTGCGGCGAGTAATGGGGTATTTATCACCTCTTTGGTAAATACTGTTCACTGTGTGCCTCTTTTTCTCCCAACCAATTTTTCACAATTGATTGTTCTGGCTTGTTTGTAATAAAATAAATGGATTGAATTGACGAATTGCAGCCAAATTAAGTGGCTTTCAAATGTCGTCATGTTTTTTTGAAATTGCCGCACTAAAAGCCGAGACGATTGAAATTTAAGAAAACACTATTTTTGCAAAATATTGCTTTTGGGCCCGCGTAAAAAAATGTTGGGATAATGTACTAACAATATACATTAGGTTGACCACCTACCTTAAGGGTATCTCCATGCCAAATTTCCAAAATCCAACTACCCTTGCCAAACACAGGTCAAATAGGTTTGGAAAAGGCCAGTGAGTTTATGGTAAGCTTTAATTTGAGGGGTATCTGTGCAGTTAGATTGTAGGATGGCCACTCACTGCTAAATAAATTTCGCATATCGCTCAAAACTTGAATTGAAAAATCTAAGAAAATCATCCGTTGAAATCCTTGAAGCATTTTGAGTCAACAAAACGAGCAACTTTCAAACCTCTCATCTCATGATTCAACTTTATCAGACGCCCCAAGAGAGATTTCTTTAATTTGTTGACCGTTGTAACTATTATTATTGTTTATTCTTCACAAATCAAGTCAATGAGAATACAATTAAAAAATGTGAAGAAACGGCAATACCTTTGGCAAACAAGTTGCCTCAGTAACACGCGATTTTGAAACTATGTTCGAATAAATCGCATTGTTCAATATAATACGACAAAATTGATCAAATTATAGAATTTATGCAGTTTTAAACATATTTCTCTCCACTTAAAAAAAAGCAAATAAAAAAAAATGAAACGTGCCATTTTAGTTTTTAAATATTTCGGCAGGACAAAGGGCATCTGTACTATATGGGAACTTTTTAAATCACCAAAGCACCACAAGCCGGAGTGTATATATACATTTATATATTTAATAAAATAATTAAATTCAAGTAGCAGGTCCGAGTAGCTCCTCTCTTCCCACACCAATCAATGTGTAGCTTCTCACCTGTTAACACACACCCTGCTCGGTCGCACCCCAGGCTTCCTTCCTGTGTGCAGTTATTTAACATTCATTATTTCATATTTGTCGTGAGCTGCTCGCTCGCGATACTTTTTTCTCACGGTAGCCTTCTGCTCCCTCCCCCTTTTTCTGTGGTCCTGGGCCCGCGCACAGCACCAGTGTAGTATGGGTGTCTGACTACTGTGGGAACCTCTGCCCCTTTTTATTGTCTTGCTGAAGTAATTTTTGGCCTCTGCCTCTCGCACATCTGATACAATTTCATTATTGCATAATTGAATTAATGAGTTTGTCTTGATAAGAAACACATTCTTCCCCTCTCTCCAACGCACTAGTTTTAAATGCCAAACACCTGACTCTGTCTTTCTCTGAGGGTAAACGTGAAACTGCGATTCACAAATTCCGATAAAGACACATCTGTTGCTTGCTATACCCATTCTGGTTTGCACACAAGCAGTTGTCAATGAATGAATTTTAAATTATATTATTTATTACATACAAAACTAACTTAAGCTAACAACTCAACTCAATTCAGTTAAATTTATATTTATACTTAACTAAATACCAATATATAATTATGTACGTGCACTATGCTTTTTTAGCATAATTGTTGACTCCATTCATTTTTACCTGCATTTTTTTTATTTTGATACTTTTTATGCAGATGCATGATTCCGCTTATTTTGAACAGCGTTATTTTTTAGGGATGTAATGCTAACATGAATGGAGAATAAAGAAAGATATACGACAAAACACATAATATATAAAATTCATAATACATCGATTCTAATGAGATGGTGCTTGCACGCCACATATTAAATTTTAAAGCAAAGAAGAGTTTTTTCAACTAAATGATACGTTGTAATATTTTTGTTGTATTTTACTCTCTATTTTCTACTTGTTTTGTACTATGTTGCAAATGGGGCGCGTCGCAATGAGTAATTACATCGTGGTGACGCCTCATACGTCAATAAAGATCAATAATAATAATTATGGAAATGAAGATTCGGGCTTTTCCTCGTTGCAAAAAAATTGTTTTTATTAAAAAACAAACGGCTCTACCAGTTTCGGTCACGGTCTGCGACCCTATTTCATGAGCAAGAAAAAATAATAATTATTCGCAAGCAATTGACCATACCTTGGATACTCTTATCTAACTAGCAAAACTCACCTGTGGCGGAGCAAGACTTGCTTGTCAAACCAATCAGACTGTTGCTGACTGCTCAGTCCCCTCACATTATGATCCCAAGAATTTTAAATCGTCTTCCCAAACTAATCAAAAAAATTGATAGTTATCAAGTGTTTAAGAAGGAATTGGAATTGATTTTCTACGACTAAATGTCCTGAATATTTTTTGTGTAAAATTTTGTGAACAAAATCAAACATTTTCGGTGCCGCAGCAAACTCCGTTGCGAATTATTACTATATTATAATTATGTTAACCCATGGCGCTGAGGGTAGGACCTCAAAGTTATTGTTCGTTAATTGAAAGATTTTTTTAATGCATAGAAGTTTTATTGTGAGTGAAAACCCCGCGGACTTGCGAAAATTTTTTATTTTCTTTTAACACAAATTTTCAGGCTGTATCATGATTCAAATGCATGTGTGATGGTTGTGATACCATGTTGTAAATGTGAATAAATAATTTAATAATAGTAAATATTTCAGAAAATAAAGTACGAAAAGCTTATTATAAAATTTACTTTAAAGTCATGTAAAAAAGTGCAGAGCGCGAGTGAGGAGTGCAATTTGCCTAACTATGATTGTTTGCATGGGACACGCGTGAGCGGCCGGTACACTATGGGAGTGACGCGACGCGAGCGAGCAATCAATAATGAAAAAAGCCCCAAGAGAATAAGTGAAAAAAAATTCTCACAAAATGACTTTGAGAAGGACGTTTGAGGACGCCCATATCATTATATCTGCTGCCAACGCATACGCTTTGCATAATCATAACAAAACATTCTATAGCTCATAATCAGTTTCCATTGGTCATTTTTGGCCATTCATTAATATCTCTACTTTGAATCCAATTTTATTAAAGAGAACTTAGTTAAAATAAAATTCCATAGGACTTTTCTCAAAATGATAAAAGAGCTGGCGGTCAATTAACTGACACTGAAAAATATGCGAGAGAGAAAAAAACTCCAACAATCTATTTTAATGTAAACAATGTAGTTGCAACAATGTGGACCCATGAAATAAACAAATATTAAAAAAATCTTAAAAAGGTCCTCGTTATTTTTATTTTTTATCTTTCCAAGCTGCATAAAAATAAAATTATTTGTATACCAAGCTCGATGCACAAATTGCTTTGCGATTGCGAAACGAAAGAAAAATTGCTGATGACTATAACCCAAATTACAATTACAAGTAATCAAAAGAAGAATTACTGGAATTAAGAGTCAGAAAATTAACTCGGCAAAACTCTACCATATTAACAGGCGCCAACCGCGGTCTCTATAAAATTGTTCCAATGTATCCGTGAAAACTAACTCGAAAGTTTCATCGGCATAATTAACCAGAAACAGTAAAAATTGGAGCGCAAATAAACTCATATCATGAACTGAGCCGATGAACGTAAAGGGTGAAATGATTCCCCCCTGCGGAGGACCCCACAACCTTTCCCTCTGAAAAAACATCAATTTTGCGGTCACCAGCCATTGCACGCAATTTCACCCTTTGCGTCCTACCGGTCAGTGCAGAGCGCAACCAGTCCAGAGCAACTCCGTGGACACCACAACGCTCAAATTTCTGCAACACGAGCGGAATACAAACGGTTCCAAACGCATTGGACAAATCATAAAATATGCCCAACGCCTTCTGCGTCCGCTCAAAAACCGCATGCAACTCACTAAGTGAAAAATTCAAATAGCGCCGACACAGTACATTTTGGACCGAGATAGGAATATTGGGCCAATTTCCCGATATCAAAAGAGACTCTGCCGGCGCGGTAAACCCACACTATCAAAGAAAAAAAGAACAATCACAAACAATTTAATAACTTTGAATCTTGATTAATTTAGGAACGTTCTTGTTTAAAGTTAAAAACTCTTATTTCACTATTTTTGTAAACTTGTGGTGGTAGAATAGCAAAAATTAAATTCTAGTTCCAATTTTTCTTCTTTGACCGTTAAAAATTAATAGTTATATTTTATCATTATTTATTTCTATCGTTCGATGTAAAAAATGTATGCAAAAAACTGGCTGTTAAACCTAGAGGCTAAAAATAAATTGAAAAGAACAAGCAAAAAATTTGTTTGAAGAAGTTGACACTCGAGGAGATGATCATGGAAATGAAGATTCGGGCTTTTTGCAACGAGGAAAAGCCCGAATCTTCATTTCCAAGCAAAAAATTGTATTTATTTATTACCCATTCACAGTAAATTTTTTTTTAAGAATTTTGTGGATATTTTGGATAAATCAAAGTAACTACTGTACTCGATCTCAAAACTGTGCATTGAAAAGTTGATACATTTAAATTAAATTTATTTTTCAGAATTACAATAACTCCAGGTGTATATGGTATTTTCCTGATTGGCAAGTTCTGCTCAAATTGCAAAACCGATACCATTGGGTTTCAATCATTCTAATATTTTTATAATGAAAGGACGTGCCTTTCGTAAAAAACCAAGACGGATTTTCTCGCCCATGAAGGAGTAAATCAATTACCACCTGCGATATGGTTTTCTGCGGTCTCTCTTATGATGTGCGCTTGAGAAGAAATAATCTTCGGGTGCAGGTGTCGGAGCGCATAACATCCAAAACGATGGGAACCCGCGTCTGCACACTTTCATTGTGTCAGATGGAAGAAAGAAATAAAAAAAAGAAATTGATCACGATCAAGGACAAATCGGTAGCCGCTGCAAGTGGCACTTAATAGATGAATTATCTGAGCTGACTCATTCGTGGTCCGCCGCGACGAATTTCAGTGAGATCGATCCCATGCACCCTATCAAACAATTCCACACCTGCATTTTATTTCAAACGAATTCTCCCGTGAAAAAATATTGCGATTTTAATTACCTTACAACAAGTCAAAATAAGAAGAAAATTATGGAAAATCGCATTAGGAGAAAATTGCAGCCAGTTCTATAAACCTAAACCCATAAACATAACACTATGTTTCAAAATTTTATAGATAGGGTAGGTAGATATTATCTAAGTATATTCCAGCCAAATTTGAAAACTCATCAGCTGGTGCTCATCTTAACTGACGAGCACATTTGCTCAGCAATTTTTTTTAACATATTATGCACAGTAAAAGCATGTATTGTCTGTGTATGTAATTCAGTTTGTCAACAAAAATAAATTTTTGATTTTGTATTTAACGTCAGTTTTCTTTGCCAACTTTTTAATTAAGTGGTAGATTTCATTATTGCGGAACAATATACTCGGAAGGCTTGATAGAAAAAAATTATTTTCCCTCATTGGTTGTATGTTGCATAATGTTGTTGCAACATTTTTGTATTATTGTGGTGAGAATCAAAATATTTAACATAAAATACATTAATTTTGAAGTTTATTTAGTTTTGATATAAGCTAAATTATTCATTTTACAGTATTATCTTTTCAAAAACTGATAAAAAAAAATTACTCTAATTATTCAGAGCGAAAACTTCGCCCGATATCGAAACATTTTTTTCTCTAAATTGGACCAAAAAGTTTTAGTACATTGTTTATTCTCCCCCAATTTGACTTCCTGTGTATTACTTGGTGCAAAAGAATAAATTAAATGAATAGTAATGAATGAATTTCTTAATTGCTTTTAAACAGACAACTAAGACTTAAGGACTCTTTTGACCAAGCAGTTAGAGACAAATAATGTCTTCTGACCAATTTAATTTTATTGCTGTTCTGTTAAACAAGAATATTAACTGCAGTACCAAAGCGCGCAAGCTGGAGATATTGCCTTTTTATCGAGATGAATTTTCATCAATAACACAAATCTTTCAAGCGATAAAAAGTATTTCATTCGGTTGGAAGCACGTGCAATCCCTTTTGTGCGGGCTCACGCGGCATAGGCAAAGACCATGGTCGTCGCGATCTTTACCAGAATAGAAGAGTCTTGTGAGAAAATTCTCACTCAATGGAGCATACTGGTCGCACGTACCATTATTATACCTCTGCAGGCTGCTATTCGTCGGTGCCGGCAATTCGCTTCATTGAGGTAGGCTGCACTTCGGTTTCATATTTTTATTCCATTCATGGCACTTCTTTTTGTACCAAAAATATGATAGTGTATTTTTACAAATAATTTATGAATTTTCTAGGAAACAAATTATTTTGATTCTCACACGTTTGAGGACTTTTAAAAAGGAGTCATTTACCATTAATTTGGACCCCAAAAATTTTTCGTGTCCAAAGTTAAATACTTTTTATTACAAGATGCATTTAAGTGAAAAAAAATTAAATTTACTTATCCATCTATGGGGGGAAAAGTTTAGAGAGAATACATGCTCACATGATTGTCCCAAAATTGGCTGCTACTGGACCTTAAAATAAAAATGACGCTGGGTGGCTCAATCACAGATTCGCGCCGCCTGTTGCGCTTTTTATGTGGGAATTGGGATGGATGCGCAGACAGAAAATAAAATAAAAGAAATAAATGTTTTGGAAAACCTCTGGCAGAATAATTTTTTTTCACCTTCCATTGTTTTGTTAAATCAGTTTTCTTAACTACTTTCCAGTATGGCTGAAATTTTTACGCAGTAAAAAAATTTGACCAGTTTCAATTAAACAAATTAAATAGCGTACTCCACAACGCTCAAATTTTTTTGCAACGCGAACGTAATAAAAGCTTCGAAAAGCGTTAGACAAATCGTAAAAAAAAAACCTAATGCTTTTTTCACCTCTCAAAAACAGCATACAACTTAGTGAACAATTCAAAAGGAGACAAAACTGTATGTGGTATTGTATTAGTGGTTTGTTGACCTGTGGACAAAGCTGTGCTGGCTACTAAAAATTAAATCATTGTCTAGGAACAATTAGCACAACGCAGAAGGAAGCAATTCTGCAAAACGTTGGAATTAGTAGCCAAACTAGAAATTGCCAAATCCAAGCGGTCATATTTCTTATAAATAGGAGTTGCTATTGCATGCCTCATTAAAGTTGGATATACACTGGTCAGAAAATATGCATTAATTAATTAATAACAATATTTTTTTTTAGGGTCAGGCCAAGACAAAGTCTTGTCGGCCTGTGCACTTTAATGGCGGTACAGAAGGCACCACCCAGTTATTTTATTTTTTCATGTCGGCCAAAGGTGCAGCAACGCTTGATATGCAACCAGCATCGCCAAAAAGCGGCACCTCATCCCAATCTGAAGGCTACTTAGGGGGTCAATTTACGCGTGGCAATCAGTCTAATGTATGTGAAAACGCTCTTATCGAAAATATTTGTAGACTGCAAATAACTGCAGAAAGTCCTTCTGTTTTGACCTGTTGTGAGAGAATAAACTAATTGAATTGAATTGTTATGGTACCTAGAATTTTTAATGCTCTGCCAAAAAGCATAAAGTGTTGTAATTGTAATGAAGAGTTACTGAATAAAGTGAAATTATAATCATCTTTAATGCCTTACCTATATCATTGAAAATCCTCGAAAATGACGAGGTCCTTGTAAAGGAGGTTAAATCTTTTGAATGCGATGGAAAAACAGTTCTATGACATGAGCGAACTCTTCGCTCCAAAAAATTTATACTATTCCCTTATTCAATTTATATTTCAAATATTCTTTATTTTGTTAAGCATAAATTTGCAGTAGCAATAACACTTTATAAAATAAGTCAAAATTATTCAAACGGTAAAATTTGTTTAAGTCATAGAATTGGCGTTCAAGTACAAAAGTTTTCACTTCCTTCACAAGTTCCTCGTAATTTTCGAGGGTTTTCAGGTTTTTCGGCAGCGAATTAAAAATTCCTGACAAGTTTTCCAATAGCTGTATACTTTGTATATGTTAGCTTATATCATAATAAACTTAAATTTTGAATTTGAAAATATAATTAAATTTAAAAAAAAAATTAAGAGATGTGGCTTTTATTTTGTCTGAATAATCACAAGAGGCTCTCGTTAATTTTGATATCAGATCCGGAGTGCGGGGGACCGGAAGGAGGACTTGGAAGGAATTTTCGCCACAATACCTGTGCAGAGCGCAAATCGTGGGAACTGGTGCGCGCGTTGCAGTACATACTTGCGTGCTTCTTCCACAAGAGGCAGCAAGGACCTTTACTTTTCCCAAAGTAATCATGCACACAAAGCAGTAGCAGCCAAACTACATTTTTTTTAATTGAAGACGCATTAAAATAATGACAAAGAAGAAGAATGCGCACAGAATTATAATCTCATTTAGAGTTGGCTAGGTTGTTGACTGCGTACGTTGTTGACCGAACGCGCTGAGTTGACTGAATGCATTTTGTCTACGAGCGCTTTGGTCTGAATGCATTCGGTCTAACACCGCTTGGCCCAAATGCATTTGGTCTGGACCAAACGCAATCCACAATGAAATCTCCTACTCTCAGCGCGTTCGGTCTAACAACTTGGTCCAAAAGCAATTTTATTTAAGAGCTGCCAACTTTTGCGCTATTTTTGGGTGATAAAACTACGTTCGAGCAGGTTCAGAAGGAAATAAGAGGTGCGCAGAAGAAAATGATAAAAATTCAATTTTTATGAGACGGCAAGTTTATTTTTTAATCTTCTTTGGCCTATACAGCAACCAATTAATTGATTAATTGGTCTTGTTTATTACGTTAAAACATATTGGGGGCGATTCCAAAAGGCTAACTTGGCCCAGGCTGAATTTAACCAGCCATTCAGTTTTGCTGGTGGGCTAAGTTGGCCCGGGGCCAAGTCAAGTTTAAATTATTAACTTTTGATTAAACGCCTTTTACGTGGAATTTTGTTCCGAGACGCGAGATACTGTGACAAAATCAGAGTAAAAAAGCTATAAAAATTCCTGTTGTGATAATAAAAAATATAAATTTATGGCGAAAATTTCCCAAAATTAACACTTTTAAAACCACCCCAACTGCAGGCACTTGTGCTATCGATAAAAAAAGAACTACTCTCAGCTGGCAGATTCCTGTTGAAGCTTTTGTCAAGGGTGCCTGTACCAGGAAATCACATTTTATTAAAGAAATTAAAAAATAATAATAAAAAAATATAAAATATTTGAAAAAAATTAATACCTGATGAAGTTCATAATCTGTAAAGATCACTTTCCTGGTTATGTTCTAAAACCACTGCGATAATTTTTCAACTAAAAATAGCGCAAAAGTTGGCAGCTCTTAAAAAAATTGCTTTTGGACCAAGTTGTTAGACCGATCGCGCTGACAATGAGAGTAGGAGATTTCATTGTGGATTGCGTTTGGTCCAGGCATTCGGGCCAAGCGGCGTTAGACTGAATGCATTCGGACCAAAGCAAGGTAAGCTATTGAGATGACACACGCCGATTTTGTTGAAATTTGGTATGCAACTTGCACTACCCTTGGGTGTTCTGGAATGGCTATCAAAAGTTGCCCAATTTCACAAGGGAGGGTAGTTTCCATTAAAACGCACGTTAAAAATGATCAAATGTAGGCAACAAAAGCGTCCTCTGTGTATTATGTTGCCTACATCTGATTTCTCCAATGTAATTCAAATTACATGGAGTTAAAATGGCAAAAATTAAACAAGGAAAATTGGGCAAAAATTAATGGCCGTTCTGGGGTACCAATGGAATCAAAGTGCGCTGTGTCCATGTATGGAAGAATTGCAATGAAAAATTATCTACCTTGTAATTGAAACCACATTTTTTAACTATGCAAAATTAGATCTTAATTACAAAAAATCTGCTTTAAATTTTAAAAAACAAAAGGACATTTTGGAAAATACTTGCCCAAACTCGCAATCGAGCATCATAGTAAATAGCCAATTATTATTAAGATTATTAAGTAGAGTAAGTAGAATTTGTTACCTAAATTTGTTCAGAAAACACAAACATGGATGTATGTGCGTTTAATTAAATAAATTCATTTTCGATTGAAGCCTCAGCTGTCCTTCACTGCGTTGATTACTCTCAAGAAGTGCCACGTTATTAGTGAAAGAGGAAAAGAATAATACAATATTGTAGATCGGATTTCATGTTGGGCTGACCGGCAGGCGAGTCATGCGAACAGGACAAGTGGAGCACAACTCTTGGTCGAGCCTTTCCTCCCAGTGATCGCATCTCACAATTTGGTGAGAAAAAATAGTAACTTGCCTTAGTATACATTTACTTTATCACTGTGTTAGAAATTGATCGTTCTAATTTAATTTTAAAATTCACATTTTTCACATTTGCGTTTGAGCTCCTTGTCGAAAGTAAGGTGGGTTTGGGTCGGGTGGAAGTTATAATAGTCAATAATGATTATGGACAAAGGCCGTTTTCTTCACTTGCAAAAATAAATAAACTGATAATTTTCAATGAGAAATAAAATTTGCGGCAATTTGTGTAATTTTTCTTTAAGTATTCCATTCGTGCAACATTTCTTATTTCTGATTAAGACATAAAGAGTCTATAGATTGCAGTATACATTATAACAACTAAATAGAACGCAGCACATATTGCAGTGACGTTTGTGTATGTCAGGCTGAGGTAAAACAGGAAGTTGAATTTGAATAACAATGAGTTAAATTTTAAAAGTTATTGGCTGCAATTGTCAATTCGTTTCCTGCTTTTCTTAAGAAAAAAAAGAAACTTGGAAGCGCCAGGCTAAAGTTTCATTACTTTTCATTTGCGATATGGTATGAAAAATGCTTGAAGAAAATTGCCAAACACTGGTGTGCAAGCATCTTCACGTGAAGTCTTTAACTAATATTGTTATCTAGTCACATTATATTATTTTTATTATAAGTTACTTAATATTTCCCAGACGTTTAAAAAACATGATGTTGTATATAATCATGTTTACTTGAAATACATAACTTGAGGCCTGTTGAGTCTTTGGCAACTCATTTTTAAGGAATTTTAAATCCTGCCTGTCTTGTCTGACCACGCCCTTGAATGTGTGAAATTTTACAAAAAATAATTTCAAATCATTTCCACAAAACTTTAAATCTTTGAAAAAACTTGCATGTCAAACCTAACAGATTGAACCCGACAGCGCATTCCCCTCAAATCATAATTGTTAGAATTTTTTATCGTCTTCCTGAAGTATCAATAACATAATTAGTTATTCCGTGTGGAGGAATCTGAAATAATCTTCTATAAGGCGCATAAATATGTTTTGTGTAAATATTTGTGAGTTTGTGTTTTATTTATTTGTATTAAAAAATATTAAAACGACTTTTTTAGTGGTTTTACGTATAGAATTTATCGTTTGATTGTGCAATGCATTCAAACTTATTTACAATAAACGTTTGATGCTTTTGTATATACCGATGCTTAAAAAAATAAGTATATCTTGAATTATTCTAAATTTGAATTTGATCAGGAGGATTCCACTGGTGACTAAAATAGACAAATGCTGCTATGCCGTAAGAAAAATTCATTACACTCCATTTATTTATTTTATTATTTAGATAAAGACCACGAGAGGCGACGATGGGACCGATTTGTTGTAACATTTCTAGAAGGTTTTTGGTTACTTAAAACTATTTAAACAAAATGGATGCCTATCGTTTTGAAAAGCGTTTTTTTTACAAATATTGCAGATTTTTTTCCGGAGTGATTTAGGAATGAAGCTTAAATCCAGCTTAAATCAGAAATTATTGTTTGAAAAATTTATTAAAATCAAACATTTCATATGGTTTTCACCAATTTCAAGGCATATTAATTGAAAAGGAGGACCATATTTTTTTTAAATTATCATTATTGATTCTTAGTCGATTGTTAATTCAATTTTTTTTTAGAAAAAAATGAATTTTTTTCATAAAATTGTAGATTAGCGTGGTATGTATGTTTCAAAAGAAAGACTAAGAAAGCAAAATATTATGGATGTTTAGGTGTTGTCCTACCAATCAAAAACGTATAAATTATTTAAGCTATACATTTACTTGCTTCAATGAAATGGATGAATAGTCAAATATAACAACCCTTATAATTATCTTTTTAGTTGGACAATTCTGCTTTTTTGAAATGTTTGATTCCTCAGTGGGACATACCTCGTGGGCCTGGACGTAGATATCGGCGACGGAAGGCAAGTGCGTGGACATGGGCGTTAGGGTCTGCAGAGAGGCACTGCTGTCGAGGGGATGGTGCTGGTGGTGCAGAGCCTGCAGGGGCATCAGGTGGTGGTGCTGGAGATGTTCGAGCGGCAAGCCTCCGCCAGGGGAGACGCCGGCGGCTGCATCGAAACTTGTGACCTCCAGCTTGGTGGCCGATTTTGAACTCGGAAAAATGCTTTTTCCTAGACACCGAAAAATTCAGAGCCGACAGCCCTGAGGTGCTACCAATTGCGAGCCACCGTGACGTAATTAAATTGTGCGCTCCACGAGCCGACAATCAAAACAGGAGACTCCTCCCCGTGCCTCCCACTTTTGCATTCTTCAATCAAAGTGTACCGCTTTAAAGGTGCAATCCGGAGCCGAGATATATAACGCCACGAAAGAATCTGGAACGATCAAACCAGATTTTTGGCACCACACAACCCTTAAATTGTCATTATTATTGTTTTAGATGTATGGCATTATGAAATGTAATCACAAAATTATAAAATATCCCCTGCGATCCACCCATTGACAATTTTGTCAGTTGAAATGAACAGCAGGGAAAAAGAAATTACTTATTTACAAGCAGTTTTTTGTAATTTGCAACTAATTTACATATTCCTCTTCAGTATGTCTGTAATGTGACACCATAAGGTAATTAAAAAGATGCAATATTTATTATTATTATTTACTCTTTTTGGCCGATCAGAAAATCACGTACAAAATGTTTTAAAATAAAGAGCATTATTATTTTTTATTTAGCTCAAGTCATACATAAAAAAAAAATTGAAATCGAAAAAATGAGCAGAAAGGACTTCTCATATCGCAGAGGTCTGCTAAAACGCACAACATCAAAAAAGACGCGGCTGTCGCGGTGAATCCAGGTTGAAGATGTTTGTTAAAAACCCAACATGAAAATTTATTCGTCCGCCGAGGAAAACCCAAACTATTGGAGAATGAAACGGTTAAAGAAGCTATGGATACGCATATTTATTATTAATATTATTAATAATTTTTTTTTTTTTGATCAAGCACATCAAAGTACAAAAAAATTACATACATACATAAAGAAAAAATTTTCGATATTAATATTATAATTATAAATAATATGTTATTTAATTTAAATTTATAAATTGTTAAAAAAAAATATTAATTAAAATTAATTTTGATTTTTAAAGTAATTAAAATTTTAATTGTTATCAAATTTCGCTTTTATAAATCTAAATATTGAAGAATTGTACTCTGATGAGGTATTTTCAATAAACTATAATTGCAACTCTTTCATTAGCTTATGGTGTGATATTACATAATAGTGCACGCAGACGTTATTCACCCATTTGCAATTGGGCCAAAAGAAAATAGATAAGAGTTAAGAAGTCAAACATATTTACATCAATTTACAAGTTCACCATGAAATATAATATGTATATGAGATATAATAATGTAATATCACTTATGACACAATAAAAGAGAAGGAATAAATCAAGAAACACTTTTGAACTAGTTAACAAGTTTAAATGAATTTACTGTTATCAGCCATCAAAAGACTATATTTTAATTCAATTCAATTCATTTTATTTTCTCCAAACAAGTCAAACAATCAATTGTGAAAAATTGATTGGGAGAAAAATAGGCACACAGTACTAGTGAACAACTCACTGAAACTCATAGCCGAGTATTTACCGATAGGCGATAAATACCCGACTACTCGCCGCACTGCAGCCTAAACTACGGGAAAAAAAGAACTCTTAAACGAGTTCTAAAGCACTGAATTATATAATTCATATTATAATGTGCAGTTTTGACAAGTAAAATTTCTCACGCTAAATTTAAAGTTTTTTCCCTTTGCAAGTAAGCATCGGATTTTTTTCTCTAGATTTTAATTTTGAATCTGAAATATTTTTAAGACTACTGTCTAACAGATTCAAGATTTATTTATTTTTTTAAGCATTATATACCACATAACATACAGATAGTAATAACTAATAACCGCTTCTTAAAATAAGTTAATATACATTGCATTAATCAAATGATGAAATTCGTTCAAGTCATAGAATTTGTGTTCTAATACAAATAACAATATGAATAAAATTTATAAATAACAATAAAATTAAATCGAATTTAGGGTCCAATGTATAGTGTCTGCTGGTTTTTAATGATCTCGTCCCATTGTTGAATATTTGTGTAATTTTTGTCATTGCCAATGACACAATAAAAGAGAAGGATTAATAATTAATAATATAGTTATTGGAGCCTTGAGAAACTCCGGAATTTACGCCAAAGTTCTCACTATTTTTGTTATTTACTAAAAAAAATATGCGTCCAGAGAGGAAATTGAGGAGCTGCAGGAAAGGGCCATCAAAACCTAACTATTTCAATGTTTTTGCTAATTTTTTTGCACATAAGAATGTCGAATGCCTTTTTTAAATCGATAAAAATAGGTATAACATGTTTTAATTGGCACTGTTTAATTCTCCTAAAAGTGCGAACAGCGCTCGGGCGACTAAGTTTTCTTTCCGAATCGCGAATTGAATTCACTGCCAGCGGTCTATTATAAAATTGTACGGTTCCATATTTTAAAATTGCATGTAAAGAGTTTCAGACTCTTTGATACATTTTCTCCCAGTCGGAGTTATTTGGAAACATTTTTGCTTTAAAATTGGGCCTATGAGTTTTAATAAAGTTGTTTACTAGGGCTAGCTGCCAATTCTTTCCCAATGTGACTTTCCTATTTCTGAAGAATAAATGAAATGAATTGCTCTCATTTTTATTGTTATATCCAAAATTAAGTGGATTAAGTATTAGACGCCTGTAATACAACTGGGGTGCAAAGTGCAGCCTTCTCAAAGCTCTTAACACAAAATCCTTCAGCCCTCGGCCCACTCACTTATTTGTGTAAATTAAAGTCCAGCGATAATGAGATTGCAAAATTAATATAACTATTGAAGGAAACTTAAAAGTGTTAAATTTATTATTTATTGTTGAAGTACCAGTTCTATGATGAACGAATACGGGAGATGTGAATTGGAATGCTTAAATTTAGCAGCGTGAGACCCCGCTGCAGGGTTTTTTTTTTTTTTTTTGGGGGGGGGGGGGGGTGGTTCCCTCTGCACTGCATGAGGAGGGATAGTAATATGCTTGCCCACCCCCGCCAAATTATTAACGGCGTGCGAATAACCTCAATCACACTGTTAAATGAATACATTCTTAATAAAATTTTGCCCTAGAATTAATGACTTGCTGTTAAGGCAAATTGGAGATGTATTACATATGTCTAATGCAATATATTTTTACCTAATATAATCTAACTTAAGCAAAGAATAACCCTTGACTCGCAGCCCTAGTATGATAAATTACTCAGGTTCCCTTGAAAAATATATATTCGCCGAGAGTGGGAATCGAACCCACAATTTAAGGGATGGAGGACAAGCACACACAACTTAGCCACTGAAGAGACGATAATAATATTCGGTTTGAGGAGCAAATTTAGTAGTCCAAAAATCAGTGCAGGTTTGCGTGCTGGTTGAGCAAAGATGGCATCTCAATTGGCACTCTCATTAAAAGTCACTGGCAATTAACAACAGGAGTTTTTCTCACGCCGCAAATTTCTCATCAGAGCTGCTGTGCTAGCAGAGGAGTTTAATTTTTTAATTTATCTTTCTCCTAATCACATAGCATTGTTGTTATCAGCGGCAGAGCAGTGGCAGTGCTCATTGTTGAGAGCCCAAAACACTACCCCGTTAGGAATATAATAGTGAGATTTTTCCCACACAACATCAGGCTCATTGTGTTCTGCCCTCGGATGAAGAAAAGCGGCAGACGACTATCTGTTTTTATTAAATTACTAATATTATTATTACATGAATCCCGCCATAAATGAATTGCTTGCCGTTTTAACTTGCACTATACATTCTTAATAATTTGACAGAGAAACCAAAACTATATTTTAAAATTTGTAATTGTACTCACCAATTTTAAGTTGAATTAAAGTAGGTTTGGCACAGCTGTGACTAGATCAGATTCCTGCAACAATTATAATATTTTTTTAATCAACATCCCTAAACAATTTTCAGAATTAAATAATTATTGAAAATATTTTGCATATATTGTGTTTCTGGGTGTTTCCACTCTTGAATTTTTTATACAATGTTACAAATAGGGCGCATAGCAACGGTTCAGATTCAAATATTAGGAGAATATTTAAAAAAATCAAATTTAAAAAAGTCACTTTTGAAAAACGTCATTAGTAAATGATTGTTATTCAATATTACAAGTAAAAGAATAGTTAAAACTCTGCATAAAAGAAGAAAATTCATTTTTGCCATAAAATACTGGCATTGATTCCGCATTTAGATCACAATATTTACAACGATCTTTAGAATAAGTCAGTACCTTAACATAAAATACTATTCAAATTTACACAGCAAGATACTCATGCATCATGCATGTCATAAAAAATTTCAGCAGCTTTTGTAAACAACTTTACATCAATTACTTTTAATCTTTCTGGGAGGTGGTTAAATATTTGTGAGATCCTTATTTCGGGACTTTGTGCTGTTAAATTAAGTCTCACTGGTTTAATAAACAAGTCCTCCTGCGTGACTGGATTATTTCTCGTATTATAATCCTCACTTTCCATACTTCTCACAAATGGTCCTGGATATTTTTTAGCAAATTTGACACACTCTAGTGCATACAGTGAAAACGCAGGAAGTATTTTATATCTCTTGAACAAGGGGTGGCATCATGATCTTACTAGTGTCAAAGACTTCCAGTAACGCCAACCAGCCATCGCTCTCAGGACCCTTTTCTGAGCAACAAAGACTTCATCAAAAGCAGGGGAACCACCCCAGATAATTGAATACAAAATATGACTTTGGACGTGTGCAAAATACACTGACCGTAAAATTGCTGGCAAAACTCTTTGCCTCAGTTAACAAACAAATAAGTAGTACTCCTTAACTTCAACATCACTTGCTTGACAAACGTGATGAGTTATACTAAAAAGAAACTTTGAAGAATAAAAATTGGCAAAGTGCAATGTTCAATGATCGCCAAGTGTTTACGAGATTTGCTTGTCACGAGTACCTCTACTTATTCTGTAAGAATAATAATTTCCATTCTCAGGCGACCATTGTGAATGCAAGCATTGCGGTAATAAATGCTCACAATATCATATTCTATAATGTAAAATGAGCGAAAACTAAGACTAAGAGAGGCTGCAAAAAATCAGAATTAACTGACTTTGTATTTTGTAATTTAACTATCGAAACGAGCTTGCTTAATTCAACTAATTATGGGAAGACAAATTAGCTTTAGACATCCGTTGTACATGCACCTAAGTAGTGTTCAATAAATACTCTATCTAATTTTTTAATCTTTACATATCTTTTAAGACAACTCTCTACTTATGTACCATTACCATTATTATTATCAAATTGTTACAAAAAATTTGAATTGAATAGATAATAATTTTTAAGGCACTACAGCAAGGAGTTTGGTAAAACTTTTGATTGTATGACGACGTATGATAAATAATTCAAATGTTGATAATTATAACATAATCTGCATAATACAATAATAAGTAAGGTATTTTAACTCCATAGCTAAATTAAGACTTTAAACTTGCATCGTCAACGAACATCCTGTGCACTATATCGCACACATTTCATTAATATAAAACTTTTGGAAACTTATGGAAGCATTTTGTTGAAGATATCTCACGACAGCTTATGTTAGTCATCAAATTCGTTAATTGTACG
The DNA here is from genome assembly GCF_031216515.1 of Neocloeon triangulifer. Classification (NCBI taxonomy): domain Eukaryota; kingdom Metazoa; phylum Arthropoda; class Insecta; order Ephemeroptera; family Baetidae; genus Neocloeon; species Neocloeon triangulifer. Next base: position 6,904,816 of record NW_026775562.1, read on the forward strand.
ACCGTGTTCTCTGCCTTAAAAGACATCGATCGCACTTTTCACGATTATAAACCATGTATTCTACTAATAATAATATAATATAGTTGAGAATTTGAACCTGTGAATGATGAACTTTCAAATATACCTGCTGAAATTGCAAAATTCAATTCCGTAGCATTGATTGTGAGCTCAAACACGAAGCATCTTTGATTAGGTATTCTGTAATCAAAATCAAAACACAACACCACACCGGCTGGACCTGTTTTCCGATTATGTTTGTTAATCAAATCACTACCGGTTTCCAAAACAAGGAGTATCGAACTGCATTTTCAAGTAAGGCATTCGTGAATTAGTATCGGTTCTCGATAATCTATTCTTAAAAACCGGTTTGTAAATGAAACCTGAAAATTGAAGGTTTATAAATTTAAACTTAATTCAGATTCTGTTTAATTCGGATAGGTTCAAAAATGAATTTATTTTTAGTTTTAAATATTTTATTTGTCATTGAAGAGTCGGCCTCGGAAATATCGTGCTACCTCTCCTAACCATCGTTTGCGACTTGCGACGAGTATTGCGTCCTTCATTTGCGACTCTGCGACCCCTACCCAAGAAGCAAGAAGTTCTTGCCTCGGCCTGGTCTGCCTTTTCGTTTTCTACGTTGAGATGTACGCCATCTATTGACTGAAATCGGAACAACGTAAAATTAAATTTGCAGTAAGTATAATATACCAACCAACCTCCTCTTGTGATTTTGACAGTGCTTGCACGTTTGCAGCCGTTTTATATGACATTTATATCTAAATTTGTGCAGAATTCAATTATAAGCAGTGATTGCAAAAAGCTAACAAGAAACTTGCAGTAAAATATTTTTAAACTCTGAGAAGGGATTGAGAGGCCAAAAAGTAGGTCTCAAGCTGAGATTTTGGATTAATTTATTTATTTAAGTATGTCTCACGCCATATTATGCACTAGCAAATATCATTTAGAGGAAAATATCGGAATGAATAATGTAATTGTCAACCATATTAACTAAAAATTTTTACACACATGGGCAGAGTGCACTTTGCGCTCATTTCCTCTCTAACCCATAAATTTGGCTTTTTTCGTTTTTTCAATTTCAATTTGGTCATAAATTGCAACGAAAGACATATTTATTTATTTATAACTTCTAAATTATTCCCGATTCCGGTAATATAAGTTCAAGGAAATGAAGAGATCGGACTTTTTCCTCGTCGCAGAAAAATTGTTTTTTATTCTACAAAAACAAATGGCTCTATCAGTTTCGGTCACGGTCTGCGAACCTATTTCATGAGCAAGAAAAATACTAAAAATCAGCAAAATTTAAAAATACCACATTTATACATAAAAATTAATAATCTTAAAACTAACAAATTCAAGTACTAACAACCTATTTCATGAGCTGCTCGCTGAGTGAGAATGGGCTAGCTAAAGAAAGATTGATTGGGAGAGGTGAACTTTATTGGGTGATTAAAAAAAATTAGCGCGCCGCGCGGCCGGCCGCCGGGGCGCCGAATGACGTCGGGCGCATCATGCGCGTTTTCGAGAAAAAGCTGTCTATTACTTCCTCTCTCAAAAAAGACATCCACCTTTGATCGAATTGGTGGCTCAGTTGAAACAGGGTCGCAGACCGTACAACCGAAACAGGTTTTTTGAATAAAAAAAAAAATTTTTAATTTTTCTGCAACGAGGAAAAAGCCCGAGCTATTTCGAGTGTTAACTTCTTCAAATAAATATACGTTCAACTTAATAATTTCCAATTGTACGTGGTCTTTTTCTTTTTACACAAGAAGGGAAAAAATTATTTTTGAGCACTAAAGGGCGCAAGACTTTGAAAAAAATTTAGCGCGAGCGCAACATTTTTAAAATCTTGACCACGAACGCAAGCTTGTTGAAATTGTGAGAGACCACAACTTAATAATTATTAAATTTCATTGGTGGTTATCAAATTTAGTATAGGTATTTTATATTTTATTATTATTATTTTTTTATATATAGCATGGCATGAAGCTGATTGAAAGCGGCAGGGAAGCAAGTGGCCGTCGCACATCGGTTGCATCATTAAATAATAAATGAAGCCATCATACTGCCCCGCTTCTTTTGCCCATTCATCCATATGCAACGAGAGAGAAAAACGCGCAGAGATAAATTGAAAAGATTTACAGCACTTCCACGTCTTCCAACCTGCATCGGCGTTGAATGTCGAATCGAATCAAAATCCAAATTTAAGACTTGAGGAAATTGTGGCTGTCAACTCATGATATAAAAGAGGGCAGACAAGGAAACTCACAAATCCATCGGCAATACAATCAGCCAGCCTAGTTGACGGTTGAAAGTCTGGTATAAACCTATCAAGGCGGCCAAGAATTATTTCAAAGAAAAAAAAGCAAGTACGTGTTCGTGCTCGGCGTCGACGCCGCCAAAAGAGCACGACGTGTGCTGGGAGGCCTGGGAGCGGCCGGTGAGAAAACTATTAAACCACCGGATTAATTTTCCCTCAATTCCGTAAAATTTCAATTTTGAGAGCAGTCGCTGGAGAGGCACTTTATCAAAGGCTTTTGCCAAGTCAACAAAGATAAACAACAATAATGGCATGAACTTGGGTGGCACCTGAATTTGTATCGAGCGCAACAGTCCACTCCTCATTTCCTCAATTGTTTTTTTGTTTTTAGGATGAGGGTAATGTGCGAGCAGCAGGCCGTAGAGCTGCGCACTAAAAACCCGCTAAAAACCAGCTATAATGGTGTGAACGGCCCAACGTAGGTCGTCTTTCCCCATTCTGAACCCATCCCATCGACCCTTATCCTTCCTAGCAGGCCCCTAAATTGAGAATGTATTAAAAGAATTGCGTCGCGCCTGCTATAGAAGTTTCTGAGGTGATCGGGAAATAAAATCAGTTTCCTTTAAAAATTACACCTTAGACTACTCACATCGCGCCTTCTATAACATTACCTATACCGAGATTTCTATATTCGACTTTATTTACAGGTTGAACCGTTGAACGATTTTTTTGTTTACCAAGTAAGTATTTTTTAATATTTCAGATTTGATGCTCAAAAAATTATCAATAGCAAAACAGACGTAACTTTCATTTGCAGCCACCGTTTTATTTTATTTTCATTGTACTTATTTTAAATTTCGCTGAAAATTTTGGGGGTTTTGACATTCTTAATGCTGAAACATTGAAAATTTTTCATATCAGTAATGAGAGATGAACAATTGTGCGAGTTCTGCACCGCACTCTTTATAATTTCTGCACAAAAGCGTTCTTTCCTTCTCCCCTGCTTTTCATAAACAACAATTACGCCACGTGTGTTTTTGTATTGTACTCGCTTGGATTTGCAATGTCTTTTTTTCTGTCCGCCGACAGTGCATTTCAAAAAAGGATATCTTTTCTGCGCCATTAATTTTCCTGAAAGCAGCAGCGTCATCTCCTGCGAACGCCTCTTCACTTTTTGCTTGTCGCCTCTCTATTTAAAAAGCAACCACCTTCGTGATTAGAGAGTGCCACTCACACGATGGCATGGTAAATTCCCCCCTTGTTCCCTTGTTTAAAAGTAAAATAATAACTCTGAAATCAATTTTATTTTGGTTTTTACCATTGATATTGTATAGTGTACTTCATGAATATAGCTAAAATCACGGCCCAATTTGCATAATTTCTTTATTTTACAGATTATATATTTAACACTTATTTAAATGAACTATAATTCATTTAATGGAGCTTGTTTTGGCTTGCCACTCAAGGAGATGATCATGGAAATGAAGAGATCGAGTTTTCCCTCCTTAAAAAAACGGCTGTACTAGTTTCGGTCACGGTCTGGGACCCTATTACATGAGCAAGAAAAATACAAAAAATCAGCAAAATTAACAACAACAAAAAAACACCAAAATAAAAATGTGAATTATTATTGTTGTTTATTTTTCCAAATTGTTACATCAATTAAATTTTAATCTTTTAATTCAAACACATATTCAAGTACCACCTTTTTCATGAGCATATGCGCTGCTCGCTGAATGAGAATGAGCTAGCTTAAGACAGATTGATTGGGAGAGGTGATATTTATTTGGGTGATTGATTGGGTGATTGTAGGTCAATGGTTCCGTGGACCAAGTGTTCAGAGCGGTCGAGGGTTCCGCAAGGAAGTAGTGGTATCAATTGCCTATAATAAAATTGTGCCGCAAGCTTTCTCTTCATTTCACTGAAATGGCAAAGATGACAAAATAAATTAAATATAAGACAAAAAAAATATTAGCGGTCAATCAAACGTACAGAATCGTTAAGAAAAATCAGCTTACACATTGTTATGAAATTATTTAATATTATTCAATATCATTAATAAGCAAGAACGTAAATTTTCTGCCAGTTTATTGGTTCAACCAGACATTAAATCCCGAATTTAACATTTTTTTATTTATTTATTCTCCATTCAGATACAATGAAATAACAATTTGGGCAAATAAACAATAAAAATATATTTGAAAACAATTTGTATGAGAAAAAGGAATAACTATAACTAGCATTTCAATTCAATCGATTTTTATTCCATTTTAGTATATATTGAAAAAAAAACTTTTTGTAATACAATTTTTAACGACTTCCATAATATTTTCCAAGAACATTAATGATCAGTGACCTATTTTCGTGCAAAGTGAAAAATATATTTCCAGAATAATGGTTTTCTTATTTTCTGGCCGATTTTTCTTTAGTTAATTGGTCATCCATGGCATTATAGAGCGGGTGAAGGCAAATGGAGGAGAGTGCAGACGTCGTCCTCAGCTCGTTAATAACGTTTAATTTTAATAATATGTGGCATTATTTATGTGGAAGATTACGCGTTTCCTGCTCTCGTTCCGCCAGCAGAGGATGTGCTTCATTGGTGCGCGCGCGAGTCCTTTATTCATGTGCTTTATTTTTCACTGTGTGCCGATAGATATGAGGGTGCATGGCTCGTTAACGAATATTGCAGCCGCCACCCGCTCCTGAGCTCCTTAATTTTCGAATTTTCTGACTCTGAACTTATAAACAAATGATTTGAGATTTAACTTTGAAAGGACTTAACATAAAATTGGATAAAACCTTATTGGAAATGAAGCGATCGGGCTTTTCCAGATTCTTGTATTAGTCAGCGAGCAGCGCGTTTGCTCATGCAATAGGGTCGCAAACCGTGACCGAAACTGGCAGAGCCATTTGTTTTTGAATAAAAAACATTTTCTACGACGAGGAAAAGCCTGATCGCTTCATTTCCATGATCATCTCCTCGAGTGTCAACTTCTTCAAATAAAACGTTATTTGTTTGAAGAAGTTGACACTCAAGGAGATGATCATGGAAATGAAGAAATCAGGCTTGTCCTCGTTGCAAAAATTGTTTTTATTCAAAAACAAAACAGCTCTACCAGTTTCGGTCACAGTCTGCGACCCTATTTCATAAGCAAGAAAAATGCAAAAAATCTATTTGCTGATTTTTTTGTATTTTTCTTGCTTATTATTATTTTTGGAAACATTTTGTTACGTTTGACAAAACAGAACCATCACTTGCAAGAATTTTGCTAAAGCTTCCTAGATAAAAAAAACTACCCGCTGCAATGAGCCTTTTTTCCAACTATTATCAAATTTACTGATATTTAGCACTCTTCTTGCTCATGAAAAAAGGTTGCAGACCATGATCAGAACTAGTGTTTTGTTTTCATTAAAAAAATATTTAATTACTAATTGTAGTGCACCTTATTTTTTTTAAAAAAAAGCAATAAACTTGATTCATCCCCTTTGACATTCTGGGTGGCTGTCTCACGTCTCACATGGGTTATTGGAAGGGGCAAATTAACAATAGCTGGTCACACACCAGCTCAAATCGCGGAGAGAGCAGTCGCAACCTATGGCACAGCGTATGCGAGTGCAGGCGCGCTGCCTTCGCACATTTTCCCTCTTATTTATACCACTGCTTGTCCTGGCACTCAAATGACGAATTGTACTGAAATGCACTCGACCTCCAATTGCTGGGTTCGCCAATACCATTCATTGCAAGGTGAGTTAAATTTGGAGTTCATTCAGGCATTCATCACCACCACCACCTTCCACTGTTTAAGTTTTCATGCGCAAATCATACAAAGGATCAAATTATACTCCTTTATATCGCTATAAAGTTCGACTTTCTGCCTGTTTTTTTCAATTTACCTCTTGGAATCATGCAAATTTGTTCGCAAATACCCACACTATTTCCAAAAAACAAGAGTGAAGTTGTATCATCAGACAAGGGCAAAGAGTGATTTATATGTTCCAGCTCAGAAGCTGTTAATTTCGAAGCAGAACCCTTTGACTTGTTTGGCTCCCTTGTATAACAAATTGCCTGTTTCGATTCGCTTGGAGCCTCGATACAAGACTTTTGAAAGTAGTTTGAGGCGTTTTGATCATATGCCCGCAAATAACTTGTAAATATGTTAAATTTCTTTTTTCCCTGCTGTGTATTTCATTTGACAAAATTGTAAATGGGTGGGTCGCACGGGAGATATTACATGTGATTACATTCCATAATGCAATAAAGCTGCAATAATAATAGTAATTTAGTAATAATAATAATTTTATAGCAGAGAAGAGTTTTTTCAACTCATAGATGAATTGTAATATTTTTGTTCTTTTTTTTATCTTCTTTTTTCTATTCATTTTGTACAATGTTGCAAATGGGGCGCGTTGCAGTGAGTCACTACATCGTGGCGACGCTTCATAAGTCAATAAAGATCAATAATAATAAATTTTGAAAATATTTTTCCGTTTTAGTTGCTAATTGTGTTTATTATGTATCACCGTGTATTCTCTGCCTAAAAATATTATTCATACATTCAATATTATTATGTTTTAAGCTTTATAGATTTATCAAAAAAAAAAAAAAAAAAAAAAAAAAATTTAAAAATTGAAACGGACACTGCAATACACTTAATTAACAACGCAAACACGACACAACTCTACACTAAAAATTACAAAAAAAAAAAAACAGCTCACAAATTGACAACACTTAAATAAATTTTAAAACACGCATTTTCATAAATTTATATTTTAATTTTTCAATCAGAAATTAATTAAACACTGTTGTGTACAACATACATTTTAATTTTTAAGTTTTTTCGATTAAATTAGCTGCCACATATTTTTCAGCACTTTTTTTGTATGTTGATACTTTTTTATGCCGATGCATCGTTCTGCTTTTTTGCTGTAGTGTCCTTTTTGTAATATTTATAATGAGAGAGATTCAATAGACTTAGCTCTCCCGGGCCATATGAGCTGCTCATATGAGCACATCAAATGAGCACCCCAAATGAGCACCTCAAATGAGCACCTCATATGAGCACCTCAAATGAGCACCTCATATGAGCTGCACATATGAGAACCTCAAATGAGCACCTCGTCATTTTTTAGTCGTTTTGTAGTCAACTTGCAGTCGTTTTGGAGTCGTTTTGTAGTCAACTTTCGTTTTCGACTCCCAAATGACACTAAATCATAACCAATTGACTCCCAACCAACTCCCCAAACGACTCCCAAAATGCGCTAAAACACGCAAAGCTCGTTCTCCCTACATATTTATACACCACCTCGCTTAAACATCCCAATAATTTTACCATCAATAAGCCGTCAACTATTTCAACTGTTGAACCAGCTGATCTTGCTGTCAATTTTGAAACAAAAAGGTCAGCCGCTAGTAATAAAAAAATAAAACTGCGCAAAACTGTTGGATACAATTGGATCCAACTCTTTCATCAGTACAAAACTGTTGGATCAAATTGGATCCAACTCTTTCGTTTTAGCGAATTTTGGGAGTCGTTTGGTAGTCGTTTGGGGAGTTGGTTGGGAGTCAATTGGTAATGATTTAGTGTCATTTGGGAGTCGAAAATGACTCTAAGTTGACTACAAAACGACTCCAAAACGACTCCAAGTTGACTACAAAACGACTAAAAAATGACGAGGTGCTCATTTGAGGTGCTCATATGAGCAGCTCATATGAGGTGCTCATATGAGCAGCTCATATGCGGTGCTCATTTGAGCAGCTAAAATGAGGTGCTCATATGAGTCACAACTTCTTCATTTCTGTGAGTTTTTTAATGCTTGCGTTTAATTTCTTTTGCCATTAGTGAGCTGAGACGCAGAATCAATATAAAATAAAAAAATATAATATATTTTGAATTTTGATTAATATTTTTTTGCTCCGTTCAAGGGATTATGGAGACCAACACGACCTTGTGGCAATTTTTGCTGGAGCTGCTGCTTTCTAATCAGTATTCATCTATAATCACGTGGATAAATGCAGACGGCGAGTTCAAATTAATAAACGCAGAAGAAGTGGCCAGGTTGTGGGGCTTGCGGAAGAACAAAACCAACATGAACTATGACAAACTCAGCAGAGCTCTGCGCTACTACTATGACAAGAACATTATCAAGAAGGTGCTTGGACAGAAATTTGTCTACAGGTATTAGCTCATAATTTGGAAATTTCAATAAATTATTTTTACTATTTATGAGATCGGGCTTTTCCCTCGTTGCAGAAATTTTTTTTATTCAAAAACATAACCTATCTCTTCATATCCATGATCATCTCTTCGAGTTTCAACTCCTTCAAACAAATTATTATTAGTTGCAAATTGTGTTTATTGATCTATCACAAAGGCAATTGCTGCCCATAACGGGATACAACATTTATACATATTCAAAATTAAGTTAATATAATTGAGAGAAAAGATGTGAATTATACATACAAATTTACATACAAATTATTATTAAATTGTCTATCACTCTCGAGATTGACACCATCCAGTCAGGGTTGCTAAATCTCAAAGGCCGATAACTCGAATTGTCCCCCTTTCGGGGCCGATACCATGGTGACCTTGGACCCACTGGGCCGGGTTAAAAGCAACCTGTCAGGCCTATCACATGTATAGTATCTCCCGTGTGACCTACCCATTTACAACTTTTTACGTGACTCGAGATCTAGGTACTGTGCTTTAGCCTTAATTTTCTGAAGCCATGCTGAAAGTCTTGAATTAGTTGGTGGCCGAAAAGTTGGCACCAATTTTTATTTGTCATCACCGCGTAGATTATAAATTAAGGATATTCCAGCAAAAACGATCTTTTTTTAAATTTATTTGAACTAAATTAAAAAATAGGTTTTGCCCTCTGAGATTCAAAGAGAACAAAGAGAACAAAGAGATTCACAGACCGTGACCTGAAACTAGTAGAGGCGTTTTGTTTTTGAGAAAAAAATTACAATAATATAATTATATATATTTTTTTAATAAAAAACAAAAAAATTCCCAATCAGGAAAGAGCCTGTTTCCTGCCACTTTCATAAACACATGCATACACGTAATTAATGAAATTTGGGTTTCAGATTTGTTTCCTTCCACGAAATTGTAAAGATGGAGAAGAAAATTCCGTTTCGACTGAAAGCAGCCGAAATTTTGTACCAACAGCAACAACACAACTCGCCAGAGGTGAGTAGGTACCTTTTGCGCCAGGCGGCCGCCGTCGCCTTGATTTACCACCGCGAAGACCTGATACTTTCCCTAGACGCATGGAAAAAGAACTTGCGTGGGCTGTGCGTACAGGAGGAAGAAGGCCCCGTCGACCTGGACTTAAAGTCACGCCACCTCACCTCTGAGGATTCATCCCTGCGCCGCCAGACCGTCCTAGTGCCACAACCCTTACAGTATTGGGCGCACACCTTTCTGCAACCTTCTGGTCATTTTTTCCCGTCAACGCATCCCCTTCTGCCTGATCCAACAGACTTCAACCACTTCTGGGCCACCGCGTCCCAAAACTAGAACAAAAGGGAAAAAATAAACATGCAGAACAACACCTCTGATTTAAAAATTATATTTCTGTTGTTGTGTGAAGGGGGAATTGAGCATGATTTTATCTTGAACCTTAATTAATTTATTTTATTTTTTGATTTGATTAGAGTAAAAAAATGGTAGAATAATTTTAAAAACTTTTGACCCGTTCACTGACACCAAAGATTTTTCCAAATTACACAACACTTATGTTACGAGATGCGGCCACTCTTTCGACTGGCCAAACGCAGCTGCAATTAAATTAGAATAAAAAATCCATTTTCAACTAACTTAAAGTAAAATGAACTTACTTATTTGTTCTCAGATACAAGAATATATTGTATACGCAACGCAACATCTTACATCAAGCTATTTCTAATAAGATTATAATCAGAGTAGCCATGGTAAACAATTAAAACGTTCATGCTCAGTGATAATCTAGTTTGCACACCATCTCTCTTGGGACCCCTGCAATATACCTAATCCTTTGCCATGCTGTTGCCGTTTCTTCACATTCAATATTTGTTTTCGCTCATAAATAATATTATAAGATACCCCTAGGGTATTTGGTCAACCTAAGGTATAATTTTTGTAGTGACCGAGAAGAATAAATAATAATAGTATATAGTTAGTCCAATATCCCAACATATTTGACAGAGGCTTTAAGTAGCGATTTTTGCCAAAATAGTGTTTTTTTTTTTAATATCTATTATCTCGGCTTCTACTGAAGTAATTTTAAAAACCTTGAAGCCATTTGAAAGCTACTTCAATCGGCTTTACTTTGGATTGAAAAGTCAAGGTCACAGGTCAAAGTTCAAGTTCACTAAAATTTTGATGAACTTTTAAAAACGCTACAAAATAGTGAAGAAACGAAAATATGGAAAATAATTTCAATTAAACTAAACGCCATTAAGTGCATTCTCTGCAGATTGCCGAGAGGCAGCAAGCATGCAGCCGTATTTGTGCGCCAAGCAAAGAATAGCGAGTAGAATTTGCTTTGCTAGGCAAAGGTCTGCTGATGAGGCTTCAATAGCCGAAAGAGCTCTCCAGCACAAATTATATACAGACAAATTGGTTTTGTTTTAAAGAACGTTAATTTTGGGCAATTTTTCACCCTCCATTAATATTTTTTACTGTATCGCATCAGGAATTTTCTTAATTTTTTTTTATGTGTCTCAAATATCTCGTGTCTAGGAAAGATATTCCACATAAAGGCGATTATATATAACTGTCTTAAGGTACTAATTTAATTATTTACGGTTTTATTATTGAAATGCTAAGTCTAATTTTGCTAAATATTGTCAACACAATAAAGCAAATATGTTTCAGCAGTTGAGAACTCATCACAGTAAATGCATTTCTATATGATCAGGGTCGATTCTGAAATCCACCCTCCACCCCTATCCCCCGAGGTGGGTTTTTGGGTTAATTTAAAAATAAAGGGCAAAACGTTTGGGTTTTATGTCTTTTCCCTATGTTTTCGATACTCAGGAACATGAATTTGGAGTCTAGTTTTTCTTATATTTCAAGTTCATTTATAATAGCAGTTGAATGCAGCAAGTTTTTAGCTTCTTGACTTTTGCAAATTCCAAACAAACTCGCTGCATTCAACTGCGATTACAAATAAAGCTATCGACTTAAAACAATGACTTCAGATTCCAGCTTCTGAAGGTTGAAAACATATGGAAAGACATGAAAAACACAAATATTGAGCACTTTTAAAATTAACCTCAGAGGCCTTACCCCCAGCTAGACCTCAATAAAGGGCAAAAAACCGCGTTTTTTAACTTTCCCTGTGAATATCTGATTTTAAAAATATATTTCCTCTTCTTCACTCAGCTGCAAATAGGTGAGTTACAACAGTGTTTTTGCATCTGTAACATCACAACTGAATAAGTAATGAAAGAGATGCAATAATATTTTAATAATTTGTTTGAAGAAAATGAGGAGATGATTATAATTTAAAGTGAAGAACTCAGGCTTTTTCCTCAATGTAAAAAGTTCTTTACTTCAATAACAATAATAAATAACATTAAATAATTATAATAATAAACCTTGGAGCTAGGTTGGAATCCAAAACCTGGAGAGCAATCAAAAAATCACCCCTAACCAAGAGACGTAATTTCCCATACATCCGTGTGGTGGTTTATGTGTGTGTTTCAGCCGCCCTTTTTTCAATTAGAATCCCGGTTAATTAGATAAAATTCGATGTATGAGATAAAGAAAAAAAGTAAGAGATTACTGTCATTACTGGCTTCTAATCTTTTGCATTATTATGTTCAGATATAAAAATCTTATGAAATGTGAATCAAATTACGCTAATTAAATGAAAAATGTGTCAAAATAAAACCTAATGTATTATGTAAGCCTTGGGAACATTGCTTATTTTATTCAAAATTTCCTGGACCTTCTCCTCCCTAATTTAGTTTCAAGTTCCAAGTGACGTTGATTCAATGTTGACTCGTCAGCGCGATTATGTTTGAGGAAAGTTGGATGGATGCAAATACTATCTGCTAGCCAGTGTTATTTTGCAATCCCGGATTTCAGCAGAATCTGATAGTTTGGTTTCACTTCCCAGCCCCGGGCAAGGGATAAAAGAGTAAAAAAATCCAATCCAATTAATTTTTTTCTTTTTGCCAGATGAATTTTATTTAGTCATTATATTTTTTTAAACTTTCTTTTATTTTTAAATTTAGTCCCAATGTATTGTAACAAAAATAGACAACAACTTTAAAAATGGGGAAAAGAGCTAACTTAGCAATGAATTATCTTCAAAAACTTAAGTGGTCTATATTTGCATACTTTTTATTCTAAATGGAAGCCTCAGTAATGTCTGATTTTTATCACCATATTATGCAAGTTAACACAATAATTGTATTAAATTGCAGAATAAATTACAAATTTACACATCTAAGAATTATTCTTAGATGTGTAAATTTGATGAACTTATAGATAAAACGGTCTGTGTCTGCGACTCTATTTCTATTTCATGTGCCAAAACAGAGTCTCGTCTTCCTGTGCCTTTTTTTAGTGGCGCAGAAGGCTCCACTCAATTTTTCCAAATTTAATATTATTTTATTTATTTATTTCAATTTTTTATGTAGGAAGTTTTAGCAAAATTCTTCCTAGATGTGCGGTGCGGTTTTTTCCAACAAGTCCTTAATTTCTTATTAAATGGATGTTTTTCACAAATTTAATGTTAACAGTGTGGACAAATAAACAACCATAATACAAAAATAATTTATTAGGCATTGTTAATTTCAAACCAAAACCCTGTGACTTGCATGTCACCTGTTTCGATTCGTTTGGAGCCGCGGTATAATTTGTTTGAAGCTAATTTGAAGCGTTTTGTCCATGTTCACAAATTTTATGTCAGAGAGGAGTTTTTCCAGTATATGAACTCAATGTCATATTGTTTTTTCTCTCCAGTTTTCTTCTTTTGTACTAAGTTGCAAATGGGGCGCGTCGCAGGGAGTAATAACATCGTGGCGACGTCTCATAAGTCAATAATAATAATAAATAGCTTTTAAATAATTTTTAAACTGTAATTGTTGCATTTCAATTGAACGCAATCAACAACCATATTGTAGTGATGGAGGAAAAATAGCTTTATTTTTATGAACAATTAATCGATCAAAACAAAAAAATAGCATGTGGCGTGTTTTGTTTCCTAATGTTTGCCACCACCCACCCTATGGCGCAACGAAGCGCAGGTGATTTGGCGGCCTCACACAAAAGTAGCCGCATTCCATTCTCTGCATGACCAGCAGGTGTGGCGTCGTCAAATATCAAACATGAAAATCGTCTGATTCTTTCAAGAATGGTTAGTTTTCAATTTATAGAATATTCAGGTTTAGGAAAATTATTAAAAATAAAATATTTAATTGTTTCTTAGGGATTCCTCGCACTGCTGAAGAAGTTCCGATCCTCACAGGAAAAGGAGCTGCGGATTTTGCTTTTGGGGCTTGACAACGCGGGCAAGACGACCCTCCTGAAGAAATTTGCATCCGAAGACGTGACCCACATCACGCCCACGCAGGGCTTCAACATTAAGTCTGTGCAGGCCGAAGGCTACAAACTGAACGTTTGGGACATTGGCGGACAGAGGAAAATTAGACCCTATTGGCGAAACTACTTTGAAAACACAGACGTGCTTGTAAGTGTAAAACTTCTTTAGCTTTCTTAAATTTTAGTTGGGTGAATTCAAATTACAACGACGACAAATTATTGAGATGTAAAAACAAACATAATCTTTGATTATTAAAAAAGTCACACGTGCGTACGCAAAAAAGAATTTCTGGATGTAAATTTTCATTAAATGATTGAATTTTTTTTATTAATTATATATTTGCATTGGAAATCTTAACGGTAATATTAGGCGCGACGTGTTTTTTCATATAGATTGGTAGCGTTTATGCACCCTCTGCGTCCGACCGGGCAGTGCAGATCTTCGATATCTATACTGATACACGTCAATAGCCTCTCAGTAAAAGGAGGAGTGCGTGACATTGTTTTATATCGAAATAAAATTTTAATAGAATATTCAATAAAAAAATCAATTAAGTGCGATTCTTTCTGTTCTCACACCCCATGCCCAAATTTGAAGTTAGCCGATTGAGATTTTCACAGCATAACAACCATGACTTAGAAGCAACACCCCTAAATTTTTATGAAAAAATTTCCAAAATTGCGGGTTTTATGGGACATTTTGAAAAAATTAAAAAACCTAATTTTCTCGCGTTCTATTGATCGTAGAAAAAAAATCTGGGTATGGTTGAATTTGTTTTGACGATTTCTACAACTTTGCTGTTGAATAAAAAGTTGTAGGTCAAAGTTCAAGGTCATTTTTCATAACCTCAAATTTTCAAACTCCAATTTGAAAATGAGCCGCACGTTTTAAAATATTTCCCTGATCATTTTAGGTAAAAAGTGATGATGACCAAAGTTGATGCTCACGTCAAGCCAAATCGAATGGTGTATATATTGATGGCCTTTGGTGACCCTCTGGTCAAAGGTCACCTAGGTCGGTGACCTGAGGTCACCTGACCTAGATGTGTGATACGTATTTAAAAAGGTCTCGTTGAGAGGATAATGTTGGTCACCAATTTTTGGTCTGTACCTCAACCAGAAACCAATTAATTCAATGCACAATTTTTAACACAATTAATTGCAAAGTTATAATTAATCGGTTTTTGGTTGAGGTACAGACCAAAAATTGGTGACAAACATTATCCTCTTAACGAGACCTTTTTAAATACGTATCACATATCTCGGTCAGGTGACCTCAGGTCACCGACCTAGGTGACCTTTGACCAGAGGGTCACCAAAGGCCATCAATATATACACCATTCGATTTGGCTTGTCGTGAG
This sequence comes from Neocloeon triangulifer, assembly GCF_031216515.1. NCBI lineage: Eukaryota > Metazoa > Arthropoda > Insecta > Ephemeroptera > Baetidae > Neocloeon > Neocloeon triangulifer. The sequence goes on from NW_026775562.1 coordinate 6,919,998, forward strand.
CATCAACTTTGGTCATTATCACTTTTTACCTAAATTGGTCAGGGACGACGTTACAGGCGATGATAATGTTGACCCTGCCTGCGGAGGCACTAAAAACCACGTTTTTTAATATTCTTTTTTTATTTTTAAATTTAACAAAGAAAAATTTCACTCCAGTTTTGACATATTTTATGTAAAATTTCATGAGAAATCGAATGGCTATCTCAAAATTTTTATAAAACGTGCGGCTCATTTTTAAATTTGAGTTTGTAAATTTGAGGTCATGAAAAATTACCTTGAAATTTGACCTACAACTTTTTACTCAACAGCAAAGTTGTAGGAATTGTCAAGACAAATTCAACCATACCCGGATTTTTGTTCTACAATCAATAGAACGCGAGAAAACTAGGTTTTTTAATTTTTTCAAAATTTCTCATAAAACCCGCAATTTTAGAAATTATTTCATAAAAATTTAGGAGTGTTGCTTTTAAGTCATGGTTGTTATGCTGTGAAAATCTCAATCGGCTAAATTCAAATTTGGGCATGGGGTGTAAGAACAGAAAGAATCGCACTTAATTTAATAAAAATATTTTAAATCAATTTACCACAATATAAGCATAAGAGCACAGATTAGTTTGTTATGTCGTGTCACTCGATCTCCTGTAGAGTACCGTTTTTATATCTTAAAATTGTTTATGTTAACCCTTTTTGATCTGTAGTGAGAATTGAATTATTAATTTGAATCTTTTGGCATTTTAATAGTTGTTTTAAGTTTTAAGGTCCTATTGTGAATATTTTGTTGTCATTTTTAAGTGTTGTTCATTCGCATATACATTTTATAAATAAATTATGAAGTTTTTTTTCAATTTTTTATTCATTGTAATATTTTTTTCACAATTTTTTCTTGTCTTGTGCTATGTTGCGAATGAGGGCGCGTCTCAATGAGTCATTACACCTTGAAGCCTCAGAAGTCAATAGAGATCAATAAAAATTATAATAATAATCATAATGACTTCATTTTTTGCTTAGATTTACGTGATTGACAGTGCCGATTTACGTCGTCTAGACGAGACGGCGCATGAATTGTCTGAGCTACTGACAGAAGAAAAGTTGTCCGGGGTGCCGTTGCTCATCTATGCCAACAAACAAGACTTAGACTACGCGGCCTCAGCATCTAACATCGCTGAAGACCTGTCGCTGCACACCATCAAGGACAGGGCGTGGCAGATCCAGCCATGCTCAGCCACCTCCGGAGAGGGCGTCAAGGATGGCATGGAGTGGGTGTGCACAAACATCAACCAAAAGAAGAATTAATGAAATGAGCAAGATGAAATCCTATTTTGAGTTTTATGTGAAATTGTGTTGTTGCAAAATAAAAGTAAAAAAGTTTCCACCATAGAAGCAATAAAATAACGCAACCAGCACTTGGTGTTTTATTGAGCTCTTCAATTTGACCAACGAATGAATAAATTATTAATTTAAACTGTATTATGATGTAGAAATTTGACAAACAAATAACAACAATCAATTTGTAAATAATATTGTAATTATATTGTATTTATTAATTAATTTTTATTTCTGTAGCATACGCGGAACCGGAGGTTAGCTATTTTGACCATGCGCCGCATGGACAGTTTGCCCATGGGCAAGCGCTCGGCCTTTCAGGGGTGAGAAAATGCCTACCTTGAACTGCTGGCCGCTCTTCCTGCAGTCCAGAAGAAGCGAAGCACCGGTTTTCCTTCACTTTCTCGTCGAATTTACACATTTTCACTTGGGAATAAATAAAATGAGGTCCCCACAACTCCACGATGACATTTTCAGTCAAAATTCACCACCAAAAACATCTTAAATGCGACTTTCCTTGCTTAGCCGCGCACATGGAACAAACAACACTGATGAATTTATTTGTTTACCTCTAATCATCAAAAAATGATTGATGACTTTGGCTAATTCCACGCAAATGATTGGCCGGCCTCCTGACCTGGGCAATTCTAACATATTAACGGCGGGAAGTCATCGAAATAAATGCCGAGCAAATCACAACTCACAACGTCATATTTTTACGAAAATAGTTGTTTATTTTATTTCAAGTCGCAACATTTAGCATTTTTAGGAACATTTTATTTATCATGAAATTAAAGCAACCAAGAATAATAAATAAGTTTTAATCCATTTATATAAAAATTATTATGAATAAGCACAAAAATTTAGCAACAAGTCATAAATTTAATTAATCCCAAATAAATTATTACCTAATCTTTTTTTTATAAGTAACAGATTTAAAAAAGATAAATTTTTTAATTAAAAAATTAGCTTTTTTAAATTATTAAAATATTAGTTTTACACACAATCAATCTGAATTTAATCCACCGTAGAAAGTAAGAATAACTATGCACATTCCTCCCTGGCTTTTTGTTGCGAGGTGTTAAGTTACTGTTTCCAGTGTATTTTATTTTTCACTTCAGCCCAAAAAATAATCAAACAATTCAAACAATTCTACTTTTTTATTAAGGAAAAGTAAAAAAAAATTTAACTCGATCCTTAGCTTGTACTTTAATATGAATATGACGCTAAATTCATTGAAATTTTTTTTTAAATGTTTTGCAAAAGGCGTGTGTTTTGTTTTGCGGGTGGTGTGCTATTAGCGATTCATCCACGTGCACTTGCAGCCAAAGAGACTAAGGCATCTCGAGGGGCGCGCGGAAATTGTGTGGGCTCGGATTCAGATAAGATTAGACCAAAATTTATTGCATTAGACACATTCTTTTTTAATAGATAAATTGTTTTCAACTTATTATCTCTTTATTCGATATACAGAAATGAATACACAGGAGAAAAACTATACATAAAAGGTACAGAAAAAGCTGAAAATACATTTGGAAAGAGACACATACTGTTAATAAGGGGGTGAATGGAGAAATACCTTTTCGGTAGCAAACAACTTGATAAAGCACAGCACCCTCTCCTTCAAAAGAGAGCGTTCCGGCCGCTAGAGGGTAGAGGGTGGGATATATTGCTACACACTAAAATTTTGCTGCAAGTACTGAGCCTTGCAAAGAGGTGGAAGCTGTGCCGCGGTACTACCATTCCCTGCGGGTGACAAGTCATATACCAGGGTCGGTATGAGTGAGCTTACTTATTCGTAACTTTGTTATCGGCTGCTGCAGCCGCTGACTATCACCACGAAGCTGGCTGCATTCCCGTATTAATGCGTGCTTTCGCGTCCTTTTCGGTAGCCACATATTTAAAAAAAAAATTCAAATCGGTATATCTCAGCTGCATATCTACGGGCATGACTTTTTGTTCTTTCACTTACGCAAGTGAGCTTGACCTTTTACAAACAAATCCGTGTCAACAAATTTATTTTTATTTAAAATCCAGTGACAACAAAACTCATAAATAAATAAATCAAATAAAATATAATATAATTAAAATACCAGTGACAGCAACTCACTTAACAACAGAGTACGGCGGCATTGCATACCTTGTAGGAGGTTGCGTCATTTCTATACCTTGTTTTTTTTAATATGCGTCCGGCGTCGTCCAAGGCAGTGTGTTGCCCAGGTCTTTAATGTGTATGTAGCTGATCCGATCAACTCTCGTCCAGTACGCCAACAACGCCATCATCTCATCATATGGCGGGAAATTTAGACGATCGCCGACTCTGTTCTGCTGCAGGACGACCTGGATGCTGTCAATGACACCATCATCAAGTACAGCAACGTGGAGCGCATCTTTAGCGTGCACATTAAGTAGAGACCTGCAATGAAATACGCATACAAAAATCGCGCGTAGTAAGGCAGCCAATGTTCTCTCCTTTGCGGTCCGCAATCCGCAACCTGCACGGCTGCACCGCATACCAAACAATTGGTCAAGCCGAGATTCAGTGAGTTGTTCACTAGGACTGTGTGCCTATTTTTCTCCCAACCAATTTTTCACAATTGATTGTTCTGACTTGTTTGGAGAAAAACAAATAATTGGAAATTGAAATTAATCTTCTCTCTCTTGTCCAAAGAATGATACACATTACATTTTTTACCATGTCAAATAGGGCCATAACTGCCAAACGCTTTTTTCTAAATCCACTTACTACTTGAATTTGTTATTTTTTGCATGTTAAGAATATGCGACTCTTTCATACTTTTTTTCGGTTTACGGCTCCACTTCGGCGAGTAGATAGCAGGTTATATTTGGAAACACTTTTGCTTCCAATTTGGGCCTATACATGAGGTTTAGTAAGTTGCTGGCTGCCAATTCTCTCGCATTGTGACTTTTCCATTTCTTTTTGCGAGAGAATAAATGAATTGGTGTTTTCAATTGTTTCTTTTTCTTACAATTTTGCCGATTTTTTTTATTTTTCTTGCTATTGAAATAGGGTCGCAGACCGTGACCGAAACTGGTAGAGCCATTTGTTTTTGAATAAAAAACAATTTTTCTGCAACGTAGAAAAGCCCGAGCTCTTCATTTCCAGGACAATGATTATTTTAATTTAAAAGCAAATAAAATGTATCTCTTGTTCATGGTTCATTTTGTTTTAACTCATCAAAGAGCTCACAATATTTAAGTTACAATGCTCTTGGCAGAATAAATTGCTTGGTCTGCCTAGCAACTAAATAATCGCAACTCGCGCAAGTAACACGCCCTGAGGCCGCAGGTGCAAGGTTGGGTGCGAGTGACCGACCGACCGTCAAGTTGAAGCGGAGGGGGGGAGCAAAAACCAGGGAGGGCCTGCCACCGGCCGGGAGAACCGAGGTATATATTAGAGAGGGACAAATTAAAAACGTCACACTCTCAAGCCATCATGGGCAGCACACAAAACATACACAGGTACGTGAAAACTCCATGTCGGCACCGAGCCAACAGACGAAAATTATCATTATCCGCTGTCATATTTGATGAATTTCATCAAAAAATCCGTAAAGGATGGAAAACTATGCACACCTTTTTCCGGCACACTGTATTTATTCATACAGTAATGTCACTTTTTTATACAAAATATTTTTTGCGATGAAATGTTTTCTATGAATGGAGAATTTTATCAGTGTGAATACAGTAAAATAAATCCTATTCGATAAAATTTTTTCCCAAACAAGTCAGAACGATAAATTGCTGATGTTTATCAAAATCAAGCCTACATAGGAAAACTTTTGTAGCAGTTAAAACTTAAATTTGATTTCGTGTCTTTTGAATAAATTGAATATGCGTCCGTAACGGTTTTCAGTGATATACAGCGTGTTTGTTATTTTGTTAAGCGCCTCAAGAAAGAACATTAGTCTCTGAATTCTGGAAGTACCGCTAGATGCGTAAGTTCAAGGAGCATAAACAGTTGAGAACAGTCACGATTTTGTACGGTCCCGTATCCAGTTGATCTTTGCAGCGCACTCCCATTTAAAAAATAAAAATAAAATCAACGTTATTTTCAGAATAAAAAGAACTTGCATGCAGTTTTTTTTATTGTTATTATTTATTCTTCTCGGTCAATACAAAAAATTTTAAATTGGAAAAAAGAGAAGAAAGGGTTTACAACTAGCAGATGTCTGCTAAAACGCCCGACATCAAAAGAGACACGGCCGCCGTGGTAAACCCACACTATCGGAAAAAAAAGAACGATATCACAAACACTTTAAAATCTTAACTCTTGCATTACTGCCACAAATGCTCCTTGCAGAGGGAGGGAAAATTGCTTGAGGGGCAGTTTTTAAGGGCAGGTGGCAGGTCGTTCCAAGGCTTGACTATCCTGAAGGAGAAAGCGCCGCGGCCGAACTTGTTGTTGGCCAAGGGTGGCTGGAGGCGGGGGTCCTGTATTTAGCTAATATATAAATGATGATCAAAATATTCAAAATTCATAATTACATACGTTGAGGGGAATCTCTCAACAACTTAAAAAGGGCTTATAGTAAACTTATGTATAAGTTAAAAATTTTCAAACTCTTGAAAAAATTATCATACTGAAACTTACTTAGAATTTGGTTTGTAAAAGAAGAACTTAAAATTTATAGAAATCAGTTTAAAGATGAAAGACAAAAATTTAAAAAACTTCTTAGAAACTTTAATAATTGTTCATATATATCAATATACTAAGATAAAATATTATTTGTCATTGAACTGCTGGGCACAAATATTTATGTATGGTTTTTATGCATACATTTTAAAATTTTAGATAATTTCTTTTGCCTACTCTAGCCTAATTGATATACAAAAAAATGTTAGTTGAAAGCAGCCATTGGTAGCTCACCACGATGACTGCTTATTTTGGCTAACGATTTTGTTATGCAACTACTCTTTAATTTGCTTCTGTTTTTACAAACTGCCTTGGGTACTTGCCTATGCTTATTATTTTTTTTATAACCCTAAATAGCACGCGTTATAAAAGAAGGATGTCGTTTTTTCTATAAAAACAACAAACCATATAGAGGATAAGCCAATAAATTCTAAATTCTAACACTGGCTCAAAATGAGAGCCATTTCTGATTCAATTCAATTTCATTTACTTTTACTTTTCATTTACAGTGAATGTAACGTACACGTCATGTAATGTGCAGATTGAACAAAGTTGCAACAAGTTAATAGTAACATCACAGACAACGAGTGCGTGCGCACAAATATGGGAGGATATGAGCTGTGGAATTTGCGGTTTTTCAGGCATTAAAGTATAACTTCTGAAATATTTAAAAGGCTATCCATAATTTTCTCGACTGGCATTTACTTATTTTAGAAACTTCATTTTATAATCTCCAAATTGGGTCGTGACCCACCACCTACTTGGTTGCTGTTTTCATCCAGAACGGAAAAATGCGCAGAATCAGGTTAGAAATTATCAGACCCAAAATAATATGTACAAAAGGACAAAACAAAACAGCACAACAACGCGTGAGCCACCGTTTCATATTTAAATTGACCAGCGCTTCCGGTGCTATTCACACACACACAGAAAACGAAACAGGACGTCGGATCAAAATATTATAAATAATGTTCATGTTGCTGAATTGAAACTTAGCTTTTTGTTTTTCCTCATGGGTCGTTTGTTCATTCGTAGACAAAGCAATATCCTGCTCCACATTTTTTGGCAGCGAGCTACTGCCATGCAAAAATTCATAAGCTTTCTTGCCAGCAGGTAGAGAAACGACAAAAATATTTTTTTACTTTTGTTATTTAGTCAACAAATTGTTAAATCACATTGCTTAAAATTGGCTCGCAATTATACATTTTTGGTAGAGCTTTATTTTTCTTCACCATTGTTAACACAGACAATCAGTGGGATGGCTGCCGAGGAGCTGCTTTGGCAAGCAGATTTTCCTGATGACGACCTTGACCTGTTTGCTGTCATTGGGTCTTGGCTCGGCGCTCGGCGCCGCTGCCGTCTACAAGCGTATCGCTACCAGAGCCATCAGCGACACGTCTGCAGGTTTAAGCCGTTAAGACGTTAGCGCAGTCCAAAAACTTAATGACCTTATTGTTAAAGTTTCAAGTTCACTGCCCAGAAAAACTGCAATTGCGAACGAGGAGTCACAGACTAATGCACCTGAAGGCCAACTCTGCCTCACACCAGGATGCGTTCATTCTGGTAGGCTAATTATTTTAATCTTACAATTAAAGTGCGTGTGAATAAATTATACAAATCTTGACAACTTTTTTAAATTTTCAAATGAAAAGGAGATTTTTTTAATATTCATTAATCACACAAAATAAAAAAGATAAATAACACAAAAAAACGATTAAAATATTTGCCGAAGTCGTTTTTTTAATAATAATTAAAAAAAATGATTAAATTTCAACAAGGAAAAAGCATGTGTTCTTTACTGCCACACACAAATTAAGGAACTTCAAGAAAATATAAGTTTAAATATAAAATTACACATTATTCTAATTTGGTTATCACAATACTTTCAGCGGCGAGTGTTTTAAAAAACATGAAGCTGGAGGTGAACCCTTGCGACGACTTTTACGACTTTGCGTGTGGTGCCTTTGTGCGCGACACGCTGATTCCCGATGACAAAACTTCGGTGAACGGTTTTAATGTTATCCACGAAAAACTGCAGGAGCAGCTGCGAGTGACCATTGAGGCGCCTGTAACCGAAGACGAGCCAAAGCCTTCCCGCATGGTCAAGCACCTTTACAAGGCCTGCATGAACAAAAGTTTGTACTATGCTTCTTAAATTGAACTAAAATATTTTAACATGAGAGCTTCAGGTTTGATTGAGGAGAGAGGAATCACGCCGGCCAAGGAGTTGTTGAAGAAGCTGGGCGGGTGGCCGGTGCTCGAGGGTGACGATTGGGACGCCGGATCCTTCTCCTGGCTCCAGAGCGTCTACAAGTTCAAGGAGCACGGTTTCAGCGTTGATTATTTCATTGATTTTTCAGTCGCCACCGATTTGAAGAACTCCACCAAGAGGATTATTGACGTGAGTAATATAATTCTTAGAAAATATTCGAAGAAAAAATATTTTTAAATTTTAAGTGTACCATAATTATTAATTAAACCGTTATTTCCATTTAGTTGGATCAAGGTTCTCTTGGACTGAGCAGGGAATATTTTATCAAAGGCATCGAGGACAAAGTGGTGTCCGCCTATTACTCATATATGGTAGACTTAGCCGTTTTGTTTGGTGCTGACAAAAATAGGGCCCAATCCGAGCTCAAGGAGTCCCTTATTTTTGAAATGACCCTTGCAAACGTAAGTGATATTTTTGCTTTGAATAGTAGTATCATAATTTTCGTGAACATCAAGATTTCGCTGCCGAATGAGAAAAGACGCAACGCCACCAAGCTTTACAATCCAAGGTCAATTGAAGAACTGCAGAAGGAGTACCCGTCCATCCCTTGGATGGAGTATTTTAACAAAATCCTGCCTCCATCTGTTCAAGTAAAAACAGACGAAGTGGTAGTCATAAACGTTCCTTCATACGTCGCAGAGCTCGAAAAATTGGTCAGCAACACACCAAAAAGGTTATTATTTTCGTTTATTATTGAATTGAAAAATAAAAGATGATCCGCGTTTTGAGTATAAAACATTAAATGCGTAAAAATTAACGAATCAATTTCCCATCAAATAAGGTCAAAATCTTGGTATAATGTTTATTATGCTTAAGCCGTTCTTCATTATTTGAATTTTCATCAAAGAATACAATTGCTAAAAAAATTGAACAGCAGCCCTCTTTAAACAAATATTTCTACAGGGTTCAGGCGAATTATGTTCTGTGGAGAGCCGCCGCCGCACTTGTGTCATATCTAACTGAGGAGGTACGTAAGAGGCAGCTCAAATACTATACCACCTTGTCTGGCAAAACAGAGCGTGAGCCTAGGTGGAAGGAGTGCATTGACATGGTTACTGGAAGGTATTATTCTTGATCAGAGTATATAAAAATATAATAAAAATGACATTCAGTCTGAGTATTGCCGTTGGATCCCAATATGTGAAGAGGTACTTCAAGGAGGAGGCTAAGAAAAACTCACAGGATATGGTCGAAGACATCAGGGCAGAGTTCATCAAAATTTTGAAAACCATTGATTGGATGGACGATGAGACGAGGTCAAAAATTAAAGCACATTAAATTTGATGAGTTTTGAATAAAAGTTTCGGTTTTAAGGGTGAACGCTTTGGAGAAGGCGGCAGCTATGGCAACACACATTGCTTATCCAGATGAATTGCTTGATGATAGCAAAATTATTGAATTTTATGACAAGGTAAATATTACTAAGAAAATTACGGAAAATTATACATATGGGAAAATGAACTTTTTAAATACTTATTGCACTATCATTAGATTAGATTAGATCAAAATTTATTGCATTAGACATATATAGTACATCTCCAAAACTAAATTAAAACTAAAAATAACGCCATTCTGATATTTTCAATTCTCAAATGTGGAGGTGGGATACATTTTGGATACATTTTATTCTATACCACGGAAAAATTGAGTTTAGTTTCTTTGAGAAAAATAGTCTAAAAAACTAAAAACTGACCTTGATCTAGGTATTTTTTGTCTGCAAAAATTTTTCGGAATAAAAAATTAGGTCAAAATCGCATTGCTCTAGTCTACTTAGAAATAAGATAAAATAAAAATGTCTAAATACCACACATCGAAAAAAAACGTATCTTTTTAATTTTGAATGAAAATAACTTTTAAACTAAAAATAACGGCATTGCAAATTTTTCTGGCCAGATATAGAATTTCTGGGCAAAATTTTTTTTTCATTTTCAAAAAAACAATAATAAGTACGCTTTTTTTTAGAACAATGGCCTTGAAAACACAAAATGCATTTTTATGAATTTGACTTTAGACCTACAACATTTTAATTAGCAACAAAGTGTCAGATAAAACATTTCATATTATAATTGAAATTTCATTACTCGAAAAAAAATAAAAGCAAAGATATAAAAATTTTTTAGATTAAAAAAAAAAGAATATTTCAAATAGTAATCAAACTTTTCGTATCAAAATTTGGATAAAGGTCAAAGTAGTTTCTCATGCACCCTACAAATATATGTTAAAATCAGATTGTAGCAAAAATTGTGCTCGTTGCAAAAAAATCTGTCCATTCAATTAAATAATTTGTGAACGGTCACAATATTGAACTTTTTATCCTCAGTTAGAGGTGAGTCCTCATTTGTATCTGGAGAGCGTCCTAAACATGACCATGTTTGGCACCGAGTTCTCATTCTCGCGACTGCGAAAGCCTGTCAACAAGACTGACTGGATCACCCATGGAAGACCCGCGGTAGTCAACGCATATTACAGTTCCATCGAAAACAGTATTCGTAAATTTTTCATCCTAAAATTTTAAGTACTGGTTAAAAAAGAAGTTTTTATAGAATTCCCAGCGGGCATTCTCCAGGGCGTCTTCTTCTCAAACGACAGACCTAGGTACATGAATTACGGTGCAATCGGTTTTGTCATCGGCCATGAAATTACGCATGGCTTTGACGACCAGGGTAGACAATTTGACAAGGAGGGCAACCTGGTAGACTGGTGGAAGACCTCCACCAAGGAACAGTACCTCAAGAGAGCCCAGTGCATCATCGAGCAGTACGGAAACTACTCAGTACCCGAAGTGGGCCTGAAGGTAAAAAACAAAAATACGTTTAAAAAGTTAGTACAAAATGATAGCATAATTGATTGATTGATCATTGCGCTAGCACAAAAAGATCACAACGGAATTTTAATTAAATAAGCAAACAAATTGAAAAAAATTAAATAAAAATTGAAATGCGGATGGGGAACTTTCGTTAAGACATTATTATATTTGAACATTATGCAATGTCTAAAAAGTATAGAGCTATATAGTGGCAAAATTATTGATTTGTTTATTTAGTGGAGATCGATCGACATTAAAAAAAATTCCAATTTTTTAGGGTCAGGCCACCCTTACTTGTAGCATAAATGAAACATTACAGATTACACATTTGTTGATTTGTTTGAAGAAGTTGACACTCAAGGAGATCATGGAAATGAAGAAATCATGCTTTTCCTCGTCGAAGAAATGGTTTTTATTTAAAAAAAAAATGGCTCAATTATAATTTATAAATTTTTTACAACGAGGAAAAGACCGGTTTGTTCATTTCCATGATTACATATTTATTAACAATTATAAGATTATTAAGTGTAATGTGTAATATCTCTCTATAAGGCAATTAAAGAGATGCAATAATAATATTAAAAAATTATGCAAATTTACAAAACATAAGTAATTTAAAGGATAAATTCTTTAACAATAAAATCATTACTGGAATTAAAAAATTAATAATAATTTATTACTTGTAATAAATCAATTCCAAAAGAATTTTAATTTCAATATCAATATCTCATATGTCTTCTAATATTTTTTTTCCCAGCTGAATGGAGTAAATACTCAGGGCGAAAACATCGCCGACAACGGTGGCGTTAAAGAGGCTTATTACGCCTACAACTCTTGGGTGGAGCGGAACGGTGAGGAAGGCCTATTGCCCGGTCTGAACTTCACCCAAAAGCAGATGTTTTGGATTAGCGCGGCTAACGTGTGGTGCAGTAAATACCGACCTGAGACCATAAAGTTGCGAATCCTCACTGGGTTCCACTCGCCGGGACAGTTCAGAGTCAATGGTCCGCTTTCTAATTTGCCCGAGTTCGCCAGGGACTTCAACTGCCCCCTCGGTTCGAAAATGAACCCCGAGCACAAATGCTCTGTCTGGTGATCACCAGATTCTAGCACAAATTATACTTTTTACCCATGAAAAATTAAATTAATCTTAATTATCAATATTCATCTTTCTTTTAATTATTATTGTTCTTTCATCTCTTATGTCACCTTTACTGTATTTAGTTGCAAAAAATTATATTTATTTGTTTTAAAAATCTTACTACTTGTTGGTGTGTATAATTTATTATTGATTTTTATAGTTTCATAATATCATGGCCATTTTATTCGATTTTCATTTGAATCATGATTATGTGTTTATTTTTCACTTTTATCAAATTTTACATCAAAATTTTAAATATTAGCATTGAAAACATAAATAAAATGTCAAACTTGTGCATTGAGTTTCCATCTGAAATGTTGGCCTTGACGAGAAAGTTTTTGACCTTTTCGAAAGTCCCATTGTTTGGTTGTGCCGGAATTTGCAACAAATTGCAATAGATCTGATAGATATCTACCAAGTCAATTGGGGGTACCATAATACCCATTTTTTTAAACCCTGCAAATTGCCAAGATATTACGCATGATTGACTGTAATTACATGATTATAATTAGCAATCCTACCTGGGCCAATACCAAAGAAGATGGTTCTCATATCCGGCATGGAAGGGAGATAGCCGTGCAAACCTCGCATGGAAGTTTCTTTCCACGTCTCAGGCACCTGGAAGTCGTCAAGCGCTCCTTTGATTGTGTACCCTTAAAAATACGAGGCAAAAACATAACATTCTATAGTAGTTGTGTGATGTAAAATAACTAGAGGCAATCATATTATATTAACACAAGAATTCCCTGCCAGCTGCGTTGAAAAGTTTTTCGGTTCCCCAGCTCAAAATTGCCTGTAAAGAATATACGACTCTTTGATAATTCCCCCCCCCCCCCCCCCCATTTTACGGCTCCAACTCAGCAAAGGTTTTAACTTGGAAACACGCATGCTTTCAATATTAAATGCTGGCTGCAAATTATTTCATTAATTAATTTGATTTTCTCCAAATAAAACCTTTTTGACCTGTTGTGAGATAATAAATGAAATGAATATCTTCAACAAGTGCTATTAATTTCGAGTTATTCATACACTTAAGAAAATGCTTTAAGGATTTAATGAAACTATAAAATAAAGTAATAATAATAAAATGAATGGCCTTATAGAGTACAAACCTGGCTTTGCTACAACAAGGATGTCAGGGCAGTCTTGGCTTTTGGAATAATTAAAACTCTTGGGAATTTCCTCCTTCAAATAAACTGAGATCGATTTAGTAGCTTTCTTCAGAGTCTCATAAGTGTTCGTGGGCGAATGCCCTTCTTTCAAGTAAACCAAAGCCAACGCTCCTTGGTCCATCACGTGGAGGATGTCGTCTTTTGGCAAATTTTCATACAAATTGATGAACCTATATGTATGTGTATAATATAATATGTGTATGATGCATAGTATAATATATACGAAGTGTGGCTGGTCATCCCATGGTCAGACACTATTACAATGTTGGTTTTGTCCTTCAAATTTTTTATTTCGAGCGCGTTAAAAAATTCTTGAAGTGCTTTTCCCACGTCAAGTAACCCTTGTTGAACTTCATAGGATTCAGGGCCTTTGGAGTGACCCATGTTATCAATGTGCTCTCCATAAGCCTTCAAAAATAATATAATTAAAATAAATTTTTTTTTTTAAAAGTTAATAATTAATTACCATAACTAAATCAAACCCTTCATCTAAATAGGAAACAACTTTATTCAACGTTTTCTCAATCGCTTGGACGCCTCTAGCCACAAAATAACCTTGATTTTTCTCTGGTAAAACGCCATGCACAGGAACATCACTCCGAGACCACAAAATCGTTGCAACTCGCAGGCCATTTTTTGTAGCAGTGGTCCAAATTGGCTCTGCCTTGCTCCACCAGAACGTCTCATTGTTGGCACCTTCCAGCAAGAACTGTTTGTTGTGGTCTCGGCTGAAGAAGTAGTTGCCCAGAATACCGTGGCTCTCAGGGTACAGCCCTTAATTAACTTATTCCAGCAACAAAAAGAATAATATAAATCAGTATTAACCTGTACTCAGGGTTGTCCAACTTGGGTAGGAGAGCGTGGGGAAGACTCCGTTCACCCATTCGGCGCGGACTCCCTTGGTCAAAAACTCATTGAACCCTCCTGGGTTATTGACAACTTTGTCCAAGTAGTTGTAACGGAAGCTTAATATCAGAGTATATAAATATAGACATGGATAAGAATAAAATTGATGTAATATTTAATATTGATTGTAATTTTTTTTCCAAATTATTTGAGAATTCAATATGTATTCTATTTTGTTAAGCACTGCTACAAAGTAACAAACACTTTTAAAATAAGTTAGAGTACATAACATTATTGAAACGATAAAGCTCGTTCAGGTCATAAAATTGATGTTCTATACAAAATACTTTAATTGAACACGCAAATAAACTTTCTTCTGATAAGGTTTCTTTAAGGATATGTGAAAACTCTGAAGAAACATATTAAACGAAATTAATGATTAACAAAAATTAGAATTTTTTTTTGTTAGTTTGTCAAATTTAACTCACCCATCCAACATCAAAACCACGAGTGGATTTTTGTTATGTTTAGCCGAGATTACTGTGACCAGATACTGCGATAAGACGCCAAGTAGCATCATAATACCAAAAACAAGCCTCATTGTGAAAGGGCTAGAGTGTGCAATTTGTGACATATGCAGAGAGCAACTGCTCGGCTGATTAGGATGGCTAATTCAAAGTCTATTATTCTGCTCACACACAAAAGTGTAGCGGGGAAGGGGGAGGCGATATCACATAAGTATTAATATACATATATGTCAAAGGGGACTAACAAGACCAACGTTCATCCGGGTAAAATTTTAATTGGCACTGTGCACGTGATGTATTTGTGCAAATGCAAATACATAATATAATACGTGTGTTTCCAGAATAAATTTATCCAAATTTTGCACGAAAATTTCGGCAAATTTCGGAAAGTGATGAGCCCATTGCTAATTTTGTATTTGTAAAATTTAACTTTAAATTGTTATTGTTTAATCTTCAAAAATCAGGTCAGTAAAAAAAATTACAAAATTTCAAGAAATGGCAACACCTCTGGCAAACAGGTTGTTAAAACGCGGAGCCCCCTCTATTACTTTCCTGTAACTTCGACTTTATTATCTCTTCTTCAAAGTTTTCATTAAAGATTCTAATTCTAAGCTATTTTCTTTCCAGCAAAAATGACTTAATCCAGTCTAAGGCTTTACCATTAACACCAAAAACATTTGCAGTTTGCTAAACAATCTCTCAGGCACTAGTGATCCAAATGCGTTTGTTAAATCATTCAAAATTATATTAATCTTCTCTCTCTTGTCCAAAGAGTCATACACATTTTTAACCATATATGTCAAATGGGGCCGTAACTGTTGAACGCTTTTTTTCCATGCTGCTGGACAGGCAAAAAGTAACCGAACCACATTTAAATATTAAACCGTCAATTAAACATTATTAAAATAATACAAATTGGACTAGAAACAGAAATGTGTATTTCACAATAAATACAAATAAACCGACCACAATTAACCTGCTATTCATTTCAACAAAAGGAATCAAGATTTTTCATTGTGTGTGAAACCCTTGGTAGGCTCGCTGCGTTTACAAGCCTGTAAAAGGGAGGGGCCTTAATGTGTCCGAAATAATTGTGTCCGAAAGTATTTTCTGGAATTTGTCCAAAAACTTTCGTCCGAAAATTTGATCCAAAGTTTAAAAAATAATGGGGGAGATTCAATAGACTTAGCTCTCCCGGGATAAAAGATATCCCGAGATATATCCAAAGGGATAAAATTTAGACCAGTGTCCCCGGTTAAATATTTTTTGTCCCGCCTTCAATTTTTTCTCCCCAAGTCATTGGGGGATATCTTTTCTTAGCCCCCTCTACGGATAAATATTTAACCCGCGCTAAAATCAAATCAGCTGGTAAATAAAAGGTCGTCAACATGCTCGCAAACTTTTTAGATTTTGGCCAATTGCAATTTGAGCAATTTGAGGTGCTCATTTGAAGTGCTCATCTGAGCAGCTGATATGAGGTGCTCATTTGAGGTGCTCATTAGAGGAGCTCATTTGAGGTGCTCATATGTGCAACTAAAATGAGGTGCTCATATGTGCACCTGATATGAGGTACGTGTTCGAATGAGGTGCTCATTTGAGCAGCTCATATGTGCTCATATGAGGTGCTCATATGAGGTGCTCATATTTGCACCTGATTTGAGGTGCTCATATGTGCACCTGATATGAGGTGCTCATTTAAGGTGCTCATATGTGCACCTGATATGAGGTGCTCATTTGAGGTGCACATATGTGCTCATATGAGGTGCTCATATGTGCTCATATGAGGTGCTCATATTTGCACCTGATTTGAGGTGCTCATATGTGCACCTGATATGAGGTGCTCATTTGAGGTGCACATATGTGCTCATATGAGGTGCTCATATGTGGTCATATGAGGTGCACATATTTGCACCTGATATGAGGTGTTCGAATGTAATGCTCATTTGAGCTGCTCATATGTGCACCTGATATGAGTAGCTCATTTGAGGCACCATGCCCTGATAGACGAACCACTGAAAAACAGTTAAAATAGACCGACAGTGGACGACTAAAAAATCTGTAAAAATATTACGATCATCTTTGTAAAATATTGGTCTAAAGATAATTGAACCTAGATTTTGAAATAATTTAAGGATTACAAAATAAATTGTCGTTCATTTGGCGAAAAGCCACAGCACCATGCCCTTATAGACGAACCACTAAAAAACAGTTAAAATAGACCGACATTGGACGACTAAAAAATCTGTAAAAATATTACGATCATCTTTGTAAAATTTTGGTCTAAAGATAATTGAACCTAGATTTTGAAAATATTTATGGATTACAAAATAAATTGTCGTTCATTTGGCGAAAAGCCACAGCACCATGCCCTTATAGACGAACCACTAAAAAACAGTTATATTAGACCGACATTGGACGACTAAAAAATCTGTAAAAATATTACGATCATCTTTGTAAAATTTTGGTCTAAAGATAATTGAACCTAGATTTTGAAATAATTTAAGGATTACAAAATAAATTGTCGTTCATTTGGCGAAAAGCCACAGCACCTTGCCCTTATAGACGAACCATTAAAAAACAGTTAAAATAGACCTACAGTGGACGACTAAAAAATCTGTAAAAATATTACGATCATCTTTGTAAAATTTTGGTCTAAAGATAATTG
The DNA here is from genome assembly GCF_031216515.1 of Neocloeon triangulifer. Taxonomy (NCBI): domain Eukaryota; kingdom Metazoa; phylum Arthropoda; class Insecta; order Ephemeroptera; family Baetidae; genus Neocloeon; species Neocloeon triangulifer. Next base: position 6,937,407 of record NW_026775562.1, read on the forward strand.
AACCTAGATTTTGAAATAATTTAAGGATTACAAAATAAATTGTCGTTCATTTGGCGAAAAGCCTCAGCACCTTGCCCTTATAGACGAACCACTGAAAAACAGTTAAAATAGACCTACAGTGGACGACTAAAAAATCTGTAAAAATATTACGATCATCTTTGTAAAATTTTGGTCTAAAGATAATTGAACCTAGATTTTGAAAATATTTATGGATTACAAAATAAATTGTCGTTCATTTGGCGAAAAGCCACAGCACCATGCCCTTATAGACGAACCACTAAAAAACAGTTATATTAGACCGACATTGGACGACTAAAAAATCTGTAAAAATATTACGATCATTTTTGTAAAATATTGGTCTAAAGATAATTGAACCTAGATTTTGAAATAATTTCAGGATTACAAAATAAATTGTCGTTCATTTGGCGAAAAGCCACAGCACCTTGCCCTTATAGACGAACCATTAAAAAACAGTTAAAATAGACCTACAGTGGACGACTAAAAAATCTGTAAAAATATTACGATCATCTTTGTAAAATTTTGGTTTATAGATAGTTGAACCTAGATTTTGAAATAATTTATGGATTACAAAATAAATTGTCGTTCATTTGGCGAAAAGCCACAGCACCATGCCCTTATAAACGAACCACTAAAAAACAGTTAAAATAGACCTACAGTGGACGACTAAAAAATCTGTAAAAATACTACGATCATCTTTGTAAAATTTCGGTTTATAGATAGTTGAACCTAGATTTTGAAATAATTTATGGAATACAAAATAAATTGTCGTTCATTTGGCGAAAAGCCACAGCACCATGCCCTTATAGACGAACCACTAAAAAACAGTTAAAATTGACCTACAGTGGACGACTAAAAAATCTGTAAAAATATTACGATCATCTTTGTAAAATATTGGTCTAAAGATAATTGAACCTAGATTTTGAAATAATTTATGGATTACAAAATAAATTGTCGTTCACTTGGCGAAAAGCCACAGCACCATGCCCTTATAGACGAACCACTAAAAAACAGTTAAAATAGACCTACAGTGGACGACTAAAAAATCTGTAAAAATATTACGATCATCTTTGTAAAATTTTGGTCTAAAGATAATTGAACCTAGATTTTAAATAATTTCAGGATTACAAAATAAATTGTCGTTCATTTGGCGAAAAGCCACAGCACCATGCCCTTATAAACGAACCACTAAAAAACAGTTAAAATAGACCTACAGTGGACGACTAAAAAATCTGTAAAAATATTACGATCATCTTTGTAAAATTTTGGTTTATAGATAGTTGAACCTAGATTTTGAAATAATTTATGGAATACAAAATAAATTGTCGTTCATTTGGCGAAAAGCCACAGCACCATGCCCTTATAGACGAACCACTAAAAAACAGTTATGTTAGACCGACATTGGACGACTAAAAAATCTGTAAAAATATTACGATCATCTTTGTAAAATATTGGTCTAAAGATAATTGAACCTAGATTTTGAAATAATTTAAGGATTACAAAATAAATTGTCGTTCATTTGGCGAAAAGCCACAGCACCTTGCCCTTATAGACGAACCACTGAAAAACAGTTAAAATAGACCTACAGTGGACGACTAAAAAATCTGTAAAAATATTACGATCATCTTTGTAAAATTTTGGTCTAAAGATAATTGAACCTAGATTTTGAAATAATTTCAGGATTACAAAATAAATTGTCGTTCATTTGGCGAAAAGCCACAGCACCATGCCCTTATAAACGAACCACTAAAAAACAGTTAAAATAGACCTACAGTGGACGACTAAAAAATCTGTAAAAATATTACGATCATCTTTGTAAAATATTGGTCTAAAGATAATTGAACCTAGATTTTGAAATAATTTAAGGATTACAAAATAAATTGTCGTTCATCTGGCGAAAAGCCACAGCACCATGCCCTTATAGACAAACCACTAAAAAACAGTTAAAATAGACCTACAGTGGACGACTAAAAAATCTGTAAAAATATTACGATCATCTTTGTAAAATTTTGGTTTATAGATAGTTGAACCTAGATTTTGAAATAATTTATGGAATACAAAATAAATTGTCGTTCATTTGGCGAAAAGCCACAGCACCATGCCCTTATAGACGAACCACTAAAAAACAGTTATATTAGACCGACATTGGACGACTAAAAAATCTGTAAAAATATTACGATCATCTTTGTAAAATATTGGTCTAAAGATAATTGAACCTAGATTTTGAAATAATTTAAGGATTACAAAATAAATTGTCGTTCATTTGGCGAAAAGCCACAGCACCATGCCCTTATAGACGAACCACTGAAAAACAGTTAAAATAGACCGACAGTGGACGACTAAAAAATCTGTAAAAATATTACGATCATCTTTGTAAAATATTGGTCTAAAGATAATTGTACCTAGATTTTGAAATAATTTCAGGATTACAAAATAAATTGTCGTTCATTTGGCGAAAAGCCACAGCACCATGCCCTTATAGACGAACCACTAAAAAACAGTTAAAATAGACCTACAGTGGACGACTAAAAAATCTGTAAAAATATTACGATCATCTTTGTAAAATTTTGGTCTAAAGATAATTGAACCTAGATTTGGAAATAATTTAAGGATTACAAAATAAATAGTCGTTCATTTGGCGAAAAGCCACAGCACCATGCCCTTATAGACGAACCACTAAAAAACAGTTATATTAGACCGACATTGGACGACTAAAAAATCTGTAAAAATATTACGATCATCTTTGTAAAATATTGGTCTAAAGATAATTGAACCTAGATTTTGAAATAATTTAAGGATTACAAAATAAATTGTCGTTCATTTGGCGAAAAGCCACAGCACCATGCCCTTATAGACGAACCACTAAAAAACAGTTAAAATAGACCTACAGTGGACGACTAAAAAATCTGTAAAAATATTACGATCATCTTTGTAAAATATTGGTCTAAAGATAATTGAACCTAGATTTTGAAATAATTTCAGGATTACAAAATAAATTGTCGTTCATTTGGCGAAAAGCCACAGCACCATGCCCTTATAGACGAACCACTAAAAAACAGTTATATTAGACCGACATTGGACGACTAAAAAATCTGTAAAAATATTACGATCATTTTTGTAAAATATTGGTCTAAAGATAAATGAACCTAGATTTTGAAATAATTTAAGGATTACAAAATAAATTGTCGTTCATTTGGCGAAAAGCCACAGCACCATGCCCTTATAGACGAACCACTAAAAAACAGTTAAAATAGACCTACAGTGGACGACTAAAAAATCTGTAAAAATATTACGATCATCTTTGTAAAATTTTGGTCTAAAGATAATTGAACCTAGATTTGGAAATAATTTAAGGATTACAAAATAAATAGTCGTTCATTTGGCGAAAAGCCACAGCACCATGCCCTTATAGACGAACCACTAAAAAACAGTTATATTAGACCGACATTGGACGACTAAAAAATCTGTAAAAATATTACGATCATCTTTGTAAAATATTGGTCTAAAGATAATTGAACCTAGATTTTGAAATAATTTAAGGATTACAAAATAAATTGTCGTTCATTTGGCGAAAAGCCACAGCACCATGCCCTTATAGACGAACCACTAAAAAACAGTTAAAATAGACCTACAGTGGACGACTAAAAAATCTGTAAAAATATTACGATCATCTTTGTAAAATATTGGTCTAAAGATAATTGAACCTAGATTTTGAAATAATTTCAGGATTACAAAATAAATTGTCGTTCATTTGGCGAAAAGCCACAGCACCATGCCCTTATAGACGAACCACTAAAAAACAGTTATATTAGACCGACATTGGACGACTAAAAAATCTGTAAAAATATTACGATCATTTTTGTAAAATATTGGTCTAAAGATAAATGAACCTAGATTTTGAAATAATTTAAGGATTACAAAATAAATTGTCGTTCATTTGGCGAAAAGCCACAGCACCATGCCCTTATAGACGAACCACTAAAAAACAGTTAAAATAGACCTACAGTGGACGACTAAAAAATCTGTAAAAATATTACGATCATCTTTGTAAAATTTTGGTCTAAAGATAATTGAACCTAGATTTGGAAATAATTTAAGGATTACAAAATAAATAGTCGTTCATTTGGCGAAAAGCCACAGCACCATGCCCTTATAGACGAACCACTAAAAAACAGTTATATTAGACCGACATTGGACGACTAAAAAATCTGTAAAAATATTACGATCATTTTTGTAAAATATTGGTCTAAAGATAATTGAACCTAGATTTTGAAATAATTTAAGGATTACAAAATAAATTGTCGTTCATTTGGCGAAAAGCCACAGCACCATGCCCTTATAGACGAACCACTAAAAAACAGTTAAAATAGACCTACAGTGGACGACTAAAAGAAGATGATACCCACCTGGATACAACTTTTGGACTTAGAATATTTTCATATGGTGGGCTATTATTTTATTATTAGGCAGGGCCGCGCGCGCCTGTATTGTACACAGGGCGGCAGCGGTGCGAGCGCGAGAGAGAGGCGCGCATACATCTTTTATACTTGTAATATTTTGGCTGGCTGTGTGTATTTTATTTTAACGCGGGCCGGCAGCGGTGCGAGAAAGAGTCGATCTCGTGAACTTAGAATATTTCTTTTCGTTGAAATTTTATTTTATAGCTGGTGTGGACTTAGCGTGCGCAGCAGAAGAGAGTGTGTATTTTATTTGTACAGCGAGCGAGGTGCACTTGGTGTGTGCTGGAGAGAGAGTGGCGAGCAGCAGCAGGCAGAATCGATTGACTGCGCCGCGGGAGACTTAATTTATTTTTCCTTCTCTCGCTGGCGGTGCAGTCGTGCGGTCGCGAGTTGAAATTCTAATAGGTGGACTTAGAAAATTTCGTGCAGCGGACGCAGCAGAAGAGAGTGTGTATTTTATTAATACAGCGAGCGAGGCGCGCTTGGTGCGTGCTGGCGAGAGAGTGGCGAGCAGCAGCGGGCGGATTGACTGCGCCGCGGAAGACTAATTTATTTTTCCTTCTCTCGCTGGCGCGGCAGTCGTGCGGTCGCGAGTCAAACATAATGGCTGGACTTTCGTGCGTCGGACTCTCTTCAATGAATATGGTTCTCTCGAGAGCCAAATTGTTTCACGCAACAGCCGTTTATAATTTTAGTCGCGTGTAATGAGAATAATGATATTTGTGTTTTATTTTTATGTAGCGATACCATTTTTTTATTTTATTAAGGACACGCATTTTTTAATATATGAACTTTGAGATTTTGGTGCGAACTCGAGGGTGTGTGTTGTAAGTCGAGGTTTACGGAGTGTACTAAAAAATTTAAAATTTTTATTTTATTAAATATTATTTAATAATATAATTTAAAAATATATTATATTCATTGCGCCGGCGCATTGGTACTATTCTGCGATTCGTTAACCCTGGATGGGGGGAGTTAATGGGGGTGTACGTAGTGGGGCGTAGGGTATAAGAGAGGGTCAAGCAAAGGGTCGGCATCATTCTTGGCTGCTCGAGAAGATCGTCCGTCCTTAAAAAAAATCAAAATGGAACCCTTGACCCCTCCGATCTCCCCTGCTCGTCCTGCTCAGAATAATGTAAGTTGTTTGCGATGAAACTTAGAAATATTCAAAAAAATATTAAATGTCTTATTCTTTTCATATAGGTGGATGAGGTGAAGGTGAAGGTGGAGCCTGTTGAAGAAATGGCTGAAGAGCCATCCAAACCGAGCAAGTTGGATGAAGCAATGGAAGAAGATTTCCAGCAGAGTTCGAGAGCTTTGGACTTTTCAATGATTAGCTCGATCAGCGGCTATAATAGTCAGGAACATAGTCTTGCTGTGAGTTATTGAGAAATTATTATTAAAAAGTTCAATATTTTAATAAACTGTTTTCTTTTTTCAGTCTGCTGACACAGTCTATAATGGTAGCAGCAGCAGCAGCAGCAGGGGGAGTAGCAGTGGTGATGAGAGCAGCTCGATGGATATTAAGGTTTGTTTGAAATGAACCAAAATTTCTGAACGAATTTTAAAATTTGTTACATCTTGTCTGCCTAGAATGATGATTTACCTGACGATCCTCACAATCTGCGCATTCTGCACACCTTTGTTGAACTTGACCTGCTGCCGAGGGAAGTTACTGGGATTCAAGAGACTGCTGCCATGTCGCTGGTGGACTTGGAGAAGTTGGTCACTTTCAAGGAGAAGTTTTTCAACCTCGGAGACGAGAAGACCCATGCTGGCCACTTGTACGACGTGGAGAATTGTTTCTTTCGTCAGGGGTTGCCTGCTTTGTACGAAACCACATATTGTGTTCCTGGTTCCGTTGATTTTCATATGGGATTTCTGATTTTGTACAATAAGAAAAATCACAATTTTGAGCTCAAGTTTTATCTACGTGTCGGAGAGCGCCAGATCATTGTTACCGAGTTTCAAGACTTTTACAGAATGTTATTCAGCACTGATCTTGCCACTCTAGAGAAAGATTACGGAGAATTTATTTTGTTTGAGAACATTGTTGGTAAAGTTAAGCGAGATGCTCACAATTGTGACTGGCTAATTCTGTACCAAGTTTGGGATAATTATCATCACCGACTTGGAGTTGACAACGAACCTTTTAGAATTGTAATGAGCGAAAGGCAGCATACCAGACTCCAGAAAACTATGATTACAGAAATGCACGTGTCGCATTTATACATGAAAAAACTCACTGCTTCTGCAAACATTTGTATGTCCACTGCCATTGGGCTTGCCTACAACGGCTTAAAGATGAAATGTAAGGGTTGTCGCCAAAACAACCCGTACGATCACATTTGTCGTACCTTTGAATTTTCCAGAACTGTTCACAATGCTCTTGGTAATGAGCTCGAGAGACTTGTTGTGGAGGACAAGGACCACTTTCAATGTGAAATCTACGGAAGACTCTTGAAATTGGTCAAATCCGAGTACTCTCTGAGAGACATTCTTTCTGAAATGCTGGTTAATGACAATGGACTAGCACTTGGTGGAAATATGATTGGAGGTAGAATTCCTGGGTGGGTTTCTGAGTTCAAAGCTCCCTCGAGTGAGTACATCAGAGCCAAGTACAGAATTGTTGATTACGATATGATTGATGGTGCAGATGATGATGATGATATGGACTTGTAAAACTTTGGCCGCTGAATCAGAAAATATGTCTTGATGGTTTATTTTTAAGTTTTATTTTTACGATTTTCTGAACTTTGTATCACATTTGAAATAATATAAAAATAAACTGTATAAATAGACTTGAAAACTCGTTTGTTTCATTCAGTTTCAAACATGGTGATACCTTGGAAGCATCCATTTTGCTGCACACTAGCAGGTTAGAATTAAATATAGCTTTTATGGAAATAGCATCAAAGTTAAATTAATTTTTATGTAGGGCCGACTTCATGCGGCAAGACGAGATTTATTACTGACTTTTTGAGCAACTTGGATAGAATGGTTGACACAGCGATAACAGAAATTATTTGGTGCTACGGTGTCTCACAAAAGTTTCACTCCGAGTTGGTCAACATGTTCAGCGTTCCATTCAAGTTGTACGAGGGAATGCCAGCCCTGGACGAGATCAGCAGCATCAACTCAGGACCGAAGATTGTGGTTTTGGATGACCTTCAGAGCTCGACAGACAAAAATATGGAAAACTTCTTTACTTATGGTTCTCATCATAGGTCGCTGAGTATTTTTAGAACGACTCAAAATATTTTCTACAGGGGTAAAGGCCAGAGGGACATAACATTAAACTCGCATTATGTGACGCTGTTTTTGAACCCCAGAGAAAGATCTCAAATTTCGAGTTTTGCACGTCAGGTTGATCCGCAGAATACGGCGTTTGTGATGGAAAGTTACAGAGATGCCACTTCCACACCTCACTCTTACTTACTATTTGATTTTACGCAGGATATTGACAATGATTTGAGATTGAGAACTAAGATATTTCCCGGGGAAGAGAACATTATTTATGTGGCCAAGAAGAAAAATGGGTATAAATAGAAGTCGAGTTCTAAAATTATCATTAGCAATCATGAGTCAAAGATTGAAAGAACAAAAACTTGTGTTGAAGAAGCTTGTAAAATGCTGTGCCAAGGAGAGGCGCAAAATTTTACACGATTCTGGAGATGAGACTATCAAGTGCATCTGCGAATGTGCACTGAACGTATTAAAAAGAAACGTTCCTCTCACGGACGATCAGTTTAAGAAATTACGCAGACACAAGCAGACCTTAAGGTTTTTGGCAGACAGGCGGGTAGCAGTTAAAACAAAAAGAAAAAAGATCAAGCAGGCGGGTGGATTTTTGCTTCCCCTTTTGATTCCAATTATTACTTCGGTTATTTCAGCTCTTGCAAAATGATGCATACCACAAAGATGGTGCTGGTTCCGCAGGAAATCGCAAGAGCGTTGAGCGAAGATATTCCTCAAGCTCCTGCTCCTGTTGGTTCATATTCAGCAATGGACGAGGAGATGAGAAAAATATTAAGTGACAAAAGTTTAGATTCACTTTCCAAATGGCGCAAATACGAGAGTGTTTTGCAAAGATACATGACCAAAGCAGAGCGAACGAAAAATTCTTTATTCATGCAAGAATCAGATTCAGAGGATGACGATAAGGGTAAAGATGGAGCCGCTGCTCCTCAACCACCACCAGCCAAGAGGGCTAAAGGAGCCCCAAAAAAAGACAAAGCCGCTCAAAATAAAGCTAACGCGGCTCCGAAAAAACGAGCAGCAGTGGCAGCTACCAAAAAAACAGCGAAAGCTGTAGGGAAACGATCCGTCGCTGCACCACCGGCTGCAAATTCCTCAGCGGCTGCGACTCCAAATTCAAGTGCAGCAATGAACCACGAGGTAGAACAGTTTGTGAAAATTGGTGATCCTTCTCAAAGGAAAAAGGCTGAAGATTTATATGATATTCTGACCAATGCAAAGAGTGTGTCCTGGACAGCTTCAGGGCACATGAGTATAAATGGGAAGGTGAGTGGAAGAGTTGGCACACTCATCAAGTACACTGTCAACGGACAAAGAGGAAGACAGCCTGCTGGTTGGGAATCGTTCAGACCACTTCTCAAGAGTTTAAAAGTGCCAGCGAGAATAATTTCTTTCAGTACAGAAAAGGATTTGTCTGAAGATTTGCAAACGCCAGGTCGAGAAAGACGTACTCTTTTTGGGAAAAATAAATCTCACAATAATGCCAGCTGGCTCTACTATAAGTGACAAGGTCAAAAAGAAATTGAGTGAAATATATTTCAATATTTCGCATCCTGCAGGTTTTTCCAGCGTCAGAAAATTAGCCGAAGCAGCTGGTGTTCATTATAATGTTGCCAAGGAGTGGCTCTCTGGCGAAGAAGCATACACTGTTCATAGACCAATTAAACGTAACTTCAAGAAGAATAGATACATAATTCCCACTTTGGGTTGGTTGTATGAAGCTGATTTGGCTGAATTTCAACCGTTAGCAGATAAAAATGACAATTACAGATATCTTCTTTGTGTTATTGATGGTTTTTCTAAGATGGCCGCGGTGGAACCTTTGAAAAATAAAACTGGTCCAACCGTCAAGGAGGCACTCGAAAAGATTTTTGAAAGGTTAGGTCCTAGTGATGTACTAAGGACCGATCGAGGACTTGAATTTTTAAATTCTTCAGTAAAAAAATTCTTAGATGAAAATGGAGTTCAACACATTGTCACTGATAACACAGTTAAAGCGAGTCAAGTTGAGAGACTGATCAGAACATTAAAATCACGTCTTTATTCTTACTTTCGGCATTTTGGGAAAGAGAGATACGTGGATGTAATTCAAGATGTAGTTTCTGCGTACAATAATACAGTACATTCGGGTATAGGAAAAAAGCCAATTGAAGTAAACTCTAAAAATGCGCGTGAAGTTTGGAAATTTTTATATTCCGGAGCTGGCCGTTATCCTAAGCTAGAAGCCCCGCTTAAAATGCACAATAAAAAAGCCAAATTTAAGGTGGGAGACACAGTTAAAATATCAGAGGCAAAAATGCAATTTAGCAAAGGCTACCATCCTAATTGGACTTACGAATATTTTATTGTAGATAAAATAATTAAACGAAATCCGTTCTGCGTATACAAATTGAAAGATAGTGCCGGGGAAGAAATCACTGGTACCTTTCAGGATGAAGAACTCCAATTGGTTAATATTCATGAGGAAAAAGAATTTCACATTGATAAAATCATCAAGTCAAGGGGGAAAGGTGCCAGTAAGCAACTTTTCGTGTCTTGGAAAGGTTATCCATCAAAGTTTAACAGCTGGATCAGTGCAAAGGACGTAAGGGAGTTAGACAAGCAATAAAAAAATGGATCATTTTTTTTTAACTGTCAGCAGTAATTCAACTTGTGAATTCAAGGAGCAAAATAAACCATCAAGTTTCAGAGTGCACTTGGGGCAAGCAATTGAGTTGGTTGGCACTTGGGAGGTTGCTTTATTCGAGGTCAATTTTCCATCAACGTACCCAAATGTTAGGAATAGTCAATGCTTCATTGAAAGAGAACACAATCTTTTAAAAGCAACTTTACCTTGTGTTAGCGGTGCAGGTAAGGCAACCGTATGCAACGAGGACAATGTGCCAGTTAATAAAATTGGGGGCTACAAATATCATATTCCAGAAAATTATTATCACACGCAGGAGGAATTTTTTAATATCGTAAATGAAACATTGAGCACCACCGCAGAATTTTACGTTTCAGACGAAGGAAAAGTTGTGTTCACAAGTAACATGTTGGCTAGTACTGACACGGAAATTATAAATTATAAGTTTTCCGATCATCTGACTGATATTTTGGGATTCCAGAGAGGCGCAGAGATTGAGTTAGGCGAGAGCAAAATTTCCCACTTGAATTGTGATTTAAAAAAAGGACTACCTACATCATTGGTTTTCTGCACCGACATTGTAGCAGAGCAAAAGGTGAATAACTCTCATTTTAAAATCCTCCGCTCTGTCCACCTTAAACCTGAGAAATATAATTATGGTTATCAGCAGAACGAGCAGTTTAAAAGACTAGTTTTCGTTCCAGTCGTGAAAAAAAAATTAGATTTTCTGGAATTCTATATAAGAGATGAGTTTGGAGATTTGGTTTCATTTGCTCACGGAACTGTCAGACTAATGTTACTTTTCAGACGATCAGGAAATGGATACTGATCGGTACTATAATTATTACTATTCGCAATCTAGAGGTGTCGGTGCGGGTTTCAAATTACCTCGAACTCAAAAAGGGGCAGGTGTTGGAAGTTTTTTGGCTGGAATATTTAGGAGAATTTTTCCGTACGTGAAGAGTGGTGCGAAAGCCTTGGGAAACGAGATTTTAGACACTGGAGTTAACATCTTGAGGTCCAGTTTGAACAAGGAACCAATAAAGGAGAGCCTAGAAAAACATATTACTAACGCAGGCAAAAACTTGGGGGCAAAAGCAGCGACGGCAACCAAATCGATGCTCGGAATGGGGTATAAAAGAAAGCGTAGCTGTTCGACTGGCCAGTCTAAAGCTGCCAAGCGACGACGAACCAAACCAGCTGCCAAGAAGAAGCCGAAAAAACCAAAACAAGCTAAAAAAAAGCGCCGTAGAGATATTTTTGGATAAAAAAAAGATAGAAAAAAATGCCAGTTGAACCGCAAGAAGCTCTAATTTCAGAGCTTGACCTCTTTCAACCACCACTCGTTCAATCGTCAGCTGTTGCTGGTGATTGGATGACGTACAAACCTGTTCAAGCACTCTCGTCAACCGCACCAATTACATTTATCGTACCTTCAAATGGTGACTGCTATGTCGATATGAGTAAAACTCTGTTTTACTGCAGAGCGAAAATCATAAATGCTGCAGGCAATGCAGCCTACGGTGCTGGTGTTAATTACTCAGTTGTAAATAATTTACTAGGTTCACTTTTCAACGAAGTGAAGCTTGATCTCAATCAGACAACCGTTTCTCAAACTCATGGGATGTATATGTACAGGTCTTACTTGGAGACTCTGTTTTCTTTTAATGAAACTGCCAAAGATTCACACCTCACATCAAGCTTATTTTATCTTGACGAAGCTGGAAAATTTGAGGACGCAACTTCCACAGCTCTGATTAAACGTCAATCATTTGTGAGTGCAAGCAAAGAAGTGGATTTATTCGGACGATTGCATTGCGATGTTTTAAATAGCAGTAGATATCTACTTAACGAGATTGAAATGAAGTTTACGCTAACTAAGAACACGTCTAACCTTATTGTTTGGGAATCTACTCCAGCCGCAGGCGTTGCTGCTCTAACTCCTGAGGTTGTGATCACTGATGCGACCTTGTACATTAGAAAAGTGAACATAAATCCTTCTGTAATGCTTGCCCACGAAAAAATGCTGCACACCACACCAGCTTTGTATCCCTACAAACGGTGTCAGTTAATAAATTTTACCGTAGCCGCGGGAATTTATCAGAAAACTATTGAAAATATGTTTTCCTCGCGCGTACCCAGCAGGATTGTTTTAGGTTTTGTAAAAAATTCAGCTTTTTCAGGAGCACTGGATCAAAATTGTTTTAATTTTGAACATTTCAACGTAAGCCAGTTGACACTGACTGTCAACGGAAGAGTCGTCGGTTCGTCTCCTTTGAAGCCCAATTACGCTATCGACCAGAGTGTGATTCCATTTTTGTTCAGTTTTTACAATATGGGCAACTGCGGGCAGGATGACGGACACACCGTGGACCGCGAAACCTACCCTAAGGGGTTTTGTCTGTATGCCTTTGACCTTAGCGCTGACCTCTCTGCCAGCGAAAGTTATTGGTCTTCTCCTCAACAAGGAAACGTACGGCTGGAGGTTAACTTTGCTGTGGCTCTCCCTTGCGTGGTTAATATTATTGTCCACGCCGAGCATCAAGATTGTATGGAAATTGACAGAGATAGAAACATCCATTTGCAGTATTTAAAGTAGGGCAGTACAGATCAAATGTCAGTCGCAAACATGATCTGCTTCGTTGAGGTTCAAGGTTACTGCACAAAGGAGCTAGGGTTTCTTCCCAAAGAAGTTGCCTTAGTTGCTGATGATTTGAAAAAAAGTTATCTCATTAAACCACCAAAAGCCTTTAGGAACTTTACCAAAGAGGATCAAAAAACAATAAATTGGGCAACTTTCGGTTACTTCCACATTCCGTGGCCTCTTGGGAACACTGATTATGGTAGCTTCTTGAAAAGTATAAAAGAAGATGTCTCCCCATATTCTGTTATTCTTTCGAAAGGTCCCGAGAAAGTAAGATTCCTCTCTTCAATTCTGAACAGACCTGTACTTGATATCACTTTTTACGGCTGCCCTGCGATAAGAAAAATAAAGGAAGGAAAAACTAAACCTTGCTCTGCACATTTCAAAGAAGATTCGCATTGTGCTATTGCTAATGCAGAATATGGGCTTGAATGGGTGAATGGACACTCAAACATTAGAGAACTGCTTGAAAATACTAAACCTAAACGCTCCTAAGCAGCACACAGTCGGAGTTTTCGCCAGCGATAAAATTCCATCAAAGTTAAAGAAACCTGCTGCCATCATAATTCACTCTGAAATATCGAAAGTTACAACTTACGGTCACTGGACGGCAATTTTTCTTCCAACCAGAGGTTTACCTGTTTATTTTGACAGCTTTGGACTTCCGCCAGTGGTTGAAAACCACATTAAATTTTTGTCAAAGATCTCAAAATTTTACAATTATAATGCCACATGCTACCAGAGTCCCACAGCTCTCACATGTGGGAAGCACACTTTATTGTTTCTTGCGTCAAAAATGGGAATCATTCCAAACACATTTTTTGATACTATTACAAAATTGTCAAAAAATAACCTTGAGCTCAATGACAAAATTGTCGAGCACTGCTGCAATTGGCTGGTTGAAAATCTCGGAAAAAATGGGGGGAATAGTGGAGGGGATGATTCAGGGCTATAAAGCGGCGAGATTCAGAAGATCAGCTTCACACATCTGTGCCCGCCGTCACGCCAAAGTTGTCGTTTTGACTAAAAAAAATTGAAAATCCAGAGCCATGGCTGACATTAAAAAGGGTAAATATGATGCTAAGCTGGTCAAATTTGGGGTGGCCGCGACCCTTTTTGCTGCCAACAAGAGGAAGCAGCTGTATGTCCCCCGTGATCAAACTAAGAAAAATAACTACGTTGAAACAAGCGACAGAGTAAATCAAATTTATCGCTTCGTTTACCCAATAAACAAAAGTGGCACGAAGCAACTGGTGATTGGTGCCGACCCGAAACTTGACTTTCTTCCCACTATGTACATAAGACGGCCTGGTTTTCTGGGAGTTAAGTTGGGCCACGCTGCGAGCAGAATGTTTATGGATCAATTGGAATTAATAAATAACTACTTTGATTCCGACACTCCAGTTTGCCAAGACAAGAAAAAGATAATGTTGGGAGAAGTTGAAACTTTGGAGTTTGGTTCCTTTGGCAACGTCAAAGCCATTCACCTGACTTCAAGAGTTGAAGGCCAAGAGTACGAGCCAAAAATAACTTTGACCAACAGCACGATTGAGTTCATCAATGATTTGAAAGACCTAATCTGGTGGGTTCTCAATTCACTGGATTCGTATGCTGGTGAATTTAAATCAATGTTTGCGGCCTTCAAAAGTAAAATTGAGGAACCTGGATGCCTGCCCTCCACCGAGAAATTGGAAATTCTGCGTCACCTCGAGACAACTGACATCAGCTTTCAGCGGTCTGCCGAGAATCTCAACTTGGATTACTTGAGAGCCTTCATGGAGATTCGAAAATATTGTGAAGCTCATCTGACTGTTTAATAAAAAATTGTATGATATGTTTTAGAGTTAAAAAGAAAATAAAATTGTAAGTTTAAAATGATTTCTGAATAAAATTTATGCTTAACTTAAGAAAAAAAATAAAAGATAAAATTTTGAAAATATTACAAAAAAATGGAGAAATAATGTTATGTAAAAGAACCAATAAATAAATATGCTTGTGAGTGAGAAAAGAAATAATAATAATAAAATTATAATAATAATATTAATGGAACTGACTTCTTAATCAAATGTATGCAAATTTTTTAATTAAATGTAAGTTGATTTTAATTAATAAATCTATGACAATTTAATGAAATAAATAAATAAATAAAATATGCAAAATAAAAAAAACTTTATCAATGGTAAAATATTTCTCCCGCCTCTGCACAAGAGCATGTGGCGTTGCCGCCAATTTTTGAACAAAGAAATAGTAAGACTTCTTAGTGTTGACCAATCATAAGAGACCAGCTGATATCATACATATGTTGGATGACAACAGAATAAAGTCCAACTTTTTAAAATTATTTACATCATGAAAAATAAATAGTAAGAGGCAAGTTCAGCATTTATTAAAATAGAGATTTTAGTATGGAACAAGATGATGACAAAAAATCTTTAGAGAAAGTTACGAGAAACGGCAGGTTTTCGCTGATTTTTTATTCTCATGTTTTTTGTGTTGGTCAGCCTGCAAATATCTAGACTGATTTGTTATTATTTGTTTTGGAGATGATTTTGATCAATTTGGTTTTGGAAGTTTTTTTTTGTTATTTATGGAGTGAAAATTGTTGACAATGCCCATCGAGAGTATTTTTACAAAGAGCAGCAGATCAAAATGCAAAGTTTGTCTTCATTCGGATCTGATTCGTATGAGAAAAAGGTAAATTTTTTGCTTCGAAAAGTTCAATCCACTTCGACCACCAAATAGCACTATTTTTAATGGCCAATTGTGCACTTGAAATCAGCATATTAACATAATAAAAAGTGCATTTTAACAAAATATAAAGTGCATAATGTGATAATGAAAATCTATTTTGTATATTTTTTATTCTGTAATGTCAAACTTTTGAAGCAACAAAATTACATATTTTTAAATGGACATTTTAACCAAATTTTATTAACTTTTTTGTAATGATCTTATGTTTTTTGAAATTTAAAATTTTTTTAAACATATTGACAACTAAAATATTTTATTTAAGTAAAATAAACTTCAAATAAATACATTTTTATACATGATAATCTTTATTACAGACATTTCACATTTGAGCTATGCAGCATATTCATGGATGGACCACATATGAACATCGATTGATTCGTCGGGGATCACAGGTGGCCAGTTTTCCTTCAGTCCGTGTGGTGAGGAAAAATCAACTACGCCCTCCTCTCGGAACCTCTTGTCGTAATTCAACTTTATTTTCTTGGAGGTGTCGGACGAGACAAGCTGGAATCCGAGGGTCCGCTCTATTTTTTTGTAAATGTTAATTTCCACTTCTTCCAGTTCACCGTGAATGAGTCGACGGAGAGTGGCCAAGCTTGTTTGCTCCAAACAATTGTGCCGCAGTGTGATGCCCTTGATTTTGCGAATAGCATCCTTGGATCCATCGGTGTTTTGGAGCGCGAGGCCGTAGTTTTTGGGTGCGACAGCAAGGTATTCACTTATTACTTGATTTGGCACTTCGTTTGTCAGTTGACCTAAGCCATTTCCCGTCTTGAAAATTGGCTCTCCTTTTTTCTGAACTACAATGACGGAATCTTAAATTTTTTTTCAACAAATTAGTATATAATTTATCAATTAAAAAACAATTTATAACTCACCAGTGTCAGTATACAACACTCTGTGTCCACCCAAATCCAATAGTCGGTAAAGCAAAATTCGAGCTTGAGCAGTAGTGAAAGCTGCAACTACTACATTAATTCCTTTTGGTTGTGAGGCCTCGTCCTTATAAGTGGCTATCATTTTCTCGCCAAGGTTCGTTAGAAGACTTTGAACCTCGACATTCGGTGACGACAGCAGCCGCAAAAGCTCACTCCTCTCGTCGAGGATCGCAGTTTTCGTCATGTCCGTCCTCATGGCAAATCGTCCCCTAAAGATAAATATGATTTTAAAAATTGAAAAATGGAAATAATTTAAATATTTTACCAGAGAGAATTAAGAATTAACTTGGCAATGTACCGCATCACTTCATTTCGCTCAATTTTGTTGGGATCTAGTCTTATGCCCTCTATTTGCCAAAATTCTTCTACATAGGCGTCTTTTTCCTCTTGAGTCATGTTTTCCCTTGGCCACCCTGAAGCCTCCTTCACATAAATAAAGAAAAATTTTAGTTAAAAAAGTTTTAATATAAAAAATTTTGTTAGAATTACCGCTTTGATTTTAAGGAAGCAGTTGACAAACTCTCCGAAAAGCCCATTCGAACCAAAGCCGTCCGGTCCAGTCATGTACTGAATTATTTCAGAATAGTCCCAGATCTCAAAAATTCTCCTGATCTTGTATTGATATTTGAGAGCCAACAGAATTTCGTAGCTCACCCACGTGCCAGTGAGTTTCCTCTGCTCTTCATTGTGCGGACAGTATTTAAACTTTTTCAGTCTGGCGCAAAGTGAGCACAAGTGGAAAAGCAATTTGCCATCCACTTTTTCGGGCAGCACAGGGTGATGGAGGTTTCCGGGCGGGTCCATTTCACAGTAGACTAGTCCGTTGACATCCTTTATGTCAGGAAAATCTTTGGTGTAAACCTTTGGATGACCAATTGGATATTTGCCATACTTGTTTACAAAACTGTACATTGAGGTGAAGTCCAAGTATTGAATTTCCTCATCTTCTCGGGGCAGACATTGAAGCCTAAACGCACTGCAGTGGCCACCAAAAAGTGCATTTCGCGCCCTCAAATATCCCATTTCAACGATGGGATCTGTGCACAATTTCAAGTACGTCTCAGCCTCGGATTTCATTTTTTCCTTCCACTTGCACTCGTACATTTCCACCACAGTATAACCTTGGTCTCGTAAGAACTTGGTTCGGGCGTAGGTTTTTGAACGAACCTCAATTCCTGTTCCGCGCGGTGATGAAGTTGCGTTCGGGAAACAGTCGACGCAACAATGGAACCAGCATCCTGCAACAAACAAATGCAATATGGTTAGCAAAAAAAACATCAATTTTTAGTTAAAAAATCAACAAAAGAAAAAATGAAAAAATGAATTGAATTTAAAAAACAATTATTAAAAAAAGTGAGAATTTAAATAAACTTCAAATTTTTCTAATTATAATTCTAAAATAAATTATGATTTTTTTTTAAAAATTAATTTTTTTAACTTGCAAAATTCAGATATTTTTTTTTAAAAGTAAGTAAAAAATTTTTACATAAAATATTAACTAACCATGGAATTGATAAATTGTTCCTGTATCAGGATCAAAACCGTCCACTGGTGCTCCTCCAATGACCTTTTCCTTTCCATTCCCAGCGTGTTGTAAATTCTTGATGCCCATAAATTTCTCCACATAGGTCAAATATTTTTGTCCTTCCTTACTTTGCGAGCCACGATACGAATCATTTTTTGGTAAAATCCCAATTGCTCCATTCAAGTAGTGATTTCTCTTGTATATCTCGTGTGTGAGTGAGGCCATAGTCAAGCTTTCCAAAAACGGCTCAATTCTGAACAGCCGAATCATTTCCCTGAATTTTAGTGCAGCAATTCTCAAAATGCGCACATCGTTTTTGCAATAGTGCTTAATATTTTCGCGAAAGTTCCAAGTTGAGCCACTTTCAGCGAGTTCTTTGTTGGTCTCCTCGTACCACTTTAAAAATTCTTCCCTCGCACCAGTTGTCATACAATCGGGACCGAACGTTTCAGCTGGAGGCAAGCGCCCCTCGTCGTAATTATAATATTCGGGCTTATTAGCATAGTGCGGGAAATGGCCTTTGACAACATTCTCAATTTTGAAAGCTTTTGGCAAGTCGGCCAGTTTAGCAGGCGTGAAGTTGACCATGTCAAGCCATTTCAAAGACACTCCACTTTCTTTATTTTTTATCCGCATTTGCAAAATTCGCAGTCCACTCATTATTATGTCCTTGACAATCCAATTTTCATCGTTCATCACATGGGAAAGGACAAGATGATTGTCAAACGACGCTGCGTTGAATTGCAGCACAATACCCTGGTGTCGGTTAAATGATTTTCTAGATTTACATTTATCATTCATGTAGTTGAGAAATTCACCCACAACACTTTTGTCAGGTTGATCAAAGTTGTCGAATGACTTTTCTCTTTTCCCGCACCAGTAACAATTATCTTCTCCTTCGTGATCGTCCAAACAGTTCACACAGCGATTTGAGACGTGCACTAAATTGGCCATGTGCTTGTACTTCACTTTATCATTGACACTAATTGTTTGGTCTTGACGAGTCTCAAAATCTGAGAAAAAGTAGATTACATTTTTGCCCAGTTTCATCAATTCCTCCTCCGAAACGTCGACGCTCTTGATCGAGCAATAATGTGGAATTTCCTTGTATTCCTTGCAGGAGGAGCAAAAGGTAGTTCCACAAACGTGTGCCATTCCGTTCAATTTTTTCATTTCGTAAACATTTCCACAATTTTGACAAGCCTTTTTTTCTTCACAAACGTTGTTTTTCAAATGGCCATCGAAGCACTTTTTATTGTAAAACTTGAAATTACAGTGAAAGCATGTAACTTCCCATCTTGCTGTATCACCAATCATGTCATTCGGAGATTGATATTTGCAGAAATCATTACACTTGAAACACTTGCTGCCTTTACATTCCCTGTGGAATAGGTTGTCCACAGGCTTCTCACAGAAGTCGCAAAAATGCTTTTTATCAAAGAAAGCTTTCGCCGAGAGAAGAGCGTGAAAGTGCTTCTCTTTGTCCATGTACAGAAATATTTTTTTTCTGTTTTCATCACCGTCAACATAATCGCTTCCGAATATTCTTGACTCCAAAGTGACACCAGCGAAGGCGATTATTTTATACTCTCTGCCAAATATTTCCTGGATTTTTTGCAGGTTTCTGTGCCCTGACCCATTTTTAAAAGGAAGCCCAACGTCTCTAATAAGTTCAAAAACCTTTTGAGTGAAAGCTTTTGAATTTTGTGCTTTTGCTTGTCTCCACTCATTAGATTCACCTTTTTCATTTGCGGCCACTCTATCGGCATGTATTTTTCCCACAAGAGCAGCAAAATACACACAAGAATCTTTGCAAGAGCCAAGTTCAATGAGATCACTTTTTGTCAAAAGCTTGTCTAGCTTATTATTCTGGTCATTTTTTGCAGGAATGGAACTTGATTTTGCTGAAATGTCCAAATTCCCTAAAAATCTGCGCCCACGGGCTCCCAAGTCATTGACAATAACAGCAATAATTTTGAAACTGTCGTCAATTGTGAACTCATCTCTGGACTGTGAAATTCCGCTGATCGAATTGAAAATCAAATTTGGCTCGAATTGGTTTTTTCGCATGAGCGGAATACCTGCCTCCTTTGGCTGGGCGCGAGTTGAAAGAGTTATTCCGATCCATGAATCGTCCGAAACATCTTTAATGATGTGCAAAATTACATCTCGAATTGCTAGAATGTCCCCCATTGGTGCATCTCGAGCACTTTCGGAAACTTTAAATTGAGCAATAGTGGTCAGAGTTTCAAATTTTTCATCTTTTGCGTCCGATCTAGCAGTTATTTCAAAATATTCTCCTTTTTCAGGATTGTCTAATTCATCGAGCTGCTCCAACCTTGCCTTTTTGGTCTGCTCTCTTACTTTTGCGCGAACACGCTGACGCTCCTCGACATCCCTTGCCTGTTCGTTCTCTGCTGAAGAATCTCTTGGCTGGACAGTTTGCTGAGATGCTGCTGCTGCTGTGTCTGGGGGTGCTGGGGGTGGTGCTGCTTGCCGAGTGTCCACCGATGCTGAATCGTTTGCTTTCGAAGGTAATTTCCCTGCTCCAATTTGGCCCATGACTTTGTCCTTTTTGTTATTTTGTTTCTATAATATTGAATTGAATTGTTAATTTTTTTATCTTTCTTTAAGCATGATAAAGTGCTAAAAAGGTAATTTTTTAAATGAAGCTGGCCAAAAATTGAAATTTTTAATAATAAAGTTTTTCTGAATCTTGATTTTAAAAAAAATTATTTTTCAACTTTTTAATTTGATATCTGTAATATTAAATGATAATGAAATCAAACAAATTTAATTTTATAAAACATCTTTTTTATTTGAATAGACAAGATAGCAGGAGTACAAAGAAAAATCAAAATGAACTTTATCGTACTGAAATTACATTGTAAAAGTTAAGATTTGCAACTGCATTCATGGAATAATAACATTTTTTTTTATATAAAAAGTTAAGATTATAAAATCATGAAAGGAAAAATAACAGATTCACACCGTTTTATTCTTCGGCACAAGGAACCTCTCGATGGTCTCGTTGGAAGCAAGTTCTCGCTCCACAACTTGCTGATCCGCAGTTTTCTTGAGCTTCTTCCTGATCGCCTTCAGCATCTTTTCCAGAGTGGAGTCAAACTTCAGTTGGCCCTAAAATCAAATTAAAAGATATTTTATTACTCAATGAAATTAAATTGCAGAGAAAAAATACTCACATCAATGACAACGTCGTACGCACTGGCCAACTCTTGCATCTCTGCGGACAATCTGCTCCGCTGTAAAAGAATCAAACAAAAATTAATTTTTTTTAATTTTACTTTAAAATATTAATACTTACATATTGGGCGACAGTGACGTAATGAATATACTCCAGGTAGTGGGAAGGCAATTCGGGTAGCTCGACAGCATTCGGGATGTTTTGGCGAGTGACAGCTTTCAGGGCCTCCCTCAAGTCCTGGTCGTTCTGTGAACAGAATAAAATAAAATTGTAAACAATTTGAAATATTTAAAATTATATTTTATGCATACCTTCTTCCACTTTCTCTCATAGTTGATGAGTGCTGTAAAGGGAAGGCGCTGTGAACAAAACAGAAAATTATTATTAAAAAATCAGTCAATAAATTTTTGTTTATTTTTGTTTGAAAAAAAATTAAAAAATTTGTAATACTTACAGCATCTTTAGCCTGCTTCTTTGCCGAGTGGAGTTGCTCCTCTTGGTTCTTTGAGAAAGTGCTGCTGTATTGAAAATCAGTGGGCATCGTTGGTCGATCACGGGGTAGATGGGCATTGAAATCCTTGTGCTCAACTGGAACTTGACTGAAGACCTGTTCTGAAGTAATGCTCCTTTTCTTTTTCTTGACAGGTGAACCAGCAGTATCGGAGTCTGAAGATGAAGAGTTTGAGGAAGCGTCGGACTTGTTCTTCTGCTGCCTTCTCCTCCGTCTCTTCTTGCTGACGGACCTCTCCGGCTCAGTCTCACCATCACTGCTGGATTCACCCGAAGGACCAATCTCCGGACTGGACTCCACCGAGGGCTCAGCTGAGGCCTCGCTCTTCTCCTCGGCAGCCATCTCTGATCCCATCGGCTCGACACTCGCTGCAGCCCCTGCGACTCCCTCTTCACCAATCTGCTCTTTCTCCATTCCCCTCGGCTCTTGCTCGCCATCTGACGAGTCTGAAGAAGAGCAGGAGGAACAGGAGGAAAGGCTGGGTGAGCCAGTTTTTGTCTTCTTGCAGGGAGGCTGCTCCGCTTCCTCCTCATCAGAACTGTCGGACAAGGGTGGGACAACCTCCGAAGTCTGCGGAGGGCAGGAAGCCACCTCTGCACCAGCTTGGTCAGTTTCCTAGAAAATAATTATAACAAGTTAGTTATTTTTTTTTAAAACAGTTTTTTTCCTTAAAAATTTTCATAATAATTAAAAAGAAATATTTAAATTTAGATAAAAAAGTAATTTTTAAAACAGTATTTTACTTAAAGTTGCTCAAACTAGCCTAAAAGATATATGTAAACTTTATAAAATTGAAATTTATTTACCATATCTTCCAGAGTTGAAGTCACCAAGTTGTCGAGGTCCAAGCTGCTGCTGATCTGCTCCTGCTGCTGGGACTCCTGCTGCTGGGACTCCTGCTGCTGCTGCTGCTGTTGGATGTCTTCTGTCCCCACAAAGGACACCATTTCACCCTCCTCGAGTAGGAAAGTCAGATCGACAGCTCCCTTTGCGCGCCTGGCCAGCTCTTCCAGCTCTTCCTGCTCGACTGCAACAAGAAAAGCTGCAGATTCAGAATCTTCCTTCCTCCTGGCAGCCTCCTTCTCAGCCTCTTCCTCGGCCATGGCAGCTTTCTTCTTCTCCTCCTCTTCCAACTGCTTACGAGCCTTCTCTTCTTCTTCGAGCTTCCGCTGCTTCTCCAGTTCATCTTCCATCTCCTGTGAACACAAGAATTTATGGTAATTAATTATATGTTTTATTTATTTTATTTTATTACAAACTTACTTTGAGTTTTGTCTCCAGCAGGGTAATGTTGGACTTGAGTGTGTCCTCGGCAGCCTTCTTTGCAGCCTCAGCTTCCCTTGTCGCATCAGCACACTGCAGGTCAAACTTGGTCTGGAGCTGTGATTGAAGTCGATAAGTATTTTTTTTTATTGCTATTGAAAAAATTTAATTTACCTCATTCAGAATAGTCTTGAATTCAACGTTCTTCTTCTTTAGATTTTCCCGTTCTTGATGATTTTCTCCGAGACCCTCCTCCAACACTTTTTTTCTTCTTTCACCTTCAGTCTGCAATTTTTCAAGAGAAGCACCCTCACTCTTCAGTTTCTCCACCAACGCTGTGTCTCTTTGAACTTGCAGCTTCCACGCAGCAATGCTTTCGTTCTTCCGAGTGATGGTTTCCTCCACCTCTTGTATTTTGCGATGCTTCTGCTCCAAGTCTTTGTTAAGTCGACACACAAGATCTTTCTTGATTTCCAGTTCATCCGTGAACTTTTTATCTGCATCGTCCAGCAGGAGCAATTTCTTCTCCGACGACTCCTTGCCCTCACTTGCCTGCTTTCGAGTGTGAAGCATGAGGGATTTCAGGTTTTGTTTGTTTGTTTCCAGAGTCTTTGTAAATTGCTGAGGCAACTCCATGAGTAACCTTTTATGTTTTGCCAGTTTGTCTCCGACGATGGCCACATTGGCGAGAGTGACTGACGGACAGGAAGCCTCGGCCTTTGGGTCGTACACCTCAGCCACAGGGTACCCTGGAGCGGTAACCACAGCCACAGGAGGATGGTTTACATCCTGTGCGGACGGTCCACAAGCAGCCTCCCCCCGGTTCTCACCTCCACCATCTCGAGGCTGACGAGGCACGTTCGGCTGAGCCATTGCTGTTGGTGCTTTGGCTGGAATCGAGATGAGTTTCGGAGCAGTGCGAACCTGGGAAGCTCCAGGAAAGATTGGAGTAGTCTTTCTTTTCGCTGCTGCACCCGTCTGGCCTGAACCGAGGTTCGCAGTGGATTGAAGGGGTTGGCGCTTCGTCGGAGGAGATTTGAAAACGTCCTCATCGGACGAGAGGATGAACTCCATCGACTTGGCCAACCCCTTGGGTCCAGGCTTCTTCTTCATTGGAGGATTCTCCTTATTAGGTGCACCCTTTCCCCCGGAAGGGCGCTTATTCTGTAAAAAAAATTGATTTTTCCGTTTTGAATAATTAATTATTTAATTAATAATTTAATCTCTCAAATTTATTACACTGAAAATTCATAAATAAAATTCAGGGCAGAAAAAAGATTTGAAAAATTAAAAGATTCATATCAAAATTTACAGTCTGAATTTTTTACATTTTTATTTTAGATTTTGCTTATTATTATGATTTATTTTTATTATTTAATAGGTTTTGTCAGAATGAATAAATTTCTGTTAAATTTTGTTATCAGCAAAATTTCAAAATATTTTGCTCATTAATTGGTATTAAATCAAATTTCAATATTTTTAAAAGAATAAATCCCATAAAAATTTATCTCTCAGAGTAAATGAGAACAGAAAAATTACTTACGGAAGCACCAGTTAGTTGATTCTTCGACATTGCCCAAAATGGTCAAAAACGAGCAGTGGACAACTGGGTGAAAAGCTCACTTCCTTCTCTTACGGAAGCACACAATGCAACTGCACGCTGCTTTCCTAGTGCGGGTGCGAGTGGTGGGGCGCTCGCTTTGTCTACCACTCTCACTTTTCCAAGCTTTGATTTAGCTTCCAGCCATATTCCTTATAACTCAACAGTCCCTTTAATTTTCCACCCCATGTGCAAGGGATGCTTCTCCGACACACATACAAACTATTACGAAGCAGTAAAATTGCAAAAAAAAAAACTAATGTATCACAAAAAGTACTCCTGGATATTAAATTTTTATTTTGTTCTACAATTCTCCTTATTTTTAAATAAAAATAAATTTGTTTATTAATACGAAGAACTAATAATTACCATTCTCCGTTTATTTTCTTAAAAATTTGAAATTTTTAAACCTTTAAAAAGTGATGTTTGGGGGTTATTTAACCTGGAAATAAAATTTTATTTTTATTTCAAATAAAATACAATTTATCTTATCTCCATTAAAAAAAAGCAGGTAAAATTAAAAAAAATTCGCCAAAGGAACGAGTCAAAAATTCGCGGCAGAGCTCTCAAATATATTCCCGAGACCAAAATCACTAGCATTGGTGGCGCCGAGAACAATTTTTGTGATTTTTATTCCATTGATTTCAGTCGCCTGTAAATAGAGTTCAGTCTAAGAATTTAAATTAAAATCCACAACGACGCGCACACAACCAGCCTAGTAAAAATCCATTCAGTCGACGGAAATGACAACTGGCGCCGGCCGCGCACTTAGTCAAACGCCTCTAGCCGCTGCTCAATTACACGCCACTCTCTCGCCAGCACGCACCAAGTGCACCTCGCTCGCTGTACAAATAAAATACACACACTCTCTTCGACGGCGCGCACTAAGTCCACACACAATCAACCAGCGATAAAATAAAATTAAAGCTAACAGATACTTGATCGACTCTTTCGCACATCGCTGCCGGCCCGCGTTAAAATAAAATACACACAGCCAGCCAAAATATTACAAGTATAAAAGATGTATGCGCGCCTCTCTCTCGCGCTCGCACCGCTGCCGCCCTGTGTACAATACAGGCGCGCGCGGCCCTGCCTAATAATAAAATAATAGCCCACCATATGAAAATATTCTAAGTCCAAAAGTTGTATCCAGGTGGGTATCATCTTCTACTAAAAAATCTGTAAAAATATTACGATCATCTTTGTAAAATTTTGGTCTAAAGATAATTGAACCTAGATTTTGAAATAATTTCAGGATTACAAAATAAATTGTCGTTCATTTGGCGAAAAGCCACAGCACCATGCCCTTATAGACGAACCACTAAAAAACAGTTATATTAGACCGACATTGGACGACTAAAAAATCTGTAAAAATATTACGATCATTTTTGTAAAATATTGGTCTAAAGATAATTGAACCTAGATTTTGAAATAATTTCAGGATTACAAAATAAATTGTCGTTCATTTGGCGAAAAGCCACAGCACCATGCCCTTATAGACGAACCACTAAAAAACAGTTAAAATAGACCTACAGTGGACGACTAAAAAATCTGTAAAAATATTACGATCATCTTTGTAAAATATTGGTCTAAAGATAATTGAACCTAGATTTTGAAATAATTTCAGGATTACAAAATAAATTGTCGTTCATTTGGCGAAAAGCCACAGCACCATGCCCTTATAGACGAACCACTAAAAAACAGTTATATTAGACCGACATTGGACGACTAAAAAATCTGTAAAAATATTACGATCATTTTTGTAAAATATTGGTCTAAAGATAAATGAACCTAGATTTTGAAATAATTTAAGGATTACAAAATAAATTGTCGTTCATTTGGCGAAAAGCCACAGCACCATGCCCTTATAGACGAACCACTAAAAAACAGTTAAAATAGACCTACAGTGGACGACTAAAAAATCTGTAAAAATATTACGATCATCTTTGTAAAATTTTGGTCTAAAGATAATTGAACCTAGATTTGGAAATAATTTAAGGATTACAAAATAAATAGTCGTTCATTTGGCGAAAAGCCACAGCACCATGCCCTTATAGACGAACCACTAAAAAACAGTTATATTAGACCGACATTGGACGACTAAAAAATCTGTAAAAATATTACGATCATCTTTGTAAAATATTGGTCTAAAGATAATTGAACCTAGATTTTGAAATAATTTAAGGATTACAAAATAAATTGTCGTTCATTTGGCGAAAAGCCACAGCACCATGCCCTTATAGACGAACCACTAAAAAACAGTTAAAATAGACCTACAGTGGACGACTAAAAAATCTGTAAAAATATTACGATCATCTTTGTAAAATATTGGTCTAAAGATAATTGAACCTAGATTTTGAAATAATTTCAGGATTACAAAATAAATTGTCGTTCATTTGGCGAAAAGCCACAGCACCATGCCCTTATAGACGAACCACTAAAAAACAGTTATATTAGACCGACATTGGACGACTAAAAAATCTGTAAAAATATTACGATCATTTTTGTAAAATATTGGTCTAAAGATAAATGAACCTAGATTTTGAAATAATTTAAGGATTACAAAATAAATTGTCGTTCATTTGGCGAAAAGCCACAGCACCATGCCCTTATAGACGAACCACTAAAAAACAGTTAAAATAGACCTACAGTGGACGACTAAAAAATCTGTAAAAATATTACGATCATCTTTGTAAAATTTTGGTCTAAAGATAATTGAACCTAGATTTGGAAATAATTTAAGGATTACAAAATAAATAGTCGTTCATTTGGCGAAAAGCCACAGCACCATGCCCTTATAGACGAACCACTAAAAAACAGTTATATTAGACCGACATTGGACGACTAAAAAATCTGTAAAAATATTACGATCATTTTTGTAAAATATTGGTCTAAAGATAATTGAACCTAGATTTTGAAATAATTTAAGGATTACAAAATAAATTGTCGTTCATTTGGCGAAAAGCCACAGCACCATGCCCTTATAGACGAACCACTAAAAAACAGTTAAAATAGACCTACAGTGGACGACTAAAAAATCTGTAAAAATATTACGATCATCTTTGTAAAATTTTGGTCTAAAGATAATTGAACCTAGATTTTGAAATAATTTCAGGATTACAAAATAAATTGTCGTTCATTTGGCGAAAAGCCACAGCACCATGCCCTTATAGACGAACCACTAAAAAACAGTTATATTAGACCGACATTGGACGACTAAAAAATCTGTAAAAATATTACGATCATTTTTGTAAAATATTGGTCTAAAGATAATTGAACCTAGATTTTGAAATAATTTAAGGATTACAAAATAAATTGTCGTTCATTTGGCGAAAAGCCACAGCACCTTGCCCTTATAGTCGAACCACTAAAAAACAGTTAAAATAGACCTACAGTGGACGACTAAAAAATCTGTAAAAATATTACGATCATCTTTGTAAAATTTTGGTCTAAAGATAATTGTGCTCATATGTGCACCTGATATGAGGTGCTCATATGTGCACCTGATATGAGGTGCTCATTTGATCTGCTCATATGAGCTCATATGCCCGCTTCGAAACATGCGCCGCGCTAGCCCGGCTGTTTCGCCCACTTTTCATGTTTTATATTTTTTTTTTAAATGAAGTATATTTATTTGAAAGAATTTACAAGTCCAGCCAACTCCAAACGGAGTTATCGGCCGGTGCTTATGTGACTGGAAAGCAAGACTTAAGAGCCGAGCAATCCAGTTCTATACACATTATTTTACATAAATTCAAAATCCTGAATCAAACAACTGCACCAGCAGCCGCCGTCGAGTAATTTGCCCGCGAATTATTAATTGATTTGGAATAAAGTTCATCTCTTCGGCCAACCCTTAAAACCCTAGACACATACCGAGATCCACCGTTTCATTCTTCCAAAGGGCAATTTAGAATAAATACACGCAAACACCCTACGTGCCCTGCTCGGCATTCTTTGATCTGGTTTGAAGGCCCGCGTCATCCGGTGGAGCGACGCGTCCCTCTCGCTGCTTCAGCTAGAAGCCACCACCTATCTGGTGAGCAACACCAACTGACAACACAAAGTCCACCTCAGCTTGTCACTTCAAGTTTGAGAGGTTTGAGCGCGCCAACAACTCCAACATTTATCACAAGGTACACGAACCCCAATTCAAGCTTCAGATTCAGATTCAGATAATTTTTATTCCATATAGATCAACATAGTACAGAAATAATCTGAAATTAATCAAAAGTCCAAAACCAAAAATCAATTTAATTTTTTCATTAAAAACTTAATAATTATTTTTAAAATTTGAAGAATTTAATGTTACAATTAGACAAAGTTACATCAATAATGTTTAAGTATGTTATGCAAAAGAAATATAGGGTAATTAAAAGCCAGACCTTCCCAGCCCACCCTCTAACGTGTAACTTGCCCACGGCCATACAATATGGATGGGGCCCAGGTTCATTCAATCTCACAATTTTTAGCAAAATCTTTGAAAGTGGTGGTGCCATTTCTTCCCAACAATTCAATGTTTTTCTCCCATAACAACTTATTGTTGTTTATTCTACTCAAGTCATACATGAAAAAATAGAATTGGAAAAAAATGAGCAGAAAGGGTATCACAACTAGCTGAGGTCTGCTAAAACGCCCGACATCAAAAGAGATCGGCCACTTTTCTTTCAATGCAATTTATTTAGACCCGTTTATGAATGCTTGGCAGTGAATTGGCCTCGATTTGTGGTTCAAAATGCTATATTTCTTATTTAGATTGATGAAATTTTAAATTAAAAAATTAGAGCATTATTTTTTTAAGGATTTCAAGACTTAAAAAAAATATCAAATAAATTTTTGGAGAAAAATCGCCTACATAATAATATATGGACAAGAATTTTGAAAGAGAAGTTGTTCAGAATAATAAGTAACAATCAGAAGTGAAGATCACATCTAAGTGTCCACTAAAGAAGCTAAGATATTTGCAATTTTGATTTGATTGAATGCCAAACTTTTTGCAAAAAAGTAGAATCCAAACTTTTCAAATCATGGCCAGAGAATCAATGATATAATTTAATAACAAAAATCATTGTTCACAATGATTTCACAATTTCGGCCCCAATTTGCGGTCAAATATTTGTGAAGTCCTTTTTAACAACGTGGACCAAAAGAACCCATTAATAATAATATTTTAAGAACGAGGTTAACTTTCACGAAAGTGTTGATCACTCTGCCTGAAGAGTCCCTACCAGCTATTTGCCTTTGCGTTTCAGCGTAGAAAATGGAGAGCCGGTTCTTGAACTGCTCCTAGAGTTGAAATGTTGGTGTGCATAGAGGAGCACTCCAACATCTCGATGTCCTGCTTCCATTGCGATGTTCAGGGCTGTGCTCCCATCCTTAAATCATGATCAATATTTATTGCATTAGACATATATTGTACATGAAGTTCAAAATAGTTTTCAATTGCAAAACATTAATAAAATATTATAATAATAAATTTTGCCTATTTCATAATAAGTCACGAAGCTAAAAATTGAATTTTCATAAATACTGATATGATTATTTTTACACTGGAAAAAAATATTTTAGATACATTTCAATGATGAATGTCTAATTTGCCAAATTTCTCTATTAGGGGCCAATCCTTCAATGTGGGGTGCCACGCAGGGAATCCGTAAGTCATGATCGGCTTGGCGAGAGAGATACACATTTTTTAAGCTGTATTTTAGTGTCATATTCCAAAGATTATTTCTGTAAATATAATTATTTATACTGAATAAATCTTATCTGAATCTGAATTCTTTTGACGCGGGGGATGCAGCCGCGCAGGTTTCGGGCAGCGAAGCAAAGAGATTGGGCCACCTTGCTGTACACAATGTCCGTGTGGACTGCACTTTTCCGCGTTAAGGCTCATTCCGCTGTTCAACCAACACACATCAATGTGGCACAAATCTTCTTGCAATTCATCGGCGTACTGAACCAGGGTGCTGTTGCCCCTGACCTCAGTGAGGTCAGTCACGAAAAAGTTGAACCAGAACACTACCCTGAATTACTCCGGACGAAACCTCGCAGGGCGCGGATTGCGCACCGTTGAAAGAAACAAACTGAGTTCGGCCGGCGAAAAAAAATTTCCACCCACGTGAACTTTGATGACATAGTATGGGCGAGCTTTGAGAGGCGGCGCAGTTTTTCAGCAGCACTGTCGGCACACCGTCGGGGCCCACGGCTGCGTTTGCTTTTTTTCCTGCAGTTCAGATTCAGATAATATTTATTCCGTATAGATCAACATGTGTACAGATATAATTTTACAGCTTGCTTAGACAATTTAAAATACAGTTCACAAAATTTTTATTCATGCACGTCATAGAACATTTTGTAATAAAATATTAATTCCAATTACATCTAAAACACTTGAAAACTATCAATGTTTTTTATTAGTTCAGGAAAATAATTGAAAGTTCTTGGAATCATAGTACTTCGATTTTGGTGCACTTTGCATTCAGATTTTTTAAGGAACAATTCAGGATACTTAAGTGCTGTCTCACTTTTTATAATTCATTACTTATGATTGTTTTAAAATGTGGCGTGAGGCCGTGGCTTAAAAATTGTCAGGCCACGGTTCGTTCTAATCCAGCTGCGGGTACATACTGAATTTGGCAAACAATTTTCTATGAATTAGTCCTACCAACCTAAGCCAAGCAATCTGGAATATACTTGATATGTTCCGCTACAAAAAAAAAAAACGGTAAGCAAATGTGCTCATCAGATAATATGAGTATCAGCCAATCTGCCTTAACAATAAAACTTTTTTAAAATTAATATTTTTTTTTTAATTGTTTATCCCTCTTGGGAAAGGAAAAAGGAACCAGCGCTAGCAGACACGCCTGCTAAATCGCAAGGGCCGATAACTCGGGTTCTCCCCTTTTGGGGCCGATAACGCGGTAGCCTTGCGCCCACTGGGCCGGGGAGAAACAAGCATAGGATGGGTTTGGTTGCTGGGAATTTCTAGGATGAGCTAGGAAGGTGAGCAGCAGTGGCCTATAAATGAGAACTATGCCTGGAATGACTGATGGAAACCGCAGAAAACACGCGCGCGTGAGAAATATCCATCACTTTGCACTTTTTCGCGTTAAGGCTGACCCCAGCCAGGATAGAACCCAAGGCCTCCAGATTATCAGCCAAGCGCAACAACCACTGTGCCACACAGTCGGTTTTTTAATCTGATATAGCCAATTTTGAGAGGCCCTGGGGGACACGTTGAGCTGTAGTAAGCGTTCAATTGGAGTCATTTCCCCTTTTTTTAAATATGAAAAATATATTGTAAATTAATTACATGATCAGTGATGCTCGCATCTATATCCTGAGAAAGCAGCAGTTTGACCATGTCGATATGACCATGCTCGGCAGCACACATTAGGGCAGTGCTACCGTCATCATCTTGAATGTTGACGTCAGCCTCGGCTGACAGCAGCATGCTGGCCATCGAGTACTTTCCGTGAGAGGCGGCCAACATCAGAGCAGTTTGGCCATGCTAAAATTAACATTAGTTTTGATAAAAATTTAAATAATTAGCAAACTTGTTTAGCACGGATGTTGACGTCAGCCAGTTGAAAGAGTCTCTGCACGACCTGGCTATCAGTTTCAGATTGTACCTCGGCCAAAGATACAAGCATCACACTTGTGTAGCCAGCCTGGTTGAACTGGTTGATGTTGCACACCTTTGAGTCCAACAGGATGGACACGACGTCAAAGTTTCCATTAGAAACTGCATAATGCATTGCAGTGTTCCCCTGCAAAGTAGCAAAATTAGGGCTTTGGAATTGTGAGGGGCTTACAAAAGCATATGTGAGTCAACGATTTAAACAGATCTTGAAAATTATGATATTCCTAATATTCACGGATAAATTTTTAATAATCACATCCTTTCTGGTTTTTTCAAGACATGTTTTAGCTTCACAAAAAGGAGGCAGAGCGACCGATGCGGGGAATTTCTGAATATTTTAATTTTATTATTATTTATTCTACTTAAGTCATTCAATGAGCAGAAAGGGTATCGCAACTAGGTCTGCAAAAACGGCCACACTATATTAAAAAAAGAATCACAAAAACTTTAAAAATGATTTTTTAAATAAAGTTGAACCCAAAAATAAAAATAATTAATTGGGTAGTGCCTTCTGTACCACCAATAAAGAGCACAGGCCGACAAGACTTTGTCTTGGCCTGACCCCAAAAAAAAAAAAAAAAAAAAAAAAAAAAAAAAAATACAGCTGCCACAAATACTTGACCGACCGGACGCAGGCGGTCAAATTGCGTGACATGGACGGCAAGCTGAAGACATTTGTGTACTCTGAGGAGAGTTTACTAAATGGGGGACTCCATTTGGCTTTGACGTTTCCATTGGTGACATAGCGATCCACGTAGCCGTCGGATTGCTTTTAAATTATGCGAATGATTTGTCGATTCGCTTGGAGCCTTGATACAAAACTTTTGAAAATAGTTTGAGCCGTTTTGTTCATGGCCATAAATTTTATACAAAAGCAGAGTTTTCATCTTATCGATGAATTGTAATATATTTGTTTTTTAATTCAAGTTCAAGTTTATTTAGTTAAGATTTAAGCTAAATTATACATTTTACCAGTTAAGCTTTTGCAAAACAAGTACAAAACGAGATTATACTAATTATTTAGAGCGAAAAATTCGCCCATGTCATGTGTGCTATTTCAAGGCAAAATCCGCTTCTTTGCTTGTCGCGCTTGTATAATAATTTGCCTGTATCTATTCGATTGGAGTTGAGATTCCCTCAGTTTGTGGGCTTGTTAAAAAAGTTTGTTGGTTCTCACAAGTATATATATACTGAGGAGGAATATGTAAATTACAAAAATAACTTGTAAATATTATGTTAATTTCTTTTTTCCCCTGCTGTATATTTCATTTGACAAAATTGTAATGGGTGGGTCGCACGGGAGACATTACATGTGATTACATTGCATAACAATAATACAACTGATTTTCTGGCACATTTCGCTTAACCTTTTTCACACGCTCATCATCATTACTACAACATTTTATATTTTTAGGAATAATAATGTAAACGAAAACAATAATAATAATGATATAATAATAATAATTTTCAAAATCATCTTTGAGAGAATTTTTCAAGATCCTTGGTCTACACACAAAAAGCCACCAACCGACAATTATTGTCAAAATCGGTTGTCTTGGGGTCAAGAGTCAGTTAAAATAAAATAAAAAGTGCCAAATAAATATACTCACACTATCGTCGGTCATGTTCACTATATGCTCTAAAAGTTCACTGGAATAGTCCTCAAAACTGTCCAAATAGTCTTCGACGTTTAAGGGATTTGCTAATGATGAACTTGATATCTGTAAAAAAAAAAACGATAAAAACTAATAAAATTATTGAATTAATTAAATAATCATACCTGGAACCATTCCCTCTGGATGATATTGACTGCTGCTTTGAGCTGGGTGGGCAACTCACTGTGAGGTGACCTTTTCAGTGAATCACTCATCACTTTCATCGCTCCTCTCATTTCTTTACTTGGCTCCACCCTACAATAATGCAATTTAAAGTGGATATCAACTGCTCAGGTTCGCAAAATCGTTATTTAGAGCTGTTAGTATGGACCTTATGGATCATTGTGATAACCAGAAATTTTGGGGTCACCGTGTAAATTTTTGAGAAAATCGCATTTGAATTTAACATGGGTCGCTTATGTACAATTTTCACAATTAAGCATTTAAGCTTCCTTGTTCCTTGTTACACTAATGAACCAAGGTATCTTTTGATAGTGGTATCAAAGTTTGTAATTGAAAGGACCCTTGCAAAAGGTAAAAAAGTAAATTTTTCTGCCCCTTGAAAATATGCAACCAGAACAAAAATCCGAGATGGTCAAAAGATGTATTTTTACGTCAATCTATAAATTTAAAAAAAATTTGGTTTAGCCATGAAGATTACTAAAAAAAATTGTCTTGGAATGACTGAAATACAATAATCGGGACCTTTTCTGAGTTAGTGACATTTTAAAAATATTTTAGTCCCTATTGATGAGCTTTGATGCATCCTATCCGAAACTGATGATTTTAATAAAATTTTGGAGGTTGTTGATATGTTGATATCCACTTTAAATTAATATATTTTTGTTGAAACAAAACCAACTTTTTTCTATTCTTCTTTTGTGTGGAAATTATGTACAGTTGGTCCGCAGAGGAACTGAGGTTTTGGTTTCCCTCCTCATCGGAACGATTGTCTGTGCTTGTTGAGGAAACAAGTTCTCTGCTTCTCTCTGGACCTGCCAGCTTGACCTCTACATTTGTAGACGCACTGAAAAAATATCAATTAGTAAAAGGTAGTAAATATTTATAATTTTTATTATTATCGCTTTTATAGTATTATGGCGGGATGTCACAAAAGTACAAAATTTTTGTAGTACCTACAACTAAGAAAAAGTAATTTTTTCTCTTATTAAATACAGAATTAGAAATATAGAGTAACATATTGTGATGAACACAAATATTTTTTATTTTACTTGCCCTCCTTTATCCATGTTCCTTCCCCGCTTTGATATAATTGTATTTCTTTTGTTCTGTTATTCAATTCTTTTGTATTCCCTTTTGTCATGTGACGAAATAAAAGTCTCTTTCCAGCCCCGGCAAAAAATTGAATTGAATTAACAAGGTATGTTAGTGGAACTACAATAAAAGCAGATTTTTTTTCAACACTTCTGTGGAAATTCCATCCCAGGCAAAAACGATCTCTTATTTGGCAAACCGCCAACTTCATGCATGGAGGCTTGTAAATTTGTGCGTAAATACCCTCAGTATTTTGTGAAAACGCGAGATGTGCATGCCTATGAGACGCGCGAGAAGTTTGAGTTGTACGTGCCGGTCCAGATCGAATGGAGAATAAATAAATAAATTAACATATAAAAATTATGAAATCGCTAAGACATTTAGAAATTAAAGGTATCATTATAAATTTGGCAACCCGCAGTTCATACGAGTGTGGTGAACTGGATTATTTAAAACTGATTGCTGGAATCGGGACTTGGGATGGGTCCAGAAATTTCATTTTGGGTACTCACGGGAACGGGACCTGACTTGGGAAATTTTTTGACAAAAAAAATCGGGTACGGGACGGGAAAATTTTCAAGAAATGGTCCCGTCAAACACACACCGTGATCAAGTAGTTGCAAAACTGAGAATTTCTACGAACCTTTTTGCCAGGACGCATTATGGGCCAGTGGAAATGAGCCACCACGCATAACTTTTTG
This sequence comes from Neocloeon triangulifer, assembly GCF_031216515.1. Classification (NCBI taxonomy): domain Eukaryota; kingdom Metazoa; phylum Arthropoda; class Insecta; order Ephemeroptera; family Baetidae; genus Neocloeon; species Neocloeon triangulifer. The sequence goes on from NW_026775562.1 coordinate 6,973,479, forward strand.
TATTGATTTGTTTACAAGGGATGAAGGGAAAGTGACAAGTGGTGGGCCGCGCAGATGAGGGTGCGCCGTAGATTGCCAGCGGGGAAACAGAGGGACGTTAATCTAACACGAATGCTCAGTCCACTTCAAATTGTGCGCAAGATGTAAGCCCAAAAATTTTGTCACAACCAATTCAGTCAAAATTTTGCTGTAAAGACGAATTGGAGACGTACTATATATGTCTAATGCAATAAATTTTCCTCTGATCTAATCTATTATTAATGGGGGGAGATTCAATAGACTTAGCTCTCCTGGGATAAAAGATATCCCGGGATAAATCCAAAGGGATAAAATTTAAACCACCGTCCCGGGTTAAATATTTTTTATCCCGCCTTCAATTTTTGTCCCCAAGTCAAAGGGGATAACTTTTCTTAGCCCCCTCAACGGGACAAACATTTGACTCGCGCTAAAATCAAATCAGCTGGTTATTAAAAGATTCTCAACATGCTCGCGAACTTTTTAAATTTTGGCCAATTGTAACGAACAAAAAACTTTCTCAAATCAGAAGTTTTTGAGGTTCATGGAAAAGAGGGCAAAATTGAAATCCAAAGCTGGCACAAAAATCTATATCCAATATAATTTGAAATTGCTTAATTTATTTTTTTTTTTTGCTCAGAAACATTTAAAGATCTCTTCATCAAAGCGAAAATATACTAGAAATTGTAAGATAATAAACTTTAAAAGAGCAAAAATTCGCTGTCACTGCTCAAATGAGCCATTTGAAGAAAAAAAATGAACTCATATTCGTCTTATCTGATTTTTACTGAATAGAATTAAATAAATAAGCAATAAATTATCTACTGACCTGACGGACTCTGACCCATTCTCAGGAATTGTCTGGCTGGTGACGTCAGAAATGATTTTGGTATAAGTATCCTGGCGGTTGAAAGGCTTCTTGGCTGCAGAAGGGTTCTGTCCTTTCGTACGAGCTATCCTCGGAATCTGAGATGGCTGATTTGTTCCTGGAGACCTTGGACTGGACGACGGCAACGTGGAAACAGATTCAAATTTTTCGGTTGCAGTTATTCTTTCAGCGCAAGTTTTGCACTGAGCCGGAACTGCGAGTTCTGACCGAATGACCGGTGGTTCAATCATAACAGACACGCTCTTGTCTTTTGTAAATACCTAGTTTTATGCATAAACCAAAATATTATTTATGAGGTAAGTAAAACCTTGCAGTTTACAGAGGAGTCGCCTTTCTGAATATGGGTAGTGTTTCTTTCAAAGTTTTCCAAAATGATGAGGTCGGAGGTGTCTGTCAGTTTGTTAGCCACAGGTCTCTGCTTTTGCCTGACACTGAAGTGGTCTGAGGACTTGCTGCGCACCATAGTCTGGGGTACCAAATGGTCTGGTGTTGTAATTAGAGCAGTAGTGCAAACCCCAACATTCTTTTTCGACACATTGCACAAATCACAGTGGAGGATCTGCATACTGTGGTCAGAGACACCAACATTCTTCATCTTCACCCGAGTCAGGACACTCACATCCGACATCCGTGGCTTCGCCATAACAGATTTGTCAACCTGTTTCAAATTAAGCACCTATATTACTTTTTTGGAGGGACGGTCAGGTCAAGACAAACTCCAGTTGCATTTTTTTAATTGTTTGTCCCTCTTTGGGAATGGCACCAGCGGTAGCAGACAGGCCTGCTAAATCGCAAGGGCCGATAACTCGGATTCTCCCCCCTTTCGGGGCCGATAACACGGTGACCTTGGGACCCACTGGGCCGGGGAGAAAGGAGCATAGGATGAGTTTGATTGTTGGGAATTGGGAATTTCAAGGATGAGGAAGGTGAGCGGCTGCGGCCTATGAATGAGTACTATGCCGGCATTTGCCTTCAATGTCTGATGTAAACCGCAGATAACACCAGACTGCATAGCCGAAATTGCAGACGAAATGCCTGCAATTTCTCCTGAATCTGCCTGTCGTAGTGAATAATGCACCTCCTATGATTTTCTGAAGTCTTGTGAACTAACCGGCCAGAAACAGAATTTTTTCAAGCTCTGACCCCGTGATAGAACCCAAGGCCTTCAGATTATCAGCCAAGCGCACTAACCACTGTGCCACACAGTCATTTATCCACAAATTTTAGATAAAAAGCGGATAGAATGTGGATAGTAGCAACTGGGGAATAGTCTTAAAGGCCGTTTAAAATCAATGCATTCCTACTTTAAGTTTAGCCCTGAGAGCCTCCTCCCCTCGTTTTATTTTCTTTTCATGACTCTCGAGCATTTCCTCCAGTTGGCTTTCAGTGTATAGCTGCTGCATTTTTAAATCAGTGAGTGTGTCACAATCCTTCACCTTGGCATAGCGAGTGTTGGTGCTTTTGTTCACCAGCTTTATGGAAACCTTGTCACACTCAGGGGCAATGAACTGTGGCTTAAGGGTGTCCATGGACAACCTACAAGGTTTCTTTGCGACAGGAGGTGACACTAGAATAGGCTTAGATTCAATGGAAGTCTTCACCATGTCAACCTGGGTGCTGGTAGAGCGAAGTTTTGGGTACTGATGTGAAACTCCGACATCCCGTGTGAAGATAGTGCTGTCGAAGCTCACGTCCGAATTATTGAGTAAGTTTGTAGCTAGAAATAAGTAGTTAATAAGAACGTTATTTTACTCTTTGATACACTAACTTTTTTGTTTTAACTCATTGTTAGCAAGCTTGAAGTTTGCACTGACCAAAGAATTGGCCAAATTATTCTTCTCAGCCTCTACTGCTTTAAGTTGAAGCAACAGAACCCTCTTTTCGTCTTTCAAAATATTCACCTCATTCTGTAATTGAAAATAAAAATGTCATGTGACAAAGATGAAACAGAAAATAGTAATATCAAAAATATAAAAGGCTTATAGGGTCACAGGATGTGTGGAATGTGTACCACTTGTACCAGCGGAATGTGACTTGGCCGACTTTTTAGGTCCACACATTGACCTAAATGACATTAAATGCTCTGGTTTGATTCTTCCATCTCATGGAGCAATGAAGGGGATCGAAGTTGTTGTTAATGCAAATATTTGTTAAGTTTGCACATAATAAAAAAAAAAATAACTAATTTTTCTACCGTTCAAACTGAACGCACGTTCTTCCCTGAGAGCGGGCAGAAAATTTACGAAGCAGACGGGGCGGAGAGAGGACAACAACGAGAAGTCGTCGTGCTCCTGATAAACGATCTATTTTGCTTTCCTTCAGATATACATTTTTAATTGACGGTTTATCATTTTTCATATATAATTATGCAATGCTGATTTTGCTACTTTTTTACTATGTAAACCAAAAAGAATTAACAGACATTTTACTATACTGTCAATACAGCCTATTTTCTTCCTTTTTTTGTCTAGAACAAGGATGGACAAAATCGCTAAAGCGATCTGATCGCACCATTTTTTGTACAGATGATCGCGATCGCAACAGTAAAAGGTGGTCGATCGCAGGCGATAATCTTTATTGCGATTGCAAATGAGTGGATTACGACGGAGACATGTAATAACAAAGAGATGTAATAACACTTTTATAACACAATAAAAGAGAAAAAATAATAATAATTTTAATGCTTAATCTCAAAGAATTTAATATTAAATCTGAAAGAAAACTATCAATTACAGGTAATTGTAAAGAAAAATTTCTTAAAAAACTTTTTATTTAATAAGTTCATTTTTGTTCCGACTCTACGTTCTGAAACCAGAATTGATAAAAAACCGTTTGGAAATGTGTTATTTCAAAAATATATTTGATCGCAAATAATCAAAACGTTTTTTATCGCGATCGCAATCGCACAATTTTTTATTTTCAAGATCGCGATCGCAAAATTTAAGATCGCGTCCATCCTTGGTCTAGAATGAACAGCAATAATAATTATGTCCAATATTTTGCTACTCTCTTATCGTACGTATTTGAACATGTTTGGTATTATTTGGTCCATTTTCACTTCCCAACCAACCTGAACAGTAGGGGACGACTTTCTAGCAGTTTGGTAGGGCTTACATGGGACCCCCAACCCCCTTGAGACCATTGCCCCTTGCCCCGGCCTTGCCACGAAGGGCTTAGAATGAAACGAGCAATTCTTTCATCTTATGCATTCCATGCTTATAATATATTGAACCCTGAAATTTTACCCGAAGAAGTGGAATATGTTTTAGATTCTCCTCCATCTCTTTCATTTTTTCTAAACTCTTAGCCACTTTTTCTCTAACAACCTGAAAATTTAAAATTTACTTTATTAGGACGAATACATTAAAATAATATTACTTGAAGTGCCCCAGTGCTGATGCCCGAGACTGAGCTGCTTATGCTGATTGTGTCACACTCTTGACTTCTATGAGAGGCACGCTCATAAAAATTAGTTATAATGTCTAAAGGCATATCATCACTTGAGCAGCTCGAAAGGGAAGACACTGAAGGTGAATGATGCAATGGGACTTCAGGAATATTGTCTGCAGGCAAGGGATAGATAAATAAGTAATTAGCTCTGATTTTGTTCATGTTTGATAAAGACTTTCAAGTCAAAAATTCACCTTCAACTGTATGTAAAAGCTCTGTAACATCAGCCAGTGAAATGTTCTTATTGGTCATTTGATAAGTCTCTTCAAAATCCAATACAGCCTTGTTTAGTGCGTCTCGGCAAGAAACTGAAAAAGTTTTCTTTTCTTCTCTGGCCATATTTGTGAGTTTTTCTGCCACAGTTCTTTCCTCCAGTTTATCAGCCAGTTTGTTTTCACACTCAACCTTATGTATCAATTAAAAAAAAAGAACTTTTTAAACTTATTCTAACCTGCTGCTCAAGTTGCCAGACAACAGGACTGGTGATGCCCAGCAGAACCTCCATGGACTGACGCTGCCGCCTGCGTTCTCTTAATGTGCTGCTTGGTGCGGCTGTTTTAGAGTCCATAACCTCGCAGAAGCGAACAAAGTCTAGGTCGATGTGATACCCATAAGGGCAGCACTCACACTTTTTTTTAGTCTTCTTTGCTACTGTTGGTGGTGGTAGAAAAGGAGGCGTCTGACTCCACAACGTCTGATCCATTTCAGAGGTGCACTCAACCATCATTCTTAAACAAAAGCACCATAATTTTTAAATGTAAATAATTATTACATATTTGCAAGTACTTCAAGACATAAAGTAAAAATTTTATTTTTTTGCAACTAAAAGAATAAAAATATTATTTTTAAAGATCGCTACTCATATTGGTTTCCAGCTGCAATGGAACATTTAACGCCTGGTGCGGTAACCTTGAATGCCAATAAATGCAAAGCTAGGAAGTGAAGAACTCGGGCTTTTTCGTTTAAAAAATTTTTATTCAAAAACAAGACAGCTCTACCAGTTTTGATTACAGTCTGCAACCTTATTTCATGATCAAGAAAAATACGAGTGAACGTGCCGGCACACCGCTCGTGCGGCAGAAAAAAATAGCGAACATTTCGCTGGTTTCCTGCAATTTTTGCTACCAAATTGGACATTCTTGTAACATTAATGTACGAAAAACTTCTTATTTATTGTGCTTAAATTTACCTTGTAATTAATTATTTTAATTTTGCAACTTATAAAATTATTGGGGGAGATTCAATAGACTTAGCTCTCCCGGGATAAATCCAAAGGGATTAAATTTAAACCACTGTCCCAGGTTGAATATTTTTATATCGCCTTCAATTTTTTGTTCCCAAGTCAATGGGGATAACTTTTCTTAGCCTCCTCAACGGGACAAACATTTGACCCGCGCTAAAATCAAATCAGCTGGTAATTAAAAGATTCTCAACATGCTCGCGAACTTTTTAAATTTTGCCAATTGTAACGAAAAAAAAAACTTTCTCAAATCAGAATTTTTGTATTTCGAGTACTGCGATTCTGGTGCACCTTGCTTTCAGCATTTTTTAGGAGAACAATTCAGGATACTTTTTGTAAAATTTAACACATTCAAAGGCGTACACTGAGGAGGCTGGCAGGATCTGAGTGAAATTATTCAAAAAGTGGTCGGCAAGACTCGACAGGTGTCAATGCCTTCCAGTATCTTTTACCTGCCATCGCACGGATAACTCTCTTTTGAGCAATGAAAACCTTTTCCAACATAGGCGACCCACCCCAAATTACAATTGAGTATAGTGATTCCTTCTTTATGAAGAGATTATAATTTTATATTTCAATCCATCCCAAAATAAATGTTATATATTTTGTCAAAATTTTTAAGCAGAAATAAATATTTTTTACATTTATATATTAAAATATAATGCGTAAAAATAATTATCGCTATCTCCATGCAGATGTTATGCAATTTTCATCAAGATCAATTTTCATTTGTATTGGATTTTGTGAACACTAAAAAAATATACGTAAAGTACCCATAGTTGCAGTTTGCATCTTGGCGCCATCTCAGAAGATTTAGGACGAATGGTATTCAAATTCAATTCATTTATTTAACTTGCAAGTCAAACAAGAAATGGAAAAGTCTAGTTTGGGGAGAGAATTGCCTGCCTTGAGCTCTAGTAAACAACAACTAAATAGGCCCAATTACAATTAGGAAGCAAGTTAATATAATTATGTAGATAAGCAACAATAATAATCAATCACTTATTGTAATGAGATATTAGTTATGTTTGATATATTTTACTTAGAAACAATGACTTGTTGTAAAGGCTAAAGACAAATAGGAGATGACTGTATAACAATTTTCTAGGATGGACGCGATCTCAAATTTTTGCGATTGCGATCTTGAAAATCAAAAATTGGGCGACTGCGACTGCGATAGAGTATTTTAGTTTAGAATTTGGATTTATTTTAGATTTTTCCCTGACTCAAAAACGGGCGGAAAAACGAATGGCGTGGTCAAAATCAAGATCCCTTCAGCCGTTTTGGAGATATTGGCGTCTTAAAATCGAGTTCTTGGTACTTCCTCCTTTGAATTTACCCGTCGCTGCAACAATCGAAAATAAGAGACTGTCGAGAGCGGATTTGGCTGATCCCGACTTGGGTCACGTTAGGTCGTCAAAAGTAAATGAAAAATTAATCAAAGTGAATAAAATTTTGGAAAATAAAAGTTAAAGAGTTGCTTGACACGGCCCTTTAAATTAAATTATTTAATTTTCAGGTACACCTGAGATATAGAAGGGTTTGCTAAGAGTAGTGCCATTTGATAAATAATTTTTTTACAAACAAAAACTTAATGGGAAAGTTGTAGCCAAAGACATGTTCTTTCTTTTTTGCATTGAAAAATTTTGCGTCAAAATTTTTATTATCCCTGAAAAAATAAAATAAATTTGAAATTTATATTTTTAAACAAGAAATAAATTTTTTAGATTTTTTCTGAGATAGCCAATCGATTCAGCATGTATTCATTAGTCTATGACTAAATTTTCATCAAAAAATTCGCAGCCGTTAATAAATTATAGCTTAAAGTCCAAGGACACCTCTTTTGGCTGTTTTCAATAACACGACTTATCCGAGTATTTTGAGGATTATTTATTAACGGCTGAGACTTTTCTGATGAAAATTTAGTCATAGACTAATGAATACATGCTGAATCGATTGGCTATCTCAGAAAAAATCTAAAAAATTTATTTCTTGTTTAAAAATATAAATTTCAAATTTATTTTATTTTTTCAGGGATAATAAAAATTTTGACGCAAAATTTTTCAATGCAAAAAAGAAAGAACATGTCTTTGGCTACAACTTTCCCATTAAGTTTTTGTTTGTAAAAAAATTATTTATCAAATGGCACTACTCTTAGCAAACCCTTCTATATCTCAGGTGTACCTGAAAATTAAATAATTTAATTTAAAGGGCCGTGTCAAGCAACTCTTTAACTTTTATTTTCCAAAATTTTATTCACTTTGATTAATTTTTCATTTACTTTTGACGACCTAACGTGACCCAAGTCGGGATCAGCCAAATCCGCTCTCGACAGTCTCTTATTTTCGATTGTTGCAGCGACGGGTAAATTCAAAGGAGGAAGTACCAAGAACTCGATTTTCAGACGCCAATATCTCCAAAACGGCTGAAGGGATCTTGATTTTGACCACGCCATTCGTTTTTCCGCCCGTTTTTGAGTCAGGGAAAAATCTAAAATAAATCCAAATTCTAAACTAAAATACTCTATCATGAAATTGAAAAATCGTGCGATCGCGATCAAAAACGTTGCGATCAAATATTTTTTTTTTTAATACATTCCCGAACGGTTTTTTATCAATTCTGATTTCAGAACGAGGTGTCGGAACAAAAATGAACTCCGTAAATAATGAAAAGCCTTAGTTTTTTCAACTCATCGATGAATTGTAATATTTTTCTTTTTTTTTTAATCTTCCCTTCAATTTATTTTGTACAATGTTGCAAATGGGGCGCGTTACAGTGAGTCACTACATCGTGGCGACGCTTCATAAGTCAATAATAATAATAATAATTACCTGAAATTGAAATTTTTTTCTTCCAGATTTAGCATTAAATTCGCCCAGATTAAGCATAAAAATTGCTTTCCTCGATCGCAAAAAGATTGCCTGCGATCAACCACCTTTTGCGATCATCTTTTCAAAAATTGGTGCGATCGCGATCAGATCGCGACCGCAATCGCGGATCGCTTTTGCGATTTTGTTCGTCCTCTAATGCAATAAACTTTTAATCAAATATTTTTGTTTAAATTATTATGTAAAAGTGGTCAGAAGTCTCTTAACTTTCACTGGCAATGCTAGAACAAGGTTAAGAAGAGAAAATTATACTAACTTTTGGGAAGACTGCAGTGGAAATTTAATCTGATAGGAGGCAGTCCTCATTCACATCGTCTCCGGCCTATTAGATTTATTTATCCTCACATTCACGCAGTCGCCGACTCGCTAATTTTGACCTATAGAACAGATGCACAATGTATGAAAATCAAACAGGTGTCAAAATTACCTATGATGAAAACGTTATGCAAGCAAGCAACATTACTGAAACAGAGACAATGGGAGAAAAGGAGGGCGTCAGCCGCGTCAAGAACGAAACGACGAACTAAAAAGGTTGTAACTTCTTGAGTTCGTACCCTTCGTGTTGCTCCACCTCCGCATACTCTTCCTTCTGCCTTTGCAATCTGCATCTTCTTTTACGTTTTGAAACGTTGTCCGCAGACAAGGAGGCGGGCTGCGGTCCAAACTTTTAAGCACTTCACCTAGTGTAGATCCGCCCCCTTTAGTGTGAAAAGGATGCGGACCCTGCGGACTACGCGCCCTAAATCCAAGGAGGTTTTAGTGTTTAGGGCATAGTGCGCGAGGTTTGGATTAGTGTGTCCAACGGGAACGGGAATTTGCAGGAGTCCCGGGAATTCCCGAGAAAATTGCCTCCCGGGAGCGATTTAGTACCCATTTTGTCAAGGCAGGAGTGAACCGGGAAAATTTTCTCGGGAGCGGGAATTTCCGGGAGCAAAATTATGAAAAACCTTCAGCAAAATTAACTGTTTTTTACAATTTTCTTTTTTTCAATTTTTCGCTAGAAAAAACCCTGTTTTATACTCCAAAAAATTCGAATTTTCGCTATAAAAAAGGTAAAAAAAACTTGTTCTTACTTATATTTGAAATTTTCATTATAAAAATTAAAAATAGTAATAACCGGGACTCCCGGGAAATTTTTTTCGGGAACGGGAATTCCCGGGAGATATTGGACACAGAACTCGCCGGGAGTGGGTGGGAAAACGAGAATTTTTCCGGGAATGGGACTCCTCGGGAGAAAAATTTACTCCCGATGGACTCACTAGTTTGGATTGGACCGCGGCCCGCAGCCCTTGTCTGGCAAAAACTTGCTGTGACGTCATTGCATGTGTTTGTTAAATCTCAAAACTCTCATTTTTAAGTAAAATAGGGTAGGGACTTGTGGAGGAAGAAGACATTCGTTAACGCGCATGTGTAACCTCCAAATACGCAGGACCTCATTTTATAGCACCATTTGTTGTTGACCTTGATAATAAGAATAGCATTACAAGGTCATGCAATGCTGATCGCTATTAGATAAGAAAACATGGCGTCCATGACGTCATTGTTGGTTAGCCAATCGTGGAAATTCATAGTTTAAGAACGGCTTTAACTTCTTGTCAGGACAAGAAAAGTAATTTTCAAGAAGTGTCTTTTCTTGTTAACGCAGACGACGTTTCCAAACGCACCCTTAAAAACCACCTCAGTTTTTCAAACACCTCCTATAGCAAAACTCCTTGAATTCCTTGAAAAGAGTGGTGGGGGCGCTGATGATCCAACGTTGGATCCAGCTAACAACAACAACAACCAACTAATTTGAAGAAAGGGTCTATGGAGCTTTGAACGCTGCTGAAAGGTAATTGACAGTAATTAAATAATTCATATATAATTCAGCTACAGCTAAGGTAATAGAGGTGGACGTAGCTGTTTTTTCCTCTTTTACATTACATTAAAATCCTCACATTTTATCTTGAATTTATATGGTTTACCAAATATAGCTATTAAATATAAGAAGAAGTACGCAAATTTATGTTGATTTCATTTCAAGCACCCGTGATGCCGAATTTGATAATTCCCGCATCGGAAATTATGAACAATAATGTCATCGAACCTGCTGTGAGTCATGAAATTTAAGTGTTAAAAATATATACATATTCTCGCCAATTTTCCTTCTAGCAACAGCAACCGGTCATAAGCCACAATATCATCATCATTCACCCAGGTTCACAGAATCTGCGAATCGGAAGGGCTTCAGACCCTTATCCCGTCACCCTGCACCATGCTATTGCAAGGAAAAGATTAAGACCGGATTTGATTCAAGTGGACACATTATTGCCAGCCATTTACAATGTGCGTTTCATCGATATTTCTAATGTGTTTTATTGACAAAATATTGCTAAGAGATGGCCCAGGTTTTTCCAATGAAAATCTATGGAAATGAAAATATTGGGCTTTTCCTCGTTGTAAAAATTGTTTTATTCAAAAAGAAATGGCTCTACCAGTTTTGGTCATTCTTTTGTATTAGTCAGCAAGCAGCACGTTAGCTCATGACAGGGTTGCAGACCCGACCGAAACTGGTAGAGCCACTTGTTTTAGAATGACACCAATTTTTACAACGAGGAAAAGCCTGATTTCTTCATTTCCATGATTATCTCCTCAAGTGTAAACTTTTTCAAAAAAAAAAAAAAAATCCACTTTGATTTTGAATATTTGATCATTAATAATATGATCTCTGATATCCCAACCATTTAGGATCAAAATATATTGGCTGAGCTGGATGAGGCAAGACTTCAAGTCAGTCATATCCTGCAGTCATGTCTACAATCTGATGGATCAAGACGTTATGCCACTCCTCCACAGCAGATTTCTGCTTTCAATCGTAGATCTCGGTTGGAAGTGGTCCGAAATACCAAAGAGGAGCCTTTTTCCCACGAAAATGTCATCATTGGAGATGATGTACTACAAAATTAGGAATTTAAATTTTTTTATTAAGATTATTGCAGGTCCTAAATTTGCCAGAAAATGAAGAGTATAATGTCTTCTACCCCATCAGAAGGGGTGTCTTTAACATACACGCCGGAGTTGGCGGATCTCTTACATCTGTCCTGCACGACCTGGAGACTATTTGGTTGCATGCCATTGAGAAGAGGTTAAAAATACCAAGAAAACATTTTCCGGTATTGTTGATGTTCTGTTAGGAATAAATAAAAATAATTAAAATTAATTTCATCAGGTCTATAAAGTGGTCCTTGTGATTCCGGACATTTTCAACAGGAAACACTTGTCGGCGCTGATGAACTTGGTGCTTACTAGAATGAACTTCAACTCATGCTTTTTGGTCCAGGACCACATAGCAGCGACATTTGGCGCGGGCTTTACTTCAGCCTGTGTAGTTGATGTTGGGGACCAGAAAACTTCAATTTCATGTGTTGACGATGGAATCTCCCAACCAAGCACAAGGGTTCAAACTTTGAATAATTTTTAATTTCTTCAATAAAAAAATGGATGAATTTTTAGATACGACTCGATTATGGTGGAGGTGACATCACAGTCGTTTTCTATAGATTGTTGCAGAAATGCTCATTCCCTTATAAGCAGTGCAACCTATTAAAGACTAAAGATGCTGTTTTACTGCAAAAGTTAAAGGAGGACTTCTGCCATGTTGATTTGGTAAATTTTTGGAATTCTAATTTGAATATATTATGTGAAGATTTATATCTTATATACCCGCAGTTCTAAGGTTCTATATTTTTTTACTCGTTACATAGCTAAAAAATTTAAAAAAAAAGTCCGTATACATAGCATTTTTCAAATGATAAAATTTCTTAACAGATTTCTGCAAGTTGTAGAATTTTTGCCCTAATACAAGTGGTTGTAGAAATTGACACTCAAGGAGATGATCATACAAGTGAAGAGATGAAGAGATCGGACTTTTTCCACGTTGTATAAAATAAAACCCGATCTCTTCACTTCTTATACAAGTGCCTTACTTAACTAACAATTGTTAACCTCCTTGTCACTTTATAGGTTCTTAAAATCATAAACTCAGGGGTTCTACACTACATACTTTTTGGTGATTTATTTCCTTCATAACCAGTTTGTTTCAACAAAAAAAAAATAATAATGTTCATCTTATGAAACGTACTCCCAGCGTCATATGCCTCCCAGTTCTTTCAGGTGACGCAACCCTAGTATTAAAGTTAATTACTTTACCTTTGACTGCGAACAATGAAAATAATGGTAATTTTACTTTTCTAAACAACTGTTATGCCTACTCCAATTCTGCTGTAAAATATTTCATTTCGAAGTTGGTGCTCATTTATTAATATTTATTCTTATTCCTGGTGATACAAAATTTTAAAAGTTGTCCGGAAATAAACGGAAGGAGAGAGTTAACAACTAGCAGATGCTGTTGCGGTAAACCCACGCATTAAAAAAAGAAAAACAATATCACAAACACTTTAAAATCTTGAATTACTGCCATAAATGCGCCTTGCAGATTCAAATCGCTTGGGGGCAGATGGCAGATGGTAGGTTTTGGAAGGCTAGTGTGCCCCGGCCGAACTTATTATTATTGTTGTTTATTCTTCACAAATCAAGTCAAATGAGAAAAAAAAAATTACAAAATGTGAAGAAACGGCAACACCTCTGGCAAACAAGTTTGGTTGGGGGAAGCTCGAGGGTTGCGTCGCCTCGCTGATCACTGCCCTCGATGATGCGTGCGCGCGCTCTAAACCTTTCTTGTAAAAAATTTTTTGCCTTAACCGTTAAGGATTTGTTGACCATAATTTCTAGTCCAACCATTTTGCAAAATTCGTTAATGACACTGTAACCACTTGTTTCATTATCTTCTGGCAAAAAACAATAAGAAAAAATGAAATGCACAGGAATAAAATCTTTTTTATTTCAGGATATATGTGGTCCTAGAGAAAAATCCTTTGAAATAACTTCTTCTGAGGGCTGCGTGCAAAGAGTTACCCTGCAGGTTGGAGACGAATGCCTGATTGCCCCTTTGAGTCTCTTTACTACAGACCTGTTGTCTATAACCGGCACAAAAGGTGTCCATGGACAGGTCTCCTATGAGTTCCAGTCTGAGGATCCTCATGACGCCAACTATCTCAGGGAAACCAGTGTATGTAGTTAATTGATGTTTTTGCTTTAAAAAGCAAAACATTTTCATTTTTGTATTGACCGAGAAGAATAAATAATATTTCATTAACAGCGGAAAGCAGCCAAAGAAAATCTTGACGTGACTGGTGATGGACCTGGAAACATGTCTTGTCTAGGGAATATCCCTCTGCCTTTAGACATAAACAGTGTAATGGAGGAAGACATTGTGGTAGATGGATTGGATCCTACTTTCCATGCCAGTTCACTGTTAACAGCAGCTGGTAATATCTTGCAGGAGAAGGAGATTTTTGAGTCGGAAATTTTGCTCAGCATTGACCAGGCTATTATGCAAAGCATTGAAAGATGTTGTAAGTGTCTTAGATAAAATTTTATAATCTGGCTTAAAAAAAATTAAATTACCAGCTGAGGAATTGAGGAAAAAAATGTATTCCTGTGTGCTGATTGTGGGAGGCGGAATGAAATTTGTTGGAATCAACACCTGGCTGCAAAACAAAATCAGTCTGCAGATTCCCTACATGTATAGAAGTGGTGAGTTAATTCAATCTGATATCATCATTTGTAAATGAACTTTCCAAGTTTTCTCTAATTAATTTTTAAGAGTCGCACAATCCAGTACCCTTTAATGGTAGTGTAGACTACAGACCAATTTAGTCTGTAGTGTAGACCAATTAATTTTATTTTTTCATCTCATGTTTCCTATATCCGCTAAAATCTCCTAAAATCTAAAATATTTATATCTAAAACATTCCGAAAAAAGAACCTATCTAATTCTGGATTGGTTGTTATTTTTTATTCGCAATAAAAATCTGTTTCATTTGGGAAACAAAAATTAATTGGCTCCTATCTAAAATTCCTATTGCACACCTTTTTGTGCAATTTGAATTTAATGCGCGTACTAATTTTTAATGTTTATTTGTCAAAACCGGACAAAAATTTGATATCTGAGGCATAACAGAAAAAAATAATTTTTCGGAGCCCACTCATAACACAGCCGCCCTTTTATCCTTGCCCTCCGAACGACCTTCCCCACGTCCTCGACCTTGCTGTGCCTCCATCCCTTGCTCGCGGCTTCTGCGAAAATTATTCTTGGGTGGTTGCCCAACTCCGAGTTGCCGGTCTTGTTCGTGTTGTGCGTGCAAATCTTTTTTTTATATTTATATTTTTGAGGGTCAGGTCAAGACAAGTCTTGCCGGCCTGTGCCCTTTATTAGTGGTGCAGAAGTCACCACCCAATTTTTTTACTATTATTATTTAAATTTTTGGGTTCAACTTTATTTGAAAAAATCTTTATTTTTTGCTGGCATATCCTTAATTTTGGTCCACGCGATGATGACAAACAAAGCTGTAAACTAAAAAAGAGAGAAAAGTTTAAGAAGGATTTGGATTAGGTTTGGGTTGGGGAAGGTCAGATTTTGATATTTTATGGGTGGTTGGATTTAATGCATAATTTTTGTGCTAAATCTTTTATCGGATATTTTTTATTTGCGCTGCAATTTTTTGTAAAGGATTTTTTAATTATTCTATTTTTGTTAATTTTTGTGTATTCGGGAACTGCAATTTTTGTTCAGTTTGGAATTAAGGCTTGATACCATAATTTAATGTTCTCTTTAGCCGTATTAATTGTATTAAAGTTTTTTAAGCGGGCAGGCAACTTGTTCCAAAGTCGCGGCATAATAAGTTCCCACGTTCTTTCGTGAAATCAATTGTGCCTAAGAGGCATCACAAGCGGGTCGGTTTGCGCCGTGCGTGTTGAATAATTGTGCGTTCTCAATTCAATTCAATTTTATTGTTTTTCTGTTAGACAAGAATATTAACAGTAGTCTTTAGAACATGTCAGGTCTAAAATTAAAATTTAGAGAAAAAAACCCGTTGCTTAGGGCAAAGGGGAAAAACTATAAGATTAGCGCGAGAAATTTCACTTGTCAAAACTGCACATAAAGTTTCCGTCAAAATATTTTAGAAGAATTATATTCTGTTCAAATATTAGCTCAAGCGGCAATGCGTACCAAATTTTAAAAACATTTTCATTATGTGCTTTTAACTGATTTTTTTCTCGACCTTTTTCTCGCTGACGTTCCCACCCTTGTTGCGGCCACGGAGGTGGTCTCGGGGGTGAGCGACCACGACGCCCTTCTCGCCACTCTCACGGCCACAATGCTGCGCCCGGTGTTGCCGCCGCGCGAGACGTTTGATTTTAAGAGAGCAAATTGGCCAGAGGTTAATAACGCATCAGCGAGTCGCCTTTTGGAAAAATTTTCAAACTGCAGGAAATCAATGAAATGTGGGAAAATTTTACAATGATCGTGTTTGACAGCGCGGAGGAATTCATACCCAAGAGGAAAATCGGAGGAAACAAACGACGTCTGGTCCCATGGCTCAATCAATATGTAAAATCGCTGATAAAAATTCGCGACCGACTTTTCAAAAAATGGCTGGCGGAAAAAACAAACGACTCCAGGCAAGTCTTTTTAGCCGCGAGGAAAATAACTCAGTCTGCTATTCGATCCGCACGCGAAAACTGGCTGTGGAAATTGGGAAAAGGCCCAAATGGGAGCTCTGAATTCTGGCGGTATATAAATGGAAAAACAAAGGTGCCAAATAACACCGCCAGTTTTGAAATGCGAGGTTTAAATGTGACGGAACCACGGGAGGTGGCAGCTGGCTTCAGCGACGTTGTTCAAGAACAATTTCTCGCGAGTCACAAATATTTTCCCATTCATTAGGCGCACTTCAGCATTACCCCTTGCGAGGCTCGTCAAATCGTCGGCAAAGACATAGAGGGTAGCAGCTACGCTTTCCAACGAGAAGTCGTTTTCATAGGCCGTGTAACTAAATGGTCCTAGCGACGTTCCTTGCAGTACTCCAATGGAGGAGTCCAACGTTGCAGATGTTACGTTCGTTATAGTCTGGTTTTCGTCAAGGTGCCTAAGTTGAACCACTTGTTTTCGACCCGCGAGGAATGATTTTATCCAAGAGAGTGATTTTTCATCGAGTCCATAGCATCTCAGTTTCCCGATCAGCATTTCGGGCACAACGCAGCCAAACGCATTCGAGAAATCGTATAGGATCATGTTCACTTTCTCTCGTTTCTCGATAGACGAGTGCTAGTCCGTGACTAGGTCATAGAGTGCTGTTACCGTGCTTTTGCCTTTTCTGAAGCCGTGCTGGAAGCCTTGAATTAGTTGGTTGTCCGAAAAGTAGGCGTCAATTCTATTTAGGTAGCATTTCTCAAATATTTTTGCAACCGTTGACGTGAGAGCGATTGGTCTGTAGTTTGCTGCGTCGTTTTCCTCGCCCTTCTTCTTGTAGATAGGTACAATGGTCGCCAGTTTTAAATTTTCAGGAAATTTCCCCTCCACGAAGGAACAGTTTATTAAATCCGAAAGTGGCGTTGCAATGTAAGCGGAAATTTGTTTGATGACGCTCATGGATATTCCGTCCCAGCCAGCTGATTTTTTTGCAGGAAAGGCGCCAATGACTCTCCGAATCTCGTCTGGTGTTGTCAATTGATTAAGTGAAAATATCGTCTCCACTAGTGGGACGTCCTCAATGGCGAGTTGTATTTCTTGTTCACTCATTTCGGGAAGTGGCTCGATAAATTTAGTGTTCAGGAAGTCAGCAATTTTCTGCAAATCTTTTTCCTCTTGCTCGTCTATGCAGATTTCTGAGATAGTGGTGGATGTAATTTCATTGCCAACAATGCCAACATTCTCCTTGATGATTTTCCAAGCCTTGAGACTTAATTATTTGAACTCCTGAGCTTTATTGCTTCATTGTTTTTCCTGATCTCATCGTTAATTAGGAAGCCGACGTAGCTTTTTGAGGCTCGCCACCTGCTGCTCCAGGTCCCTGATCTTGTCTGCTTCTGATTGATTGGTGATTGTATTTGCTCTTGCTTTCTTTCGTAGTTCTTGGAGCTGTTCACTCATTTCTCGCAGCCTGATTTTGTTGTTTATTGTTAAGTCAGAGCGATGAATTTTCCCGGCTTGGTTTGCTTTGCGGATATTTTTTCTCAAAGGGAAGCTCGCATCAAAATATTTTTTCAGTTTTTCCATGAACAAATGGCTCTTTGTGTCAGCTGAAGTAGCGGCGAAGATGTCCTGCAAGCTCTCGTGGCTTAATTTTTCCTTGAAATTTAGCCAATTTTCATCATTATAGCTTCTTGAGAAGACGAACCAGTCCTTCATTTCTTCTACTCGAACCTCAAACTCGATGTGCACTGCGTTGTGGTCGGAGAAATTGACTTCTTTGACTTCAAATCTAGCATCACACTGAAGGGAGGTGAATGCGTGGTCAATGTGTGTGCTGCTGTGAGCAGTCTCTCGTGTTGGGGCATTTTTATTGATGAGGTGCATCTCGTAGCCTTTCATTATATGCTATTTAGTTTCCGGCTTTCGGCGGAGTCCTGGAGCAGGTTAATATTTAGATCCCCCAGAACAATCATCTCCTTCTCTGGTGCCAGATTTTGCTCCACAAGACTCTCCAGGTTGTCGAAGAAGGACTTCATAGTGCCGTGGTTGGGTGGTCGGTAGACATTAAGCACCGTCAACGTTGTTTTCTTAATTTTAATTTCACACCCTGCCGTCTCAAATTCATTTTCGATAGAAGAAGTTGGAATCTTCTTGTGGCTAAAATTAGCATTTGATGAGACAAGAATGACAGCACCTCCTCCGTATGATTTTTTTTATCTTTTTTCTCTTTCCTGCCAAAAAATGAAATGGTTTTGTAGCCTTTTATTCTGAAATAATCGCCCCGACACCACCAGTGCTCGTTGAGAGCGATGATGTGTGGTTTTTTGTTGAGGCTGTTGACGTGTTCTTCGAAAGATGCAAATTTTTCGGCTTTGAGCAAACCCTGTACGATTAATAGCATTATTCTCAAATTTTTGTGGGTTTTGGCGGAAATTGTAACCGTCACTTCTTCTTGGTCATCTTGCTGGTCATCTCGTTTTTTGAGAATTTAATTCCGGAATTTAAGTCGAAAAGCTCACTATTTTTTCCATTAACATTTACACAAAATTTTCTATTTTTTAAGTCGGTAGAAAAAAGGGAAAGCAATTCCAATATTTTCTAATTTTTTTTTATCAAAATGTCATGGTCTAGCACACCAAACTTACAAAGTTGAACCCAAAAACAAAAATTAAAAAAAAAAAAATAAATTGGGTGGTGCCTTCTGTACCACCAATAAATGGCACAGGCCGACAAGACTTTGTCTTGGTCTGACCCTAAAAAAAAAAATTAAAAAAATAATAAAGAAAAGGCGTTGCTGTAATCAACAAAAACTGCTAATGTGTGCTAATTCTTAATTATGCATACATGCGTCGCACCTTCTGTTGAGTTCTCCTTGGTGATTTAGAAAAAAACTAGTTTCCTTAAAAATTACACCGCTACCAGTATTGATAGCGCGCCGTAAAACCACTATTGTATGCGAGACGTTATACTATATACTAACATGGGGAAGCGCGGTACTTTTGACCGCTCTGCGGCCGCGGAACTCTTGGTCCCATGGACCTAGTAAATCAATGGTTGGTCCCCTGAGGATGTCGGAGTGTGCAATGAGAAGGCAAAAATTACTTTTCAGAGTCGGTTTATTTGAACCCAATTTGGGTTCAATTTTAGATTAACTTTGTTCACAAAATTTGGCGAGGTGCACGGGTGAAGATTTCAGCCAACATGGCTGCCTTCGGGAAGGTTCGCGTACATTCAGGATTTTATCACACGAGCGCCATCAAGTGGTGACGGCCAAAGGGGACCCCCTTTTAAGACTGTAGGTCTTATAATTTGTCTGCAAAAATTCAGGGAAATGCACTTTGCTACCAGCACGAGTTTACCTCGGAGTCGAAGAGAAGTCTCGGAATGTCAAGTCCAGAGAACTGTCGGCACTTGGGCGCAGTGAATCAAACGCCTTTTGAAGCTGGCTGGCAAGTTGAGACTGCGGCGCTTTGTTGGGCGCCGGCTCGAAAAACTCACCAGGAACTCGGGGATTGTGTCCGAGCACCAACTGGGCAGAAGTTAATGCCAGGCACATCGGAGGCCCAACATCACCGCAGGCAGCGCCGAAGTCTACGACCGTGGGTGACAGCGCAGAGCAGCCTTCAAAGGCCTATGGATGCACTCGACCATGCCATTCGCCTGCGGATGGTAAGCTGTGGTGTGATGAACTTCAAATCCCAGCTTCTCACCCAAATCATGAAACACATTGGAGGTAAATTGCCGCCCTTGGTCGGACACCACGTATGCGGGCACTCCAAATTGGGCCACCCAGTGCAGTAGAAACGCGCCAGCAATCTCTTCAGCTGGGATGTCCGACAAGGGAATGACCACGGGCCATCTCGTCCACCTGTCCACCATGGTCATGCAGTACTTCTTGTTGTCACTGGAAAGAGGGAGAGGTCCAATCAGATCAACATGAACAACTTCAAAACGCTCCGTAGGGAGAGGAAAATTTGCCAAAGGTGCATTTGTGTGCCTCGTAATTTTTTATTGTTGGCACTCCAGGCAAGTCACTGCGTCTGCTCGTTTTGTTTCCGAACAAATTGCTGCCTTTCGTCTTCTACTCGACCGCGCGGTGTATCCAAGGTCAACTCACTGTTTTTTTTCCGGAGAGATCGAAACGACAGCCATAAGGGCGGCTACCTCCAGTTGTAGTGACCTGAGTGTTTGTAGAATCCAGTCATCAGACTATTTGCCGATGAAACGAGGCTCTTTCGGGGTGCGGTGGCCTGTTTTTCCGACAAAGTGTCTTTGTTGATGTTGTTTTCGCAGTGTCGCCGCCAGCCGCCATTGAACTTTTTACCGTCCAATTTTGACCTAATCAACGCAAGATTTTGGCCACCTTCACTCGCAGGGCAAGAAGGACTCTTTATATACCAACTCCGATCAGTAATAGAAGCTTTCTCACTCAAAAAACTTATTTTCTTATCAAAAGTAGGTAACAAACAAATTTTACACGTCCATATATTTCAAATGGGGGCGTGTCTAAAAAAAATGGTCATGACGATTGCGTCCTGGGAAAACTTGGAAAGTGTTTTTTTTTTACTTCTACAAGTAACACCCCTCCGCCTCTATTGAAATATTTTAATTTTTATGGTGATATTATTATTATTATTCTTTATTGACTTATGAGTCGTCGCCACGATGTAATGACTCACTGCGACGCGCCCCATTTGCAACACAGTACACAGTATATTACATTTCAGAGCAAATGGATGTCCTAACATTCCTTAAAGAAACTGACCCACAAATTACAACTTGGAAAGGAGCGAGCTTGATGGCTACACTTGAGTCGGCTTCCGAGTTGTGGATAAAATCTCAAGACTGGTTAGATAACGGAGCTAAGACACTCAGGGAAAAAGCTGCATTTGTGTGGTAGAATGTTTCAAGTTAAGTATGAATAAAACAATTTTCAAAAATATGCATTTGGTCTTTTCCAAACCAATTATTATTAATATACATAAGTTATTTGGGTACATTTGCAAATATTTTCGAATATATCCAAATATTTGGTTAAATATGGTGTTCGTGGGTGTGTTTCTTACAGTTGCTTGGCTTCATTTAGTACACTTTTAGTGCTCTTGTTACTGTGTTTTTGTTAGGCATCAAGGAGCGTTTTAATGTGTATTTGTGCCTTTGTAGCGTTTTTTTTCCTGCTGGTGAGTGATGCAGATTTACGTTTTGGTGTTTTATTATTATTATTACGCATTGCATTGTTTTTTGGGTATATATCCAGTAAATTCCAGATTATGATTTTTGGGTTGGCACTACTGCATATGCACTGGCTGGTTGTGTACTTTGAACTTTGTCACCGGTTTATTTCGGCGTTTTTACATATTGCTATGGCTGTAAGTGGGCGTTTTTTCTACAGCTGGTTGTCTGCTTCCTTATACACTTTTATTGTTAAGTTACAGTGTTTTTGTGATTTGTACTCCCTCAAAATGTGTTCTTATTGGTGTATCGGTTTGTGTTTTGTGTGTTTTCTTGTGTTAAATAGTAAATTATTCGCAATTCTTTCCGTCCGTATCCACATATATATGGTTAAATATGGTTGTTATTGGGTGTGTTTCTTTCAGCTGCTTGGCTTCAATTAGTTCACTTTTGTTGTTCATGTTTCTGTGTTTTTGTGCAAATGTGCAACATCAAGAAGTGTTTTGTTCTGGTTTTATTGTGTATTGGTGCCTTTTTTGCGTTTCTTTTCTGTTGGTGAGTTAATGCATTTTACATTTTGGTGTTATGCATTGCCTAGGTGGTGGCAGGGTGGTGGTTTTTGTGTTTTCTTTTTTCGCTCAGATCTTCGTGGAAATTATACTTTTGAAGTGGTCAGTCAATGTTTATTTTAATTTGTCTTTATAATGTCGCGTAAACGCATTTATTGTATTTTGTTGAAATAAAATCCGGCCTCCTCAGTGGAGATGAGCAACTTTTTTGTTTCTGCATGGTAATGGTAAAGAAAATCACTGCTCTACTAGTTTCGGTTGCGGGTTGCAACCCTAATTTATGAGCTGTTGAAATGAAATAAACTGATAATTAACCAATTTTAATTACATTTTGAAAAATTAACATGCAAATTGTATAAAAAAAAATTAAATTAAATTCCATAATTTTAAAATATAGATCATTGGAATTAATTTGTGAATGACGTATTTTAAAAGTTGTCAATGCGTTGATGACTTAATGAAATAACAATTATTCTTAATCTGAATGCGTAGAGCTACCCCAGATTTCATTAGAGTATAGTATTCGGCTAGCTGCGTGCGCATGATAGGCTTAATTGGACTAGAGTTAATTCTAATGTACATTTTTAAATCCCAGGGCGCACTTTATAGGAGCAAATTATTTAACAATCGGTCGCAGCCTTTTGACCTTGACCCACCCGTCAAGTGGCGTGCCGACTGAGTCGGCTAGTGCAATTTTTCCACTACAAGGCCCTTTTTAGCGCTTTAACCAGCGTGTGCGCATGTATGAGGGAACGCGACAGAATGAAGTCACGTCATCAATAATCTTCAAGAGGCACTTGACAGAAAAGTCCGCAGGGATAGAAATGTGGCTAACGAGAGAGACTTTGTTACCAATTCAGAATTCTCCCTCACACTCTACTGGATGCAATCGTGCTCTTTTAAAGCATCGGAACGTGGAAAATCTTAACACGGAACATATTTATTTAAACTAAAATTTTAAACGAAAAATGAGTAAAAGGAGTAAAAGATTAAAAAAATTTAATCTGCTGATTGTACACCCTTTCTTCTATTTTTCCCAATTTAAAATTTATGTACTGACCAAGAAGAATAAATAATAATTAAAATTATTATAAATAAAAATAATAAATCCAGATTTGCATATCAATAGATGGATATACTTATCAAGTACTTTGACCACTCCTTTCCATTGAAACGTGTAACTATTAGAGCTAATCAAAACGGTAAAATTAAATTGACTGGGGAAACAAGAAAATTACAAAAAGACATGATTAAGCTCAGCAATGAAATTAATTTGAACTTAGATCAAAATAAAATATTAGACATGACGTCAATATTAAAAAGTATTTAGAAGAAAATCTTTGATAATAATCAATAAGAAACAAAATTTCAATTTTCATTTGACAGTAAAATATCAAGGAACCATAATAAATCTAGTGCAGCCTGGAAACTAATTAATTCACAAACTGGTAATAGAAAAAATGTGTTGAATATTGATGGTGTTAATGAGTCAATTAAACTTAATATTGCCAACCACTGAACAACAAGTTTGTTGAAATGGAGATAGATACGAGTAATATAAATTTAGATGACTCCTCAAAACTAATAGACGATATCAATATTACGGCTCAAAGCCTGCAGTTTATGGAAGAATTTGAGATTAATAATTAATCAACTTCCAACAAAATGCTCATCTGGATGGGACGGGATTTCAACAAGTTTCATAAAAAAATTCAATTTACATTACCGCCCCCCTCACCCATCTTAAAAATGAATCATTTTTTGGAAGGGAAATTTCCTGACAATATGAAATTATCCAAAATTATTCCTCTGTTTAAGAAAGGTGAAAAAGGACGACCCCTCTAACTATAGACCTATAGCTATAACTTCAGCAGTTTCTAAAGTGTATGAAAAAGCCTTTTTACATAGACTAGATTAGATACTCACTTAAACGTAAATAATATCTTAATCCCAGAGCAACATGGTTTTAGAAAAGGAAAAAGTACAGTGACCGCCCTTTAAAGTTATGTGACATCTTTGTATGAATCTTTTGAAGCCAGGGAGAAGGTTAATGTTATACTGTATGACTTCTCAAATGCGTTTGGAAAAACTTAACTCTCCCCTTCTTGTGCATAAACTTAAATTATACGGCTTTCATAAAAATCTGCTATCATGGCTGGAATGCTTTTTGACGAATAAAAAACAATTAGGGCGATCCAAAAGGCAAACTTGGCCCAGGGTAGATTTGGGGTCTACCCAGAAATCTTTCAATTTTCCGCGACAGTGGCCATATATACATATAAGAGGATATGTATAGGGTTGGGGAGCTAGTAAGCGAACGACTCGAGGGCTATTCAGCGAAATAATGCTGATTCGTCAAGAATAAAGTGGCTGTATACATATTTAGCCCTTTCTCGCTTGCATCTTCTTCTCTCGCGGGGTGGGAAACTGCAAGACTGCCATCGGATGAAAACTGCTCAGTGTGGCATTTTAAAGCAGATGCTCTGTTTGTGACAATTGCTGTGGAGTATAAAAGGAAATTAAACCGGTTCTTGAGGCACTAGCTCGATCACTGTTGCTGGAAACAGGGAAATTAAGGCGAAAAATTTTATTGTATTTTTTTTCCGAATATAACTAGATATATTTATATGGAATAAATAAGAATAATAAGATACTTTAATAAACATGATTAGAAACTATATTTATTGGAAGAAGTTGCAAGTCCAGCCAACTCCTAGCGGAGTTAGAGGCCAGTGCTTATAGGATTGGCGAGGAAGGCAAAGCCAAACACATCACTACAATGCTACAAAAATTTTTTACATGTGAATGCATACAAGAATCTTACAGAAAGAACATGGTATTTTTATAATTGCAAAAGAAACAATTTTCATATTACATTTAACAGCATTTTTTTAGAATCTAGATTTATAAAATTTCTGGCAAGGCATTCCACAGTCTAGTATAAGAATATTTATTATATTTATTTACACTAACCGGCATAACTAGAGGCGACGACATTCTCCATACTATTGAACATCGACGGATTCGAGCGATTGCAATAATGATCCCTCAAGTTGCTCAGAATCAGAATAATTTTTATTTCGTTAAATTCTCTACGCATTGACAACTTTTGAAATACGTCATTCACATATTAATAAAAATTTACATTTCATAGTTACAGATGAAAAATTAATTCTTGTCATAGAACTGATATTTATATACAATTTCTCTAATTTTACAAATAAACTCATTTATATCTTCAATCATTTTAACATCTATTGGGAAACATATGAATATTAGAGCTATCTTCACTACAGGGTTTTGGTTTAATACGTCTAAATGATTGTCGATCTCAATATGAGATCATTATTACAACGTTTATTTTTTGAAATTTTTATATTTCGGACTTATGCAGTTTGGTACTTCAGACTTTTTCCTAAATTTTTCAGGATACTTTATAAAAAATTTCCTACATTCCAACTCATTCCAACATATAGAGAGAGTAAACAGTTAAAATATTCCATATTTAGTAATAGTAAACAGCGGCCTACATGTATCAAGAACACCATTACTCCTCCAATACTTTAGCCCAGCCATCGCCCGGACAACTCGTTTTATTATTTATTTATTTATTTATTCTCCATTCATGGTACATACAACGCAAAAAAAGTACACTGTACAAAAAAAAGCGGAATCATGCATCGACATAAAAAAGTACAAGCATATACAAAAAATGCCAAAAATACAGGAGTCGGAAATTTATGTATAATGCTGGAAATACATTGGAATAAAGAGAAGAAAGGGTTTACAACTAGCAGATGTCTGCTAAAACGCCCGACATCAAAAGAGACGGCCGCCGCGGTAAACCCACACTATCGGAAAAAAAGAACGATATCACAAACACTTTAAAATCTTAACTCTTGAATTACTGCCACAAATGCTCCGTGTGGACCTGCCACCGGAGATCCCTCGAGATGTGGACGCCGAGCATTCGCTCCTTGTCCACGAACTCGAGCACCGATTCACCGAGGTTGTAGACGAACTCCAACCGATCGCGCGCGTGAGAAATGTCCATCACTTTGCACTTTTTTGCGTTAAGTCTCATTCCGTTATTTGAACACCACAGGTCAATGTTGCACAGATCTTCCTGCAGGCGTTTTCGGGAGAGTTGATTTCCATGTAGATGGTCGCGTCATCGGCGTACTGAACCAGGGTGCTATTGCCCATGACTTCAGGGAGGTCAGCAACGAAAATGTTGAAGAGGAGGGGCCCCAAAACACTGCCCTGAATCACTTCGGACGAAACCTCACAGGGCTCGGATTGAGCGCCATTGCAGGAGACGAACTGAGTTCGGCCGACGAGAAAATTTTCCACCCACTTAAGCAGCCGCCCTTTTATGCCGTATAGTGGGCGAGCTTTGAAAGGAGCCGTGCGTGCGGCACCCTGTCGAAGGCCTTGCTCCAGTCCAGAAAAACTGCATGAATGTGCGCACCGCTTGTCTTGTCCAGGGTCGCCGTCTATCTGTCACAGTAGAAACAGTAGCAGCAGCTTAATTTCAATGACTTAATGTTTTTCAAGAAATGCACCAGTGGCGAAACTGACAAGGATGCAAAGGCGAGAATCACTACCGGCCGAGTGATGAGAAATAGTGGCGGCGAGCACCCTTAATTCTCCCAACAGAGCTCGGGCGACAAAGTTTTTCTTTTTGAATAGCAAATCAGTGGAATTCCCTGCCAGCTGCGTTAAAAAATTGTATCTCGGTGAATCGGTGCTCGAGAACGTGGACAAGCAGCGTTTGCTCGGTGTCCACATCGCGAGAGACCTTCGGTGGCAGGTCCATATGGACATTGTGTGCAGCAAGGCGTCCCAATCTCTCGGCTTCGCGGCACGAAACTTGCGCGGCTGCACTCCCCGCGTCAAAAGAATTGCATACCTCTCTCTCGTCAAGCCAATCATGACTTACGGACTCCCTGCGTGGCACCCCACGCTGAAGGAGAACGTCAACAAACTCAATCGAGTGCAAAATCGGGCACTGCACTTCATTTACGGCCGAAACCCTCGGCCGCCAAACGAGCAGAGAATTATGCCTATTGACATGCACCTCAGGTACACCGACCTCTACTTCTTCAAAAAGTGCCTGAGCGGCGAGATAGATTTTGATGCGCGCGCCCGAATCGCAATAGGTCGCAAGCTGCGAGGTGACGACGAACAGGACCCCCGCCTCCAGCCACCCTCGACCAACAACAAGTTCGGTCGCGGCGCTTTTTCCTTCAGGATAGTCAAGCCCTGGAACGACCTGCCACCTGCCCTCAAAGACTGTCCCTCAAGCAATTTTCCCTCCCTTTGCAAGGAGCATTTGTGGCAGTAATTGAAGATTGAAGATTTTAAAGTGTTTGTGATATCGTTCTTTTTTTTTCGATAGTGTGGGTTTACCGCGGCGGCCGTGTCTCTTTTGATGTCGGGCGTTTTAGCAGACATCTGCTAGTTGTAAACCCTTTCTTCTCTTTTTTTTCTCCAATTTTAAAAATTTTTGTACAGACCGAGAAGAATAAATAATAATAATAACGGTTTCTCAGTTTAAAATTGCATGTAAAGAATATGTGACTCTTTGATACATTTATTTCCTGTTTACGGCTCCAGTTCGGCGAGTGTAGGTTAAATTTGGAAAAACTTTTGCTTTTCTGTTAGATTAGAGAAGCTCTAATCTAATCTAATTTATTGTATTAGACATTTAATAGTACATCTCCAATTTGCCTTTACAACAGGTGTTTATAGTATTAATTTAGTATAGCCAATAAATCTATAATTTAACATCAAGAGATTGAAGGAGCTCGCAAGCCATTAATAATTTGGCGGGGTGGGCAAACTTGTGACTTAGCCTCCTCTGCAGGGGAAACCCCCCCCCCCCCCCGGAAACCCTGCTGCTAAAGTCTCACTCAGTTAAATTTAAGCATTCAAAATTACATCTCCAATACTCATTCATAGCATAGAATTGGCACTTCAGCATTACATATTTAGCCCTTTTAACAAAGTTGCTATAGTCAGCTATTTCTGTGCCGCAAGCTAATTAGCTTGCGGCCCATAAATAGCTGTAATTATCACAAATGGGGCAGTTACTATTTTTGCAATTTGCATGGCGTAGATGTTATGGCCTGTTATATCCCAATCAAGCCAGGCACAAGGTAAAAATCCCATATTTAGAGTTTTACAAAATTCACCTAACTAACCGCAATGACCCCGGGCTAACCTTTGTCTTGCTGGGGTTCAAAAATAAACAATTGGCTCGAATTTTGAGCTCAATCAATAAGTCCGAGTATAAAAAAAAATTAAAGAGCGACGGTTGCACCCTATAATGTGGGGAAGCGAACGTAACGAGCATACACATGCTATATCTGGTTCTCATCTTTTGCCTACTCGGAGGGATGGATATCAAACACGTCAAGTACCATTATGTACACGGTATTATTGGTTGCTATTGTCTGCGCGAACGAAGAGCGTACTTCGAAAGGGTCCCATGTGAGAGTGTAATTTGAAATTAGTTTCTGACGAAAAATTTTTATAACCGAAAAGAAGGAAATTATATTGACTGAATCTTTTAAAAAAAATGTAAGAGTTGAAACGTCTCCAGAAATATTGTTACGGCCGTTGCCATGATTGTCACAGATATCAAGAGGCTGAACGTGTGAGACGAGGAGTCGTTAGGGCGCTGCGCAGAGCCTCTTTGGGGGGTGACAGCACCTGCCTCCCCTTTTTTCTCCTTGCACCAAGCTTCCATGACCCGTCGGCACACTGACTTCTTCAACGTGCAAACTGCAGGTAAGTTCCGTCTTCATCAGCCGTTTAGATTCTAAGTTTAATTTTATTTTGATATAAGCGAATGTATACAAAGTAAACAGCTTTTGCAAGTCAATAAGGGAATAGTATCAATTTTTTGAAGCGAATAGTTTGCTCATGACATAAAACTGTTTATCCGTCACATATAATTTTAATTTTTTTTAACTCTTCATTACAACACTCTATGCTTTTTGGCAGAGCATTAAGTCAATTAAATTAATATTTATAATACAAAAATTATATGCTTACAGTTCTTTGTATTTGGAGGAGTTTGATGATTTGAATTACTATCATCGATTAATTATAATTATTATTTTTCATTTTATTATTATTATTTTTTAAAGAAATTGATAGTTGACACTCAATGACATGATCATGGAAGTGAAGATATCAAGCTTGTTTTGATGTTTTTTTTGCTGTAAAAATTTGTATTAAAAAATAAAACGGCACAACCAGTTTCGGTCACGGTCCGCGGTCCGCGACCCTAATTCATGAGTAAGAAAAATACGAAAAATTGAAAAACCAAATTTTTGTAACATAACTACTCAAAATCTTAAATCTACTAGCAAATTAAAGTACATGAGCTGCCCGCTTACTTATACAAGAATGAGCTAACTAAAGACAGATTCATTGGATTTATTGTGTGTGATTAGCGCGCGGCGCGGCTGACCACGGAAACGCCAAATGACATCGGGCACATAATGCCTTTTGATAAAAAGCTGTCTTCTTGCTCTCTCAAAAACTGCATCCATTCCATATAAATATATTGACTATTTTAAAAAGCGGTTATTACTATGTATGTTATTCAAATTTATTAATCGTACAAAAGTGCACAAAAGAGAGCCCTAATAGCTATGGCATTCATCAAGTAAATTCATTGTCTACTTGAATACTTAATTTGGATATATAGGCTAAATTATACATTTTATAGTTTTAAGCTTTTGCAAAATAAGTAAAAAAAACGAGATTATACTAATTATTTAGAGTGGAAAATTCGCCCATGTCGCAAAACTGATTTTCTAGCACACTTTTTCAAAAGCTCGTCATTATTACTACAGCATTTAATATTTTTTGTTAATGCGTTAATAACATAACTTGACCTTCGTGAGCCCACGCCCCTGTAAAGTATGTAACGCCTTGACACTTATCTTTTACGGGTTGCCTAAATCAGGTCTGAATGGGCCCCTTTCGGTCAGTGGGCCCGTGGAAACGTCCACATTTCCGCATAGGAGTTTCGCCACTGGCATTAAATATTCTCGGTATCATAGCAGCAGGACTGTCTTTTGATATTTGCAGTCTGCATGAGACTTCAACAAGATCTTCCCGACTAACATTATTCTGGTTATGTCGCGTAACTCTCCTGTTATCTGTAGTACCAGTACTTTACTTTTTGAACATTTGGCGATTTCTCACTAGGAACTTAAGATTCAAGATTTGTTTATTTTGTTAAGCATTATATACCACATAATATACATAGCAATAACAGCTTTTTAAAATAAGTCAATATACATTACTATTTAAACGATAAAATTCGTTCAGGTCATAGAATTGATGTTCTAGCTTTCACCATTTTTACAAGAGCCTCGTCATTTTCAAGGACTTTTAAAGATTTAGGTAATGCATTAAAGATTCTGGGGATCATAATTTCTGGGTTTTCTACAGATTTCTTGAGCTTAACTTCTTTCACAACCAAATCGTTGCAGCAAAGGTTAGTCTGATTATGTCGAGCTACTCTCCTCGTATCTACACTATCACTATATTTCCGAAATTGATTTCTGTTTTGCACTAAGAATTTTATACATTCAAGTATATACAACGATGGGACGGTCATGATATTATATTTAACATGACCGTGCCATCGTTGCATATTCAAGAATACATTCAAGAATAAACAAATACAACACCGTTAGTATTTCGTATTTTCTATAGATACCAGTGCTTCATCAAGTCAAGTCAAAGTACCATTTCCCGTGTAGTAAATGCCAGCAAGAGCACGCAAGATTCTCTGCTTGGACTACAAACTATTTGCGAAACTTTAGTCATAGAATAATGAAGACATGCTGAATCGATAATCGATTTGATATCTCAGAAAAATCTTAAAATTTTCTTCATGCCTAAAAAGTTAAATTTTTATTTTTCTCAATTTTTTACAGTCATATGTACTGTTGCGAAAAGTAAGAACATGTCTTTAACTACAACTTTCCTATCAAGTTTTTCTTTCCAAAAAGTCACAATATTAAATTATTATTGTTTCTTTATTGTATTATGGAATGTAATCACATGTAATGTCTCCCGTGCGACCCACCCATTTACAATTATGTCAAATGAAACATGTACAGCAGGGGGAAAAAGGAAATTAACATATTTACAAGATATTTTTGTAATTTATATATTCCTCCTCAGAACTTGTGAAAACTAACAAACTTTTTTAACAAGCCCACAAACTGAGGGAATCTCAACGCCAATCGAAGAGATACATGCAAATTATTATACAAACGCGACAAGCAAAGGAGCGCGGATTTTGCCGTCTGGACTTATCATTGCCTAAAGTACCGTTCAAAATAGAACACGCCGCAACAGTTCTATTCAACGCATTGGAAATAAATGCATTGTTAGAAGCTCTAATTTCCGCCTGCAGCTGCTTATATGCGTATTGGTCTCTTTTAAACTGCAATTTCTGCGGATGCCACGCAGGCATGCGCTTCACAACAACACTCTTTTCCATCAAATCGCGACGTTTTTTGACCAGCTTTATTTTATTTTTTCTATTAGCTCTCACAAGTTTCACTTTTTTGGGGACAAATTTGTTAATACCGTCCAAGAAAGTTGTCAGAAAAGCGTCATATTTATCGTCAACCGTGATTGAGAGCGCAACAGTACGCCAGCTTTGCAAATCCAAGAAGCCTATAAACTCAGCAATTCTATCATCCGAAAAATTGCGAGATTCAATATATTAATCACGCTCCTGCGGAATATTCAGCTTCATTGAAAAACGTACGCCCTCATGATCGGAGAAAATATTAGACTTAGCTGCACATTCGAAATCATCTAATTCACCTGGACCGGAAAAAATTAAATCAATCGACTTCGTGCTTGTACCCGAAATTCGTGTTACCATATTTTCATTCGAGAGATGCAGCTCAAATTTTTCAAAAATCTTGCCTTTGTCGTTCGTCGCAACATATTTATATTAAATTCCCCGGCTACAAAAATCTTAGTCACCTTTTTCTTTTTAACAACAGAGAGAATTGTGACTAACGCGTTCTCTAAATGAGCAAAAAACTCATCAAAGCGCTTGTTATTTTCTGGGTTTGTCGGTCACCAAGAAGTAAATTTTCTGCGACCCAACCTGTACGATTGTCGCAGCCGCCTCAAAGCAAAACTCCTCACACAGAACCGGAATAGTTAAATCTAAATTCTTATTTATTAAAACAGCCGCGCTTCACATAATATATATGCTCAACGCGTCCAAACCCAACTGCTAATTTATAATCTAATAATGGAAAATTTTTAATCTCATAATTATTCAGCCAAGTCTCTGTTGTTAAAATACAGAATAGTCTCTAATTAAAATTTAGCGCAAAGTCCTTAAAACGTTTCCCTGCCGCTGCCAAACCATGAAAATGAAATGGGAGTTCTTCCAACAAACCCTTTTATATCTCTGGTGTCCGTGGGAATTAAATTATGGCTTTTAAATAGTTATTTCGCAACTCTTTAACTTTTATTTTCCAAAATATGTTTCATTTTCATTAATTTCTCATAATATTTTTTCGATCTGGCGTGATCCGGGTCAGGGTTCAACCGAGTCGCAATCAAATTCGACGCTAAAAAGGATGACAAGAACAGGGTTGACGAGCGCGCTGATTTTAAGCACGCTCGCGCTCACGCTCTTTTCTGAAAATTGCGCTCGCGCTCCCGCTCGCGCTCTCCAACTTTTCCTCACGCGAGCGCTCAAGCTCGCGCTCTTTACCCAAAAGAGCGCTCGCGAGCGCTCTTTTTCTGGGGTCGCTATTTTTTAAATGAAATTGTTATTTGGATTGGTTTTCTTCAATATTTCTTAACGTACAATTCTATAATCATTGCTATTTTATGTATGATCTAAAAATATACTTATTTCCATTGAGTTTCATACAAATATTTTTAGAAAATTTGGAAAATGAAAAATTCTCTATGTTTTTCGAGCAATATTTTACCAATTTATGGTCCCCAAAAAGAGCGTAAATGAGCGCTCTTTTCAGCGCTCTTTTGAAAAAAACGCTCGCGCTCCCGCTCCCGCTCCCGCTCGCGGCATGAAAAAAATCGACGCTCGCGCTCCGCTCTTTTGAGCGCTCTTTCAGAGCGCTCGTCAACCCTGGTCAAAAAGAGATAGGGCAAACGCAAAGGAATGGTGCGAGCTCCAGGATTCTAAATGTAGAAGAAACGAGCTTTGGAGCTTTCTAACGGTGTGCATATTATTGCGTGTCAATTTATAATTCTGGGAGAAATTCGCGTTTGAAAACGGTCAAAATTTGAAAACAGTTCTTGGTCGTATCTCAAAGCTTTGAAAAGAACACGATCGTTCGGAGCAAAAACGGCACACCGGCGGAAAGCTCGTTTCATGAGGATGCCGAAAATGCCCATACACGTAGCATTTATCTCGTGATCTATACGGAATAAATATTATCTGAATCTGAATCTGAATCTGAATTTGCAACAATGTGAACAAATAAACAAACAACAGCAACATTTTAGTCTGATAAGCCCCAGCCGATAATTTCTTTTTCTTTGGCAATTGGCTGGACTCATATTTTCTATTTTTTTTTCTAATTTAAAAATGTATAAAAAAAATTAGATTAATCAAAAAGTTACACTGAATTCTGACTTCTTAGGGCTTTTGTTCGTAAGAGAAAAATTACGAGTGGAGAATAAATAAATAAATAAATAAATACGCATGCGCACGATTACAGGATTTTAAAGTCGTTAAGGGCTATGGTGGAGGCATCTCTCACGTGATGTGAAGAGACACCATTAGCGTGCATCTCTCACCCTTTTGTGTTACCAGGACTTCGATTTTTTCCACGCGCGTGAAAGAATCCAATGAATGAGGCTGATTCCTACTATCGATCGCTGCCGAGAAAGGAGGCCGGCCCTATAGGGCCGTGCGCCACCTGAGTAAGCAGCCCGCCCCATCGACTCCATCCCCGAAGATAAAAGCACCATCACCCTCAAACTCGAATTCAGTTAGCAACAGAAGGAAATATCCAAAAATCCCCAGCAGCAAATCTCTGCGAAAAATCGCGTAAATAAATTCAAAATATTAAACTTAAATTTTGGGCGCCAGTTGTCGGGAAATCGAGTGGCTTCCCGGATGTTAAATTACTTATTTACTTTCTTAAGCATTATTTATAGGGTAAATATAATTAATAGACACAATATTTACTTACTTTCAAAGGTTCGTTGTAATTAATAAGCCTTTTCACAAACAGTTAAATTATTTAACTTTTTGCAAAATGAGTACTGGAGTGCAGTGTATAATGAGAATAGTGTAGATAAGAAAAGTGAAGTATTTATGAGTATATTAACAAATTATTTTGAAGATTCCTTCCCAATGAAAAAAACAGTGAAAAGAGCTACTCTTATATTTATTATTTTTTCTACTCAAGTCATACAAAAAAAATTGAAATTGGAAAAATGAGCAGAAAGGGTATCGAATCGGGAAAATAAACTTATCTGCTCAAACTAAAAACCTGAGAAAAGAAGCATTAGAATTATCACAAAAGAGTAAAATTATACAAACCCTGAACAAAAATCTGAAATTAAAAATAAAATAAAAATAATGAAATACCAGGTTGGAAATTGTATAAATAATGAGGTACGGAAGTATAATGATAAAAAAATTAAGGGATCAAACAATAAATCAAATTACCTCAATAATATGTTTGTTGAAAATACGCCAGTAAGCCCGCATATCCCGCCCGATAATAGTAACATGAGCGAACCATTATAAATTACATCTCGAGCCTATGTCTGACTACGAAATATACAGTGTACATGTAAATAATGTGAATAGTCATGATTGCTCGAATGAGCTAGACTGAAATACAAGGTGTCAGATAATATTATTAAGTTGATATATTTAGCTCATGTACAAAGTCATATAATGTATGGAATTGTAATTTGGGGGGGCTCCAGCCATTTAATAAAAGTATTTAGAGCACAGAAAAGAGCGTTGAGATCTATGGCGGGCATTCCTTACTGGAGATCTAATGTAGCGTTGGATACTTGTAAATTAACCATTATTTATTTATTCCCCATTCGATACAGTCATGAATCATGAATACAGCAAAAAAACCTATACAGAAAAAGTACAGAAAAAGCTGAAAATACATTTTAAAAGAGACATACTGTTAATAAGGGGGTGAATGGAGAAATGGCTTTTCGCTAGCAAACAACTTGCTAAAGCACAGGACCCTCTCCTTTGAAAGAGAGTGTACCGGCCGCTAGAGCCATTTTTTAAATATAATATAATGACCCTGCCATCGTTGTATTGTATATACTTGAATGTATAAAATTTCTAGTGCAAAACCGAAACCTATTTCGGAAATATAGTGATAGTGTAGATACAAAGAGAGTAACTAGACTAACCTTTGCTGTAATGATTTGGTTGTGAAAGACGTTAAGCTCGAGAAATATGTTGAAAACCCAGAAATCATGATCACCAGAATTTTTAATGCATTACCCGGCATTACCGAAATCTTTAAAAGCCCTTGAAAATCACGAGGTTCTTGTAAAAATGGTGAAAGCTTTTGTATTAGAACATCAGTTCTATGACCTGAACGAATTTTATCGTTTAAATAATGATGAATATTGACTTGGAAATGAAGATTCGGGCTTTTCCTCGTTGCAAAAAATTTGTCTTTATTCAAAAACAAACGGCTCTACCAGTTTCGGTCACGGTCTGTGGTGTTTTTTCAATTTGCTGATTTTTTGTATTTTTTCTTGCTCATGAAATAGGGTCGCAGACCGTGACCGAAACTGGTAGAGCCGTTTGTTTTTGAATAAAAACCAATTTTTTGCAACGAGGAAAAGCCCGAATCTTCATTTCCATGATCATCTCCTCGAGTGTCAACTTCTTCAAACGAATATTGACTTATTTTAAAGTGGTTATTACTATGTATATTATGTGGTATATAATTCTTAACATAATAAACATATCTTGAATCTATTCTCGCTTTCTGCAGCTTCACGTGCCACGTGATTTCGTTGCGGGAGCCGATTTAAAATATTTGCTGTATAATATGCTTAATTGGCACTTAAAACCTCTGAAATAAATAACAATATGTGATGTTACAATTTAAACAAATAAACAACATTAATATTTTTTTCAATATCAAATATTCTTTAGTTTATTAACCATTAATTTCGAGTAGCAATAATAAAATTTAAAATAAGTCGAGGTACAAAACGGTGAAATTCGTTTAAGTCATGGAATTGGTGTTGCAGTACTAATTCAATTCAAAGCTTTTACTTCCTTCACAATTTCCTTGTCATTTTCGAGGTTGAATAGTAATAAAATAAATAACTTTGCAGGATGATTCGCGGTATGTCCTCATTTAGTCAAGGGCTGTGCGCTTCCGGACATGCCAACATACTCAATTTCTTAATCATCCTCATCCATGTCAGGTAAATATCAATACACTTTTTTTTTCTATGTTTTATATTAAATGACTACAATTTAATTGACTCATGGGGGGTTTCAAGAAAAATTGAAACTGGGCGAACCTCGTTGCAATGGAAAAAAAAGGAAAAAAAACCCATAATGCGACCTGCGGTCTGCTGATACTTAAAGAAACCTAGGAGTTTTGTCGTTTGCCTAAAACTAAGTTAGAGAATAACAAAATTAAATTGGGAAAAGTTTAATTTAAAAAAAAAGGCACAAATTAATTGGAGTCAGTTGTCATTTATTTTTTCTTTGCAATGAGGTTCACCTGGTTTCAATTTTTCATGAAATCCACCTCGAGTGCTAAAATTCAACCCAAAACTGCGGGACGGGCCCGCTATTTTACTTTGTGTTTTTCGATTTACAAGCGCAGACGTTTCTAGAACAATAGAAGAGTCAGACAAAAAAATCAGCACGCCAGGAGGCGGTGCGATATAACCCAGCACAGCCACCGTTCAGTATCAGTCTTCTCAGTTCTCAGTGTAGCTGACGAGACCTGAATTGGCCGAAACAGCTGTCCTAGTGTGGACGATTACTGTTATTTTGCCAGAAATGAGAAAAATCGTAAGGTTCCTTGCCCTGGAAATATCTGGCAAAGTCGTAGTATGAAGCTTTTGACTGACTCCTTTGTATCATTAATTTCTGCATTTTTTTTCATTAAAATTTAATTTTCCCTATTTGATTTTTTTAGTTCTTTTTTATTCCCACTTAGTTTTAGTTATGACACGACAAAACACCTGGGTTTTTTAAAGTACCAGCAGACCGCAGGTCACCTTTTGGGGTCAGTTGTCCTTTATTTTTTTCCCCTGGCAAGGAGGTTGGGAAAAAGATAAACTTTTTCAAGTAAACCTTTGAGCATCAAAATCCATTCAGGAACCTAGAATAATTTTACTGACCAGAAATTTGCAGGAAAACGCAGTTTTTTTTTAATTACTTAAATAATTATTTTATTACTGAGATAATTATATTGCTTACATTAACTATAACACAGACAAAATTTGGAACAAAACTAGTATATTCCAGACTATATATTTTAGGAGGCAAACATGGCTTTAATACAAATACCGATTGCCGTAGCTGGTACCTGCAGCTGGATTTGAACCGTGATATTCCGATTATAAAGCGATGACTATACCGGTAGGCCACACCTCAAGTGGAAGTAATTTTATGTAAAGTTAAATAAATATTATCGAAACTTAAAATAGTTGACTCAATAGCACCACACTGAAAAGACATTTGTAACACACACAACAACGATAAATAAAGACTTATCTAGCAGCAAAAAAACTATTAACATTAAGCTCTGACGGCAGCAGTGTACCAACAAAATTTTGGGACGAGCAGGGTTTGGAAAATACATACATATAACATATAATAATATAATTAAATTTGATTTCTTAATTCAAATATCATGACCGAGTTTAATAAAAATCCTACTTTGGGAACGGTATATTATTTTTCTAACATTGCCATTAATAAAAATGGTCCTATAATTGAAGGAATAAATATTTTTATGATTACACAAAATAGTGGAATTATATTGTAGCTAATGAAATATGGTAACTTAACCCTTTCGTAGCCAACATTCCATGCCAAAGACCAATAAGACCTAAGACTAAGGATTGAAATGTGCTCTGTCCCTACTCAAAAGACGCACAATATCAGTTTATATATGGCCACCAATTTTCAAATTTTTTAATTCACCGGTTTAAAAACCATTTGACATCAAAATTTTTTTTTCTTTACTTTAAAATGGTCTGCGGATTGTTGAAAATAGTAATTTGAGACTTGTTTGAATGGCTCATTACACAAAATTTTTAGAATTCATTGCTTCTTTGATTTGCTCTATACCAAAAGGAATAATTTCGTTTGCGTATTTCAACAATAGCCACTCTAAGAAAAATCCTCTGGGCAGAAAAAAAGACAGTTTCGGTTGCGAATCTGAGCACAAGCATGTTATTTTTTATCTTTTCAAAAATGTGTGGCTAAAAAGCATTTAAAATTCTGCCATCAGATATTGCTACAGCTTAGAATTCAGTGAAATCCTACCAGAAGACGCGCGGCTGTACGACAAAATGCGTCCACCAAAGAAGGATGGTGCACCGACCACCGTGTTTTTCCACGTCACAGTCATGGGCCTGGACTCTATTGATGAGACCTCGATGACGTACGCCGCGGACATCTTCTTCGCGCAGACCTGGAAAGACCACCGCCTTCGTTTGCCAGAAAACATGACGTCCGAGTACCGACTGCTCGAGGTCGACTGGTTGAAGAACATGTGGCGTCCTGATTCGTTCTTCAAAAACGCTAAAGCAGTCACCTTCCAAACCATGACCATTCCCAACCACTACATGTGGCTCTACAAGGACAAGACTATCCTATATATGGTTAAGTACGTAGCTAAAATAAATCCTAAAATCCAGATTTATTTTAAAATGATACATTTTTGGCTGATGCTTAATAAATAAAAAGAAATCTTAAATTATACATTTGTTTTGAACAGATTGACTTTGAAGCTCTCTTGCGCAATGAATTTTCTCATCTACCCTCATGACACACAAGAGTGTAAGCTGCAAATGGAAAGCTGTGAGTAATAATGATTTTATTAATTATTAAAAGTGAAAAGCATTATTTTTACAATTAGATAAGATTAGATTAGATTAAAATTTATTGCATTAGACATATGTTGTACATCTCCAATTTTCGTTACAACAAGTCAATAAAAATTGGAATAAAAAACACTGGGGTCAGTTTATTTTAATCAACGAGCAGCGCATTTGCTCATGAAATAGGTTGGTACTTGAATTAATTAGTTTTTAAGATTTTGATTTTTTTATGTTAAAATGTTGTTTTTCATTATACTTTGTATTTTTCTTGCTTATGAAATAGGGCCGCAGCAGACCGTGACCAAAACTGGTAGAGCCAGTTTTTTTTTTTTTTTTTTTAATAAAAAACATTTTTCTGCAACGAGGACAAAGCCGTAGACTTTTATTCAATTCAATTTATTTTTCTCCAAACAAGTCAATACAATCAATTGTGAAAAAATTGGTTGGGAGAAAAATAGGCACACAGTGCTAGTGAACAACTCACTGAAACCTCATAACCGCGTATTACCAAGAGGCGATAAATACCCGATTACTCGCCGCACTGCAGCCTAAACTACGGGGGGAAAAAATTCAAATTTGTTTAACATGCTCTTTGCACAATTTTGGGAAATTATTAGACGCACACGATTTTAACACAGAAGGGAGGGAGTTCCATTGGGACGCGAGGCGAAAGGGAAATGAGTAGAGGCTGAGGTCGGTGCGCACTTTCGGAGGAATGAACCGGTGGTGCTCTTCGACACTGTTACTGTCTCTTATCTTTCGGCCAGTCTTTATTCGCGCCATCGCGTCCATGTCGGTGTCTCCGTCCAGACACTTTCGGAAGAAAGTCAAGTCGTTGTACTTCAGCTGCTGCTGGACGGAGAGCAGCTCGGTCTTGGCCACCTCGGAAATATGCCGCCCATACACAAACCGAAGGGCCCTATTTTGAATTCTCTCAAATTTTAAAATATTTTTCTGGGTGGAAGGATGCCATGCGGGGGTGGCGTAGAACATGAGTGGCTTTACCATTGTTTGATAAGCGAGCCGCTTCACTCTCGGGGTGCAGCCGTGCAGGTTGCGGGCCGCAAAGGAGAGAACTTTGGCTGCCTTGCCGCGTGCAATGTCTGTATGCGTATTCCACCGCAGGTCTCTGCTGATGTGCACGCCAAGGATGCGCTCCACGCTGCTGTACTTGACGATGGTGCCGCCGATGGTGTACTGCGTTTCAAGCAACGTTCTGGCGCGACTTATGTCGAGGATGTGGCACTTGGACGCGTTCAGCTCTATTCCATTTACGGCGCACCAAGCGTTGACGGCGTCCAGGTCGTCCTGAAGCTGGACATAGTCGACGGCCGACTGAATTTCCCGCCAGAGGGTGGCATCATCGGCGTACTGGACGAGATTTGATCGGATGGCGCCTGGCAGGTCGGCAACATACACATTGAAAAGCAGCGGCCCCAGCACACTGCCTTGGACGACACCGGACAACACGTCTTTCGGCTCTGACTTAGCTCCGTTAAAAACCACGAACTGCGTGCGGCCTTACAAAATGTCGGGAAACGATCGGTCATCGTTGGTACGGGGTGGCTAGGATTGATTGAAACGATAATTACTTAATTTAAAATGTTGGTTGTTATTAATTAATTAGCCCTTTTCTTTGCACATATTACAAAACGCAACTGTGTCACTTGGCTACTCATTAAAATTTTAATTGTCGAATTCTTGGGGTGCGTTGCGCAAGAAATAGGAGTTGTTTCTCAGCAGTTTTCTCTACTTCCGCTGCTACCCAGGGCAGGCATTGCTTAAATGGGGTGGACGAGGCCCCATAGCAAACTGGCTTTTCCCCCCCGGGACAACAGAAGCAGATATACCTACGAGTTGGAGATGCATTTTTTTTTTGTAGTGGAGGGATGAAATGTGGTTTTGAGAACCAAAATTGAGAAGGACTGAACTCCAATTTTTTGCGCAAAGCAATGAGTTGAGCGAGTTGAAAATTAATTTGTTTCATGCATTTGTTTGTGTTGTGTTACATTTTAATTTTTGATTTGCCGAAAGTACAGTTTGTTCGTGAATTTTGATTGATTGTTTTGTGTTTTATTTGTGTATTGTGTGATTGGTTTAAATTTAATTTGTTGACGAGTGTTTAAATCTAAGTAAAAGGGGATGAAAATGCTCATGGTTTACCCTCTAAAATTGAATGGGGGCGCCTTGAAGAGGCCAATATGGTTCCTGTATTTTGGAATTTTTTTTGTTAATTAGATGTTGGTCAAGGCACCATGGTTCAAGAGCATTCTGAAACTGAGAAGAATTTTAGTATTTGGTTTTTTTCCCATTTTTCGGGGTTTAGGGGAAATTTAAAATTGGTTCCGAAAATAAACTTCAATTTAAACGAGGTTTTTCTATGCTACTTTTTGCTTCGACTCTACTCCCATTTTTTTCTATTTGTCTATTTCTCCCAGTCTAATCTAATTTTTCTTCAATCTATTTTGCTCTACTCTATTTTGCTCTACTCTATTTTTTTTTGTCTACTCGATTTCTGTTTTTTTTTTTTTTTTGGCTAGAAATTATTATTTATTTATTTTTATTTTTTTTGGGTTGACTGAGGTGTTCCTTTGACAATGAGGCTTGAGGGAGAGTCAGAAATACCGGGCCCCCGCTGGCGGGATTGGAATCGGGATCAGAAACCGTGCCACCATTTTTTTGAGACCTTTTACGGGGTCATCGTCCCCTCGAATGAAGCCTAATCGTCAATGGGTTTCAATTTGACTCCGCGGGAGGGTGGTGCTTGGAGATACCGGGCCTTCCGGGGTTGCGTCGGGCGCGGATTAACACCCGACTCGCCGATGAGGAAAGCCACTAAGGGTCCGGATTCACCCATCGCGAGGGTCATTTCAAAGACACCCGGATTTGTCATTAAAAATTTGGTGGATTGGGCCCATTGGATTTGAGCAGTAGGGGAAGGGGAAGAATTGAAGGGGAATTAGTGTTAGGGGTTGATTAGCTTGATTTTGGGTTCCAAGGCGTATTTGTTAATTTTGGTAATTTTGTTTCACAAAATAAGGAATGGTGGTGGAGGGGGAAGATGGAACCCCTAGCCAGAGCCATGGCCCAACTTGGCCTTCAGGGCACGATATTCTTCCTGAAGGAGAGCCATTTGGCGACTGGAACACTCTTCTTCAGAGTGGCCAGTGAAGAGAATGGGCAAAGAAGTCGTCATGATAGGTAGTCGTGGGGCTTGTCTCCGGAATAATGGCCGCCGAATGTGGCTTGTTGCTAAGCAAGGATGCGCGTAGGGTGGAGGGTTTCGGGGGCTGTTAGTTGGGCGCCAGTTGTCGGGAAACGATCGGTCATCGTTGGTACGGGGTGGCTAGGATTGATTGAAACGATAATTACTTACTTTAAAATGTTGGTTGTTATTATTTAATTAGCCTTTTTCTTTGCACATATTACAAAACGCAACTGTGCCACTTGGCTACACATAAACGACTCCTCTATCAATCTTGCTGCTCTGTCACCTGATGCCCTGTCTGTCTCTCAGCTTCGGCCACGAATGGTGCAACAAGCACCATCAGTGGCCGCTCGAGGAAGTGCTGAGTTTACCCCGACAAAAAATGATTCAACCCATTGCAGAATTTTTCCTTTGACGCCATAATGGGACAGTTTAGACAAAAGTCGATCAAATGGTACTCGGTCGAAGGCTTTTTTCCAGTCAAGGGTGACTGCATGGACATGCGCGCCGCTTTTCTGATCCACGATTGCTGTCCAGCTGTCCACTGTCTGACATAAAAGGGTTGTGCATGACCTTTTAACTCTGAATCCGTGCTGGTTGTCTGGAATAACTTTATTTTCCTCAAAAAACAGCTGAAGCCGGTCACGAACAAGTTTTTCCCACTAGAGATGACATGCTTATGGGCCGGTAATTTATTATTATTATTATTATTACTATTATTATTATACTATTATTATTATAGGCAGAAAGTCGATTCTAGCGAAAAGCACCCGCGCAGAACGAAGCGGCTCCGTACTGCGCCAATAGCGCTCACCCGCAAGAGCTCTCAGCACTTTTTACTGCGCCAGAAAAACCTCGTCCAGCGCTTGATTCGACCCTCCCCAAACCCCAAATTACAATGCCATAACTCATAATTGTCTGACAATAAGCAAAATATACCATTTTCAAGTACTTTTCGTCAACAGAATGCATCAAATTTTTAATCAAAAAAACCGCACTATTTAATTTCCCAACCACATAATCTGAATACTCAGAGTCCACTTCAAATTGTGTGCAAGGAACAAGCCCAAAAATTTTGTCACATCTGATTCAGTATATATTTTAAAGCGTAAGGATTCATCGATAATTATTTTTTTATTTGTTTATTCCCCTTTTTTGCAACGCACAAAAAATGTACACCATACAAAAAAGCGGAGCCTATAATGTGGTCGGCCACACTGTTCGATGGCTCTTTCATTATTTGCTGCAGGAACCGTTGACAACCAGAATTTTTGCTGTTTTTAAAACAGTTTTTATTGTGTTTCAGTGTCGCATACAACGGATGATATGATTTTCCAGTGGGACCCTGAGGTACCATTGGTAGTCGATGAGAGTATCGAGTTGCCGCAGCTGCAGTTGGTCAAGAATAATACTGCAGACTGCACGCAGGTCTATTCGACCGGAAACTTTACCTGCCTAGAAGTTATTTTCATCCTAAAAAGACGTCTCGGCTACTATCTTTTCCACACCTATGTCCCAACCTGCCTGATCGTCATAATGTCTGTGAGTATATAAAATGAATCAAAGATTCCAAAAGGTGAATAATGATTCAAAATGAAGTAAAAACAGCAAGATTCGAAATTCATGAAAGAGGTAGAAAATTTTTGTGAGATGAACTATTTTTGGATTTTATTTTTTCGTCTTGATCCTGCTTAAATAAAGTTTTTTCACCCGTGTTTCAAGTCATAAGAGCAACAGAAAACATCATTGCCGACGTGAAAAGCCATCTTTGATGTTAAAAAATATTATTCTAGTTTAGGCAAAATCGTGATTCAAGTGGGGCACTTTTTTTTTTAATCGGCCACACTTTTGGCAAGGGTCAACCGATTTGAATGAAATTTGGCAGGTCGGTTGCTCTTAGGGCGTAAACAAATAGTTTAGAAGGATTTTTGAAAATTCTCAAAATTGCCTATTTTACAGGGGCTCAAAGTTGCTGATTTTGAAAAATGGCGTTTTCAAAAATCGAAAATATCTCAGCTCCTGTTGCAGATAGCGCATAAGTTTATATAAGCAAAATTGTAGGTAATTAGACGCCCTACAACTTTTCTATAGTGACCAAGGTCGTAGGTCAAACCTGAAGGTCATTTATTTTTAGCTCATTTTTTTCAGGCTCTACCAAAGTACCAAGGCAATAAATTTTTTTGATTCCAAAATAGCCAAAAGTTGCTCCAGTTAGTAATAAACATCATATCAAAATTTGGTGATACTTATTTTTTTCGTTTTTGAGATATTCCGGATCAAAGGGCAAAAAACGTGGTTTTCCGAGCGTTTTTTGTGCACAATTTATTTTAAACCTCCATAAGTTTTTTCCTGTTAGAGTTAGGATTAAATGTATTATGACAAAAAATAATTGCCTTTAATTTTTCTTGCAGATCATGTATCACACATGGTGATCAGGTCACAAAAGGGCATTGACCCCATGGTGACCTGTGACCTTTTTGAATTTTTTTACGTGTGTGACACATGGATGGAAAGAGAATGTCAGCAGGAACATTTTGGTACCCGGATTTTTGTTCTAGCATCATTACAAGTGAAGTTATCATAGATTTTGTGAAGCAAAAGTTGGAATCCGACGAATAAATTATTTAAAACAAGATGTAACTTCACATCTATTGATGCTAGAACAAAAATCCGGGTACCAAAATGTTCCTGCTG
This sequence comes from Neocloeon triangulifer, assembly GCF_031216515.1. NCBI lineage: Eukaryota > Metazoa > Arthropoda > Insecta > Ephemeroptera > Baetidae > Neocloeon > Neocloeon triangulifer. The sequence goes on from NW_026775562.1 coordinate 7,018,298, forward strand.
ACATCCTCTTTCCATCCATGTGTCACACACGTAAAAAAATTCAAAAAGGTCACAGGTCACCATGGGGTCAATGCCCTTTTGTGACCTGATCACCATGTGTGATACATGATCTGCAAGAAAAATTAAAGGCAATTATTTTTTGTCATAATACATTTAATCCTAACTCTAACAGGAAAAAACTTATGGAGGTTTAAAATAAATTGTGCACAAAAAACGCTCGGAAAACCACGTTTTTTGCCCTTTGATCCGGAATATCTCAAAAACGAAAAAAATAAGTCTCACCAAATTTTGATATGTTGTTTATTACTAACTGGAGCAACTTTTGGCTATTTTGGAATCAAAAAAATTTATTGTCTTGGTACTTTGGTAGAGCCTGAAAAAAATGAGCTAAAAATAAATGACCTTCAGGTATGACCTACGACCTTGGTCACTATAGAAAAGTTGTAGGGCGTCTAATAACCTACAATTTTGCTTATATAAACTTATGCGCTATCTGCAACAGGAGCTGAGATATTTTCGATTTTTGAAAACGCCATTTTTCAAAATCAGAAACTTTGAGCCCCTGTAAAATAGGCAATTTTGAGAATTTTCAAAAATCCTTCTAAACTATTTGTTTACGCCCTAAGAGCAACCGACCTGCCAAATTTCATTCAAATCGGTTGACCCTTGCCAAAAGTGTGGCCGATTAAAAAAAAAGTGCCAGTGGATAATTTTAACACCTCCATAAAGACTCTTGTCGTCATGACTCAAGTAATCTTGTCTGATATATCCGACTGGAATATTTGTTGCAGAATTGAGAATTTTTGGACAAAGTCGGGACGCGTAAAAGCAAACTGGGGTCCGATTTGGCACCGTGTAATGTACCAAGCAATTAGCAAAATCTTTCAATAGTAAACTTCTTTTTCGTTACAAAATTAACATTAAATTAATATTTGAAAATCATGCACCCAACCAACAACAGGCCTGTAACAGCTCTAAACTGGAGCCAATGCCGGCCGATGATGCTGACCGGGCACAGCTCTTTTTTAGGCCTATTGCAACCCTACCATAGAGCAGTGACAGCACCAAGTAGAGCTGCTGCTTCTCTACCTTAGAGCGGTGGCTGCTCTTGTGAAAATTTTTCTCCTTTTCTATATTTGTGATTTTTACACCTTCTTGCACAAAAGCATTCCAATGACTCATGACATCCGTTCAATCACCGACAATTTTAAAAAGTGGCTTATTATTGGAATTTTTAAAATTTTTGACGAATTTGGAATCCACACGACAAAATAAAAATTTGGCAAAGTGTCATTTGTAATTCTACGACATTTAGCGGCAAAGTTAGAAAATTAAATGTTGATTAATAATTTTAACATTTAATTTTCTAACTTTGCCGTTGGAGGGAAATTGCTTGAGGGATAGTCTTTAAGGTCTGGTGGCAGGTCGTCCCAGAGCTTGACGATTCTGAAGGAAAAAGCGCTGCGGCCGAATTTATTGTTGGTCGTTGGAGGCTGGAGTGCTTTTTATCGTCGCCTCGCAGCTAGCGACATGATAATTCGGGCGCGCGCATTAAAGTCAATCTCGCCGCTCTTTTTGAAGAAATAGACATAGAGGTTAGTGTACCTGAGGTGCGCGTGTCAATGGGCAGTCAATGGGCAATCTCTGCTCGATTGGTGGTGGAAGGGTGCGGCCGTAGATGAAGTGCAATGCCCGATTCTGCAGCGTGGGGTATGCCATGGAGGGAAACCGTAAGTCATGATTGGCTTGACGACAGAGAGGTACGCAATTAGTTTGACACGGGGGGTGCAGCCGCGCAAGTTACGGGCCGCGAAGCAGAGAGATTGGGACGCCTTGCTGCACACAATGTCCATATATATGGACCTGCCGCACCGAAGTTCCCTCGTGATGTGGACGCCGAGCAACCGCTGTTTGTCCACGTACTCTAGCGCCAATTTTCATCATTATAGCTTCTTGAGAAGACGAACCAGTCCTTCATTTCTTCTACTCGAACCTCAAACTCGATGTGCACTGCGTTGTGGTCGGAGAAATTGACTTCTTTGACTTCAAATCTAGCATCACACTGAAGGGAGGTGAATGCGTGGTCAATGAGTGTGCTGCTGTGAGCAGTCTCTCGTGTTGGGGCATTTTTATTGAATAGGTGCATCTCGTAGCCTTTCATTGTGCTATTTAGTTTCCGGCTTTCGGCGGAGTCCTGGAGCAGGTTAATATTTAGATCCCCCAGAACAATCATCTCCTTCTCTGGTGCCAGATTTTGCTCCACAAGACTCTCCAGGTTGTCGAAGAAGGACTTCATAGTGCCGTGGTTGGGTGGTCGGTAGACAGTAAGCACCGTCAACGTTGTTTTCTTAATTTTAATTTCACACCCTGCCGTCTCAAATTCATTTTCGATAGAAGAAGTTGGAATCTTCTTGTAGCTAAAATTAGCATTTGATGAGACGAGAACAGCACCTCCTCCGTATGATTTTTTATCTTTTTTCTCTTTCCTGCCAAAAAATTAAATTGTTTTGTAGCCTTTTATACTAAAGTAATCGCCCCGAGAGCGATGATGTGTGGTTTTTTGTTGAGGCTGTTGACATGTTCTTTGAAAGGATGCAAATTTTTCGGCTTTGAGCAAACCCTGTACCATTAATAGCATTATTCTCAAATTTTTGTGGGTTTTGGCGGAATTTGTAATTGTCACTTCTTCTTGGTCATCTTTCTGGTCATCTCGTTTTTTGATTTGATAGCCACCGCACTTGCTTTACGCAGTTTCTGTGACGTTGGAGAGCTTGGGCACGACGATGATGATGATGCCGAGTTGCCACCCTTGTGCTCTCTGGATTTTTTTTCTTAACGTCAGGTTTCTTAAAGAGCGACTTGACTATTGCTTTGAGCGGAGAGTGACGAGTCTTCGGCGTTACATCTTGCTCATTGTCGCTCTCAGAGTTTTGGCATTGGCACTCATATTCCTGAGTTTGGCCGCGACTTGTGTCTTGCGCCGCGCTTTGGGAATTTGTTGGAGGCGCTGCTGTCGAAGCCATTGCAGGCAGGAGTAGCTTCTGACTGCGGCTTATTATGCACCGTGTCAGTTTCTTCAGGTGCTTCCGCATTATTGTCTGTCTTTCGTGGTAGTGGTTGTGGTGGTCGTGTCGCTTCTTCTGATTTGCGTCGTGGTGGTAGTGGAGGTGCCTCGCCGTTGCTGAACGTGGCGGCTGCGGGCTTCGGCCCAGGCTTTTCTGGTGTCATTTAGCTACTCTGTAATTTATCATCAACTCTCCCCGCCTGAATGTCTCTGTCATTTTAATCTTGCGCCGTGCTTTGAGCAGAGCTTGGAGGCGCTTTTGCTGGGCTGGTTTTAAATTTCGCGCTAGTCGCGTTGTCTGAGAAACATTTATTGGTTTTAGGGAGTGGAAGACAAGAGTAACATCAGTGTCATGAAATATTTCTTTAATTTTAGTCACTGTGTATTTCCAATGCAGTCTATACACCTCGGGTCGAATCAGAGCAATTCTTTTGATATTCCTTTCTACCATCTTGTCCCTGATTGATACCAGGGAAATCTGCAGGTTCTGCAGGTAAGAATGAATTCCAAAGTGCGGTATATCTTTGCTCCTTTTTCTGCATACGGCGTGCCAAATCTCTCTGCTGCCGCCCTCTATCGACTGCACAAGAATGAGGAGAGGCCCAGGACACTTTAGTCCTCTGCCATTTTTCAAAAAGTTTATCACGTTTAGCCATCAAAGAGCAGAGCTCTGAAGTCATCCAAGGAGCACTTGACTTGCGGTTAGGCCGGGCCCTTCTCTAGGGACTTTTTCGTGAAGCGTTTGCCGACTGTTTGTTAGGAAAAGTCAAAAGTCTCATTTGATGTGATTTTTTTAGAAAGAAAAACTTATTGAGAAATTTGTGGCTAAAGACATGTTCTTTCTTTTTGCAAATAGTATATATACTGTTCAGTTGTATATATACAACTGAATTTTTTTTTTTTATATTTGAGAAAGAATTGAAAAATTAAAATAATATTAAAGTTTTTAAACACAAAGAAAATTTTCAAGATTTTTCTGAGATTGCCAATCGATTCTGCATGTCTTTATGACTAAATGTTTGGAAATAAATTCGGTCTGCAATGTAATTTTTCAGTCTGCAGTCTCTTTCGGCCCTATTTATCATAAGTTCTTTTAAGGGTCCTTGCACGCCAATAATAATTAAGCGAGGGTGGACTAATGCCAAAGATTATTTTGTATATGTTGATCTTATGTACATTTTTTTAAATCTAAGCTAGCGAATTATAATTTTTATAGTGGGTCTCATTCTGGATCAAGCCTGAGGCAGCCCCCGCGCGCGTGACTCTAGGAGTGACCTCTCTGCTGACCCTTTCAACGCAACATGCAAAATCGCAGGCCTCTCTGCCACCAGTCTCGTATCTTAAGGCCGTGGATGCCTTCATGTCCGTCTGCACTATGTATACTTTCTTCTTCTATAGAAATGTCTTAATCTTGATTTCTTTCAACAAAAGCTTTGTATTCATGGCACTGATGGAGTATTGCTTGGTGAACATAGTGCTCGGCGACAACGACGCTCCCAAACCGGCGGCGCCCAAGCCTGAGCCAGACAAGGTATTTGAATTAGCAGCCAAGGTAGGCCTTTGACCGATTAATGGGTGTGGTTTTAAATTCTATCGCTTAGGAGAACGCCCGTATCCTAACTGGACAACCGCCAGGTATACCCAAGCTGACCCATGCCCAGAAGTGCAAGCTGCGAGCCCTTAATATCGACCGCTGCTCGCGTGTTGGATTCCCGCTGCTCTTCTTCCTTCTCAATGCCAGCTACTGGATTCTCTTCTACGAGTTCCTTTAAATAAGTAATAAGTCGCATTTCAAATAAATCCTTATAATTGCATGGGTTGAAAGGAGGATAGTTGCTGGGAATTTGAAGGATGATCTAACAATAATATTCTTTGAGAAAGTCCGTGAAATAAATTTGATCAGATTATTTAATTGAAAATGAGTTTATCAATATACAAGATATATTTTATTATTTTCAATATATTTATTTTATTTGCGACGTATTACTTTTTACAATAGAGGGATGATTTGATTCGTGTATATGTGTGCGTGAGCCTGAGCGCGTGGTTTTTTTAATTAAAAGCTCGGCAGTTACTGATATTTTACAAAAGAATCAACGATTCAAAAAAACCCTTTTTGGAATTGTTGATTCTTTTTTACTTTGCAGGAAAAATATATCCTACATCCTGCTCATGTATTTGATATTGAGATTTTTTTCTGAAAAAGGAAATAAAGTAATTAAATAATTACTATTGTAATGTACTAATGTAATCGAAAGTTTTATTTTATGTAAAATCTTATTCATTCTGCTACAAACAACTAGAAATTAATCCAGTTTTTGAAAATGTATTCTAAAACAGTCATCAACATATATGCGGTCAACATTTATTTATTTCATTGGGAATCTTCACAATTAATTCTGTAGCAAAAAACAATAATTAAATTACAGTATGCAACTAGATTTTCATGGAATTGTAATACCTTTCTGATACCATTTCTGCTCATTTTTTTTCAATTCAATTTTTTTTCATGTATGACTTGAGTAGAATAAACAACAATAAAGAGTGATTTTTTATTGTGGCCCTAGATTATGTTCAGCAGGCAATGCTTTTATTTTGCATCTTGACCAAGAGACTCTAGTCAAGTAATGGCTCGCGTCTTGTTCAAGTAAAAGACGCATATCATAAAAGGGGTTTTGATCAAGACGCAACCTGAACAATCGTAAAAATTGATGCTTGATTTTTAATAAAGATCAACCCAAAAGCACAAAATAAAAGATAAAAAAATTGGTACTTTCATCTGCAAAAACAGAATAAAAGGAAAGCTGGAGAGCGACTGACTGCTCTGCGGCAGCAGCGGGGTTTTTATACCCGCTGCGGCCGCCCAGCATTCGCGCGATGGCACGTCATTGGCTGTTACTCGTCACGTGATCTTGTCTCTCACCCCAGAGACTTAAGAAGCCTCTACAGATCTTGCCTTTGAATTAAATTTATAATATGTCATTGGTTGTTACTTATGCACATTTCAAGTCTCTTGCACTCCCTAACTTTTTATGGCTCCTAATAACACATAATTAGAGGGGAGGTGATTTTTTTCTTTTTTTCAAGTCAAATCAAACCGTTACCGCTGCTGCCGCTGATCAGACAGTCGCTCTCGTGAAACACTCCTGTCCTAGCCAGTAGTGCTTGGCAAATTGTAAATTTTTTACAAAGTTTCATTGCATTTGAATTAAATTTATAATATATCATTGGTTGTTACTTATGCACATTTCAAGTCTCTTGCACTCCCTAACTTTTTATGGCTCCTAATAACACATAATTAGAGGGGAGGTGATTTTTTTCTTTTTTTCAAGTCAAATCAAACCGTTACCGCTGCTGCCGCTGATCAGACAGTCGCTCTCGTGAAACACTCCTGTCCTAGCCAGTAGTGCTTGGCAAATTGTAAATTTTTTACAAAGTTTCATTGCATTTGAATTAAATTTATAATATATCATTGGTTGTTACTTATGCACATTACATTAGATTAGATTAAAATTTATTGCATTAGACATATATAGCACATCTCCAATTTTTTGCCTTTACAACAGGTCATTATGATTATAATAAATAGGTTTAATCAATCAACTAATCAATATCAAGTGTCGCACGCCATTAGTTTCTCGACGGGGGTGGGCAAGCCTTTAACTAACCCTCCTCAAATACTGCAGGGGAAAACCACCCCCGAAAACCCTGCAGCTGAGTCTCACTCTTCCAAATTTAGGCATTCAAATTTACATGTCCAATATTCATTCATATATCATAGAGTTGACACTTCAGCATTGACACTTTTAACAAAGTTGCCATAGTCAGCTATTTCTTTCAATACATTGGGTAATTTGTTGTATACTCGTGCTATCATTATCTCAGGACTTTCATTCACACAATTTAGTGAGCTTGGCCTTACAAATAAATCTGTTTCAACATATGCAGTAGCACGCGTAGTTCGCACTACAACACCTGGAACATCACGATTCATTTTAAACTTTTCAGGAAATTTACGCACAAACTTAACACACTCCAATATGAATAGACAGTAAGAACTCCAAATTTCACAAATAGTGGTCTGCATGAGTCTAGAGCCGAGTTACTTCTCCAATATTGAACGCCAGCCATCGCTCTTATTACTCTTTTCTGCGCAAGAAAAACATCTTTCATATGTGTAGAACACATTTCTAGTCTGTCGCACTCCCTTAAGCGCGGATCTTTTTATGGAACTGTTTATGCTTTAATTGGTGCGGCGAGGTTGGCTGCATCTTGCATGGATAAATTTTGTATTGATAATTACGTTTAAATTCGTAATTTTGCGTTTCCAGCACCCTAATGCGGCTTTATTTTCTGACTCGCCCCCTATTTTTGTGAATGGCTAATCCATTTTTGTTGCCCTAATGACATAATTTCTTGGATTGTATATCATGGAAAATTTAAAGTGGACTGAGCATGCGCGGATTATGTTGTGGGCAAGTTGCATAGTGCTGTTTTTCTTGTGAATAATTTGTTGAAATTGGTTAATGCTAAGCACTTGCCCATGTTTTATAATGCATAATGTATAAATGTACACAGTTATGCAGTAGGGCATTGTTTTTTGGGGTGGATCAGAGCTGGCAAGAGTGTTTTCGGCACAAAAGCGCCTTTGCAATGGTCGGTGAACAGTATATTGGCCTGGCCCAACGCCAGTTTGTTCGGCGCGGCCTCTCTTCAGGAAATTAAATTTTTTGCCCTTGTTTTCGATTCATTTAGCAGAAGGCCTGCAAATTTGTGCGTCCATACCCTGAGGATTTTGTGAAAACGCGAGATGTTGTATGTGCCTATTTCGGTCCAGACGTGTCTATTTCTAGGAAAATCCGCTCCTTTGCATGTCGCGCTTGTGTAATAAATTACATATTAGATTGGAGTTAAGATTTCCTCAGTTTGTGGGCTTGTTAAAGAAATTTGTTACTTCCCACGAGTAGTAATACACTAAAGAGGAGTATGTAAAATACAAAAAGTGCTTGTAAATGAGTAAATTTCTTTTTTTCTCTGATCTTTGTTTCATTTGACAAAATTGTAAGTGAGTGGGTCACACGGGAGATATTATATGTGAATACATTCCATGATGTATAAGATGTATGAATAATTTTCCTTCGCAAAATTAAAAACGAAAATAAAATACCGTATTATGATGATTTTTGTTGTTTATATGTCAAATTGTTACATCACATAGCTTCAATTCAATGGTTAAAAACTGTTATTTAAAAAATTGTGGGACATAACTACTAGCTAGAATTTTACTACAAATTCCGAGATCAAAAAGAACTCATCCGCCGCAGTGAGCGTTTGGTTGACTAGGTTTTTATTCTTATCACATCCAAATTTTTCAGTTTGAAAACTGTTTCACTGGGCACTGGGCAGGTTTAATGCGTCTGGAAGATTATTCCAGGGGCCGCTTACCAAAGTCTTATTCGGATTAAATTTCAGGTGATTATCACTCGCATATTTCACTATGTCAGAGTTTGCTTGTATTGTCTTTTCATTCACCTCAGAGGCAGTTTTACCTTTCACTATTATTGTAGAGTCATCGGCAAAAATAACTAATATCGCAATTATAACAATTAAGGGCAGGTCAATCGAATATGCGCTGTAAGTAAAGGGACCGAGAGATGTACCTTGCGGCACACCTCTGTTACTCTCACGCAACTTAGATTTAATTATTTCTTCTACACACTTATCATTCAGAACTTCTCAGTTTAACTAGCTGCTTTCGCTCTAGTAAAAATGACTTGATCCAGTCTAACGCTTTACCATTGACACCAGGGTGCGTCCAGGAAAGATTTGAGGGTAAATGTTAAAAATTTTTCTTGAAAACATGCCATTCCAATTTTCAAGTATGTTGTTGGGGTGGTCAAGAGGCCTCGCTCACCAAATTTTCAAGTCAAAATAAGGGGTGCTTTTCCGGGAAATCAGATTTTTCAAAAAACAAAAAATATGGAATATCTTTGCTCCTATTGAGAAATTATTAATAATCTTTTCACTTTCAGACGTAACTTTTTACGCCCGACAACTTTTCTGTTGACAACTTTTGCGTAGATCAAAGGTCAAGGTTGCGACAACCTTTTGGGTCCAGCTCTAGGGAACTGGACCACGGTGCGAATTGCACAGCTTATTAACCCAGCTATTAACTACTTAATAGCTGGTGCCGGGTCAAGGAACCAACCTCCGTGGTTCGGCACGTTGAGTGCACGGTGACTAAAGCTTATTCGATTATCGCCTTGAATAATTCTATTAATGCCTTACTTATTAAATTAGTTTACACTTTATTCTTTATTCTCAATTGACTGACCCTCACCCTCTATGCCTTCGGCTCACCCTGAAGACCTCCTGTCCAAGGACACAGCCCGCCGAGAGTGTTGTGGTTCCCAAAGACTTCTTTAAAATCACTATATTTCTATTCTAGGAATTAACAAATAAAAACCAGACTTTATGCTCTGCGAGCCAAGCAAACACTATTATTTTTATTGTGCGGCACCGAGGTGTCGCCTGCTCTGATTTGAGGGGAAATACAGGAGGAGTGGGATAACATATATTACATGAATACAAAATAATATTATTCTTTATTTACAGTAATAATATGGTCGTCACAAGGTCACTAAATTGCAAATTTCACTTTCTGACGCAATTTTCGCAAAGATGCACTCCTCAGAAATTTTTCGCAGTATAGGAAAAAATGTAGCCCCAAGTGTGTAGAACAACATCCTTGATTTCCAGAATGGCATTATTTTTAGTTTTTTAATTAATTTTAAATGAATATTAAAAAACGGTGAAAAATCGCTTTTCCGCAATAGAAAGTAATTTTCAAACAGCGATAACTCAGTTTCTGTTAGAAATACGCAAAAATGTTATAGAACAAAAAGGATTTGTTTTGACTTTTTGCATCTAGCCATGTATTGTTCATACAGGTCAGGTCACTTGGGGTCATTGACCTCAGTGACCGGTGACCTTTAAGAGCAGTTTACTGAATATTTGGCACATAGTTAGGAAGAAATATTTTATGAAATGGTTTTAATAAGCTCATTTCCCACAAATTATGTTTTGAGGTCACAGGTCACCGAGGTCAATGACCCCAAGTGACCTGACCTGTATGAACAATACATAGATGCAAAAAGTCTAAAAAAAATCCTTTTTGTTCTATAACATTTTTGCGTATCTCTAACAGAAACTGAGTTATCGCTGTTTGAAAATTACTTTCTAGCGGAAAAGCGATTTTTCACCGTTTTTTAATATTCATTTTAAAATTAATTAAAAAACTAAAAATAATGCCATTCTGGAAATCAAGGATGTTGTTCTACACACTTGGGGCTACATTTTTTCCTATACTGCGAAAAATTTCTGAGGAGTGCATCTTTGCGAAAATTGCGTCAGAAAGTGAAATTTGCAATTTAGTGACCTACGCAAAAGTTGTCAAGAGAAAAGTTGTCGGGCGTAAAAAGTTACGTATGAAAGTGAAAAGATCATCAATAATTTCTCAATAGGAGCAAAGATATTCCATATTTTTTTGTTTTTTTTTGGAAAAATCTGATTTCCCGGAAAAGCACCCCATATTTTGACTTGAAAATTTGGTGAGCGAGGCCTCTTGACCACCCCAACAACATACTTGAAAATTTGAATGGCATGTTTTCAAGAAAAATATTTAACATTTACCCTCAAATTTTTCCTGGACGCACCCACCAACCATTTTAGTTTCTTCAACAATCTATCAGGTACTAACGATCGTAACGCGTTTGTAAAATCATACAAAATAACATTAATCTTTTCTCTTTTGTCTAATGAGTCGTACACATTTATCACCATATCATAAAGCTAGACCGCTTTTTCCTGAAGCCATGCTGTTCTTGTTGGGTCTTTTATTATCTGAGACAAGCCCAATTCCGCGAAATTTTCCAGAAAATCGGGAGCAGGCGCGGCGCCGCTGACTGGTGGATTGGCGCGCCAGGCGACGTCCACGTTGAAGTCCCCCATGAGAAACATCGCGTCAAAATTGTGCTGCCGCTCGGAGGCCAAATTAATTGAGCGCAGCAATTCGGCCTCTATTTATAAAACCTGTACGGCTGAATTTAACAACACAGAGCCCAGAAATCATGATTTCAAAAATCTTTAACAAGCTTCCGGAGAGATTGAAGCGAATTAACGATACTAATATTTTTATTAGTGAAGTGAAGAAATTGTTCTACGACAAATTATTTTATGATATCCATGAGTATCTGCTGTGTAAACTTGAATGAATGTGGAATGTTGAATTAATTATAATTAGACCTATTCTTATAAATTTCCGACTCCTGATTTTCGGCATTTTTTTGTATGCTTGTACTTTTTTATGTCGATGCATGATTCTGCTTTTTTTTGTACAGTGTACTTTTTTTGCGTTGTATGTGCTATGAATGGAGAATAAATAAATAAAATAAATAAATAAAGATCGTTGTAAATATTTGATCTAAAATGGAATAAAATCTATTGAATTGAATTGAATAAACGAGACGTTGTTGTGGAACCTTTTGGCACTCGAGGTGGTCATATTTGTTGAAATCAAATCCGGCTTCCTCGGTGGAGATGAGCAACTTTATTGTTTCTGCATGGTACAGAAAATCAATGTACCATGCAGAAACAATAAAGTTGCTCAACTCCACCGAGGAAGCCGGATTTTATTTCAATAGGTATTAAGTAATTTCAGGGTTTCAAATTCTCAATTTATTTTTGTTCATTTTTTATGTTTGAGAGCGGGAGATGTCACGGTTCGCGCACCTATATTAATAGCTACATTCACGCACATGACAATTGGTGCGCAATTAATTAAGAGCACCTTAGCATGGTGAGAGTGGTCTCGGGGCCACTCACCACCCACTGGTTGATGATCTCAGACGTCACCGGCTTATTAGGTATGCATAATTATGTATCGGATAACTAACTCCATGTAATAAATACAACTGGTATAACTTATCCCTTTGCTCCTGATTTACTATTTACATTACACCCAATAAGTTAACAATAAGCACCAGTTAGGGTCCACCAGATCCAAGACAATACCTCAAAAACGACACAGAAAATGATGTGAAATGTTGATCGATATCATTCTACGACTTGGAAAAATTTTATCATTTGATAATGATATGTATTCTGAATTATTTTAAATAAATAAATGAAAAAGCAACTAACTCATATTATGAAAAAGCTCTACAAAATATAGAAGTTTTGAATCTTGAGCCTACAGAATTTGCAACTAATGTAATATATCTTCATCACTATATATCCACAATTACATCATTTGAATTGTACACATAAGAAAATAAAATGTGGTATATAATGCGTAACTAAAAAAAAAACTTATGGCGCACAAATTTCTAGTCTAATGATTTCAATACACTGTTACTTAAACAAAAAGGTGATTTAATAGATTTAATGAGGGAAAGAAAATCAGTTTTGTTGTGCAGTTAATCCTACACCTTCTTTAATAAATATATATATATATATGCTTTAATTTTTTTTACACAATTATCTTTTATATATCAAAACAATTGATACTTTTCACGCAGGAGAACAGAATGAATTTAAACCTTTAAATAAGTCCACAGGAACACCCCATCTTCTGTTTTACTGCAGAGGATGGGTACATATTAATTTATTAACCTAGAAAATCAGGATCACTATATTCGTCTTCGTCGTCCTCGTCCTCATTGCTAACTACACGCTTCTTCTTTTTGTGCTTATGCTTTCGATGCTTCTCCACCTTGTGGACTTTGTGATGAGATTTGTATGACTTGCCAGTGCCCTCATTTGGCATCTTCACTGGAACGATTGTGAGTTTGGGAATTTTCGGGAACTGGGCTTGCTGCAAATTTAAAATTTATTTAATAGATGTTCATTTTTATTTCATTTCAACCATGCAACCATTGACAAAGGTCAACATATTATGATAAATTACTGAAGTATTTAAAACAAATTTTGGATGTATGCATTAAGAAATAGTTTTTGCTTAGGGTAGTGAAGCGCTATTTTTAAAAGATTAAAAACTTGAGATCCTGAGAGTTTTAAGGGGCATTTTGAAAAATCCAAAAAAAGGTCACTAATTTTGAAATTAAAATTTCAAATTCAAAATGGAGAATACATAAACAAATGCTAAGCCGGGCGCCAAAGTAAAATTTCAAGGTGGCCATTCAATTTATCGTTAAAATTTATGTATTATATAAAAATTGCGCCGTTACTCTTGTTAGTTCAATTCAAAATTAAATAAAAATATATACTTTTTTTTGCGCCCCAAGACGCCTTCTCAACAAGAAATCCTACGACCCCCGGCCGACTTCAGCAAAGATCAACCCTTCACTCGCAGTCCCAGCATGAGAAATCACTCGGGTTCCCCCGAGAAAAATCCGCCTGGGGGTGAAAATCAAACCCACAATCTCCGGGATGGGGGGCAAGCGCATACTCCACTTAGCCACTTTGGCTTGTGAGTACAGAAAACTTATTTAATAATGTGCTGAGTGGGGTCGCGATATGCTACTTTTGTTTGAAAGTTGAAGAACTTCTTGTATGCTAAGAAATTCAATTGATTTTATGTGCGCTTTGTAATTTGAAGATACATTTTGTTCTATTTTTTTTTTAACTCCATTGCAAACAAGTGGGTTACGCTGAATGGTACAATAATGTAATACCACGTTGTAGAAGCAATAAAGATTGAATTTGAATTGACCCTCCGCAAAATTTGAGCAGGACAGAAATATAATTCCATCTCTATGATTACTACATCAGCAAAAATCAATAATTTCTGGCATAAACAAATTCAAATCTATTGACCCTTGCCTGAGGTTGGTCAAATTAAATTTTCATTAATTACCTGTCCATCAGGGCCTTGTGCTGAGGCGCAGGCAGACTCATCAGGAGCAGCTTTAGAGATTGCATATACTTTGGTAACTTTTGAACCTTCATCTTCATCTTCTTCTTCACCGTCCTTGCCATCAAAACTGAGCATAAGTTGTTTAAACTATAGAGAAATATGAATTAAGTTAAATGTTATAATGATCTAACTAAATAATGTACACTTAAGTATTGGTTGATTACTTCTCTCTTGTCCTCGTTGGTCAACAAACCAGGAAGGGTACCTTCTTTTAACTTTTGGAGGGTTGCCTTTGGATCGAAAATTGAGTTTGTTTTCCTTGTCAAAGACTTTTCATATATTTTTCCTGATTCTGTTGGTGCATACTGCGTCAATTTCCTACAAATCACAACAGATATTAGATTAGATTGCATTAGACATTATGTAATACATCTCCAATTTGCCTTTACAACAAAACAAACAAATTTAGTACAAAATATATCTCATTATACATCAATTGATTGAGGTTGCTAGCTCGCATTTTTTTTTTTTTTTATCATATAGGACTTCATTTAGGAACTATATAGATACTTGTCGATTTTGTAGACGTCATAATAGATTGGATAAGATTAGATCAATATTTATTGCATTAGACATATATATCGTACTTCTCCAATTTGTCTTCACAACAAGTCAATAAAATAGCAACTTCTTCATATTTCAAATTTCAGTGATTGAGGGAACTTGCACACCATTGATAATTTGGCGGGGGTGGGCAAACATTTTTTTTTACTAACCCTCCTATCTAGCTTACTACAGGGGGAAAACCACCCCCCAAAAACCCTGTAGCTTAGCTCAAATAGATGCATTCTGTCCAAGAGTTTATTTGGACAAGAAGGCACAGTAGTCTCTCGCCTTAATAAACTGGCAAAAACCGGTAACAACCAACCAGTGCACACAGTAGTGGGGTCGCCACGTTTTGTCAGAAAATGCAATGTCAGAAAAATGGGAAACTAAAATGTCAGGAAATGTTTTGGCAGAAAATTAAATGTAATAAAACGCGGTGGCCGATCTCATTTTGATTTCAGGCGTTTTAGCAGACCTCTGCTAGTTGTGATACCCTCCTATAATCGTGCGTCGCGCCTCCTATAAGCGTGCGTCGCGCGTCCTATAAGCATGCGTCGCGCGTACTATAAGCATGCGTCGCGCGTATTATAAGCATGTGTCGCGCGTCCTATAACCATGCGTCGCGCCTCTTACGATGGTGAAAAGCGCCCTCCGGTGTTTGCTTTGCCCCTCACTGGATTTATGGCCCGTCGCGCGTCCTATAAACATACGTCGCGCCTGCTATAAGGGTGCGCACGGCCCTCCGGAGGTCGTCTTGCCCCATTCTGAACCCATCCCAAGGGCCCCTATTCTTCCTAGCAGTCCCCTTAATTAAGATTGTAGGAAAAGAATTGCGTCGCGCGTGCTATACATGTTGCCGGGGTATCGATGGAATAATCGGGTTTCTTTAAAATTATGCCGTAAAACCAGTATTGTATGCGCGACGTAAAACCACTACTGAACGGGCGACGTGATACTTTTACATGTGAGCATTAATGCTGCCAACCTCTGAAAAAACACGTCGCGCGTACTATAGCATTACCTCGTCTACAACCTCAGTGAATCGGTGCTCGAGTTCGTGGACAAGGAGCGAATGCTCGGCGTCCACATCTCGAGGGATCTCCGGTGGCAGGTCCACACGGACATTGTGTGCAGCAAGGCGGCCCAATCTCTCGGTTTTGCGGCCCGAAACTTGCGCGGCTGCACCCCCCGCGTCAAAAGAATTGCGTATCTCTCGCTCGTCAAGCCAACCATGACTTACGGTCTCCCTGTGTGGCACCCCACGTTGCAGGAGAACGTCAACAAACTCAATCGAGTGCAGAATCGGGCACTGCACTTCATTTACGGCCGAAACCTTCCGCCGCCAATCGAGCAGAGAATTATGCCCATTGACATGCACCTCAGGTACACCGACCTCTACTTCTTCAAAAAGTGCCTGAGCGGCGAGATAGATTTTGATGCGCGCGCCCGAATCGTAATGAGTCGTAAGCTGAGAGGTGACGATATACAGGACCCCCGCCTCCAGCCACCCTCGGCCAACAACAAGTTCGGTCGCGGCGCTTTCTCCTTCAGGATAGTCAAGCCTTGGAACCACTTGCCACCTGCCCTTAAAAACTGTCCCTCAAACAATTTCCCCTCTCTCTGTAAGGAGCATTTGCGGCAGTAATTCAAGATTGAAGATTTTAAAGTGTTTGTGATATTGTTCTTATTTTCGATAGTGTGGGTTTACCGCGGCGGCCGTGTCTCTTTTGATGTCGGGAGTTTTAGCAGACATCTGATAGTTGTAAACCCTTTCTTCTCTTTTTTCCAATTTATAATTTTTGTAGTGACCGAGAAGAATAATAATCTATAATAATAATAAAAAAAAATCGTTGTAAACCAAATTGACCCCCTGCAAAACCCGAGCAGGACAGAAATTGAATTCCAACTTTATTGGATTTCTCGAAAAATGAATAGCTGGGACCGTTCACGAATGATTTAAGATAAATTGGACAGATTTTTTTTGTTACGAGCACCACTCTGATTTTTAGATATGTTGTTAGGGTTGATGAGAAACTACTTTGACCAAATTTTTAGACCAAAATATTTATTACTTTTTGAAATATTCGGGTTTTTTGAAAAACTCAAAAATGCTTATATCTTTGCTCCTCTTAGTTTTAGAGCAATTTGGTTTTCACTATAGTAGGTAACTTTTTATTCTGAACAATTTTGCTGTTGACCAAATTGCCCTAGGTCAAAGGTCAAGGTCATTAAAATGCATTTTTAGTTTTTGAGGTCATTTTTCTCAAAGAAGCGTATTTTTGATATTTTTTTAGCAAATGCAAAAAATGTAGCCCGCAAAATTCTACATCTGGTCCGAAATATTTGCGATGGCGTATGTCTTAGTTTTTTAGTTATTTTAATTTAAAATTAAAAAGATGCGTTTTTCCGATATGCGGTATTTTGACATTTTTCTGTTATATTATTTCTAAGCAGCCTAGAGCAATGCGGTTTTCACTACTAGACCTATTTTTTAATTTTGAACAACTTTTCCGTTGACAAAAAATACCTAGGTCAAAGGTCAAGGTCAGTAAAATGCATTTTTAATTTTCTAGGTCAATTTTCTCAAAGAAGCGTATCTCAGATTTTTTCCGCAATAAAGAAAAAAATGTTGCCCATGAAATTCTACATCTGGTAGGAAAAATTCAGAATGGCATTATTTTTAGATTAAAAGATATTTCAATAAGAATAAAAAAAAAAGGCAAAAAGGGTCAGAATATTATATACGGAAACGAACTTTTTAAATATTTATTAAAATATCTTTAAAACTAAAAATAACGCCATTCTGAATTTTTCCAACCAGATGTAGAATTTCATGGGCAACATTTTTTTCTATATTGCGGAAAAAATCTGAGATACGCTTCTTTGAGAAAATTGACCTAGAAAATTAAAAATGCATTTTACTGACCTTGACCTTTGACCTAGGTATTTTTTGTCAACGGAAAAGTTGTTCAAAATTAAAAAATAGGTCTAGTAGTGAAAACCGCATTGCTCTAGGCTGCTTAGAAATAATATAACAGAAAAATGTCAAAATACCGCATATCGGAAAAACGCATCTTTTTAATTTTAAATTAAAATAACTAAAAAACTAAGACATACGCCATCGCAAATATTTCGGACCAGATGTAGAATTTCGCGGGCTACATTTTTTGCATTTGCTAAAAAAATATCAAAAATACGCTTCTTTGAGAAAAATGACCTCAAAAACTAAAAATGCATTTTAATGACCTTGACCTTTGACCTAGGGCAATTTGGTCAACAGCAAAATTGTTCAGAATAAAAAGTTACCTACTATAGTGAAAACCAAATTGCTCTAAAACTAAGAGGAGCAAAGATATAAGCATTTTTGAGTTTTTCAAAAAACCCGAATATTTCAAAAAGTAATAAATATTTTGGTCTAAAAATTTGGTCAAAGTAGTTTCTCATCAACCCTAACAACATATCTAAAAATCAGAGTGGTGCTCGTAACAAAAAAAATCTGTCCAATTTATCTTAAATCATTCGTGAACGGCCCCAGCTAAAAAGCTCCACTCATTGGCATAAGAAAAGCTAAGCTACAGGGTGCTTTTCCTTGAGGGAAAGCCCGATTTCTTCATTTTCATGTTCTTTTCCATTTTTTTTCTGATAAGACTTAATAATAATGATTATAACAATAAATATTTGTTCTCTACAATAAGAATAATCCTGTTCTTGTTTAAGTTACGCATGTCTACCTCTAAATAAAATTTAACTTGATAAATACTTGTATTGCAAGAAAAACTTACGAATCGCTTATGCCATATAGGTCTTTCAGGTGTTGCTTCAGGACTAGCAGCAACATGCAGCCTTGCGAGGCTGTTATACAGTCTAGAAGTGGTTTAGTGTCCTCTGAGATTCGCTTAATCAACTCTTCAACATCATCCTCATCGTCTTCGTCGATAACATGCTCTTCATCTGGACCCAATTCACCCGCCGGTTTTGACAAGTTCAGAGACTGTAAACTCTGTATTAATTTTCCACTAAAATTCAATTTTTATGTGCCATACCTCTCGAAATGACTGCAATAGGTTGGTGCCAACAAGTGAGAGTACTATATCAATGTGGTGAATGATAAAAAGTGGCTCATCAATGACTTGGTAGGGGCAGTAAGCCAGGTTGTCGGCCAAGTAGAGCATTTGAGAGAGACTAGTTTTCTGTCAAAAAAGAAATTAACAAATACATCAAATACAAGCGCACTAAACACTGTGCCACAAAGTCAATCAGGATTTATCCATTAGGTTAGATCAAAATTTATTTTGTAGGCATATATATCAGACATTTCCAATTTGACTTTGCAAAAATTCATTAATAACAGTGATAAAAAAAATAGGTAATCAAAAATTTACATATAGTAGATTTTTGATTACCTATTTTTTATATTAAAATATTTTTTGTTCTTCTCATTGAAACCCTGGAACGACCTGCCGCCTGTCCCAGAAGCAATTTCCCTCCCTCTGCAAGCATTATTTGTGACAGAAATTTTAAAGTGATTGTGATTCTTCTTTTTTTTTTTGATAGTGTGGGTTCACCGCAGCGGCTGCGTCTCTTTTGATGTCTGGCGATTCAGCAGACCTCTGCTATTTGAGATTTGAGATACCCTTTCTGCTCATTTTTTGATTTTTTATTGTTGTTTATTCTACTCAATTCTACTCGTCATACATGAAAAAAATTGAATTTGAAAAAATGAGCAGAAAAGGTATCACAACTAGCAGAGGTCTGCTTAAACGCCTGACATCAAAAAGATGTGGACCGCCTTTCATCCGAAAATTTGGAAATAGTCCGAAAAAAAATCGGAATTTATCCGAAAGGAGAGAGGCCGAGAATGCCTTTTTGGACTTCATCCGAGATATCCGTCACTGGGGAATTGAATAAATATTAGATATGATCATAAGATA
This sequence comes from Neocloeon triangulifer, assembly GCF_031216515.1. Taxonomy (NCBI): domain Eukaryota; kingdom Metazoa; phylum Arthropoda; class Insecta; order Ephemeroptera; family Baetidae; genus Neocloeon; species Neocloeon triangulifer. The sequence continues at coordinate 7,037,775 of NW_026775562.1, forward strand.
TGTTCTTTTATTAATGTGATAACAAATAATTATTATTTTCAGTTTAATCTGGAGCAAAAGCCTGCGTCATTAGGTTACTACACAAATAATTAAGGTGAATTCAAGTCTTTAGGAGCTACAGGAGTTTGTCTCTTTCTTTGCACCGGTGTGCTGTAGTCAAATTCAGGTCTCCTTGGCCCCTGATTACTGCCTTCGCCGGACACTCTGAGTTTCCTTTTATTAGCACACATTGTTTGTGTACCGTCTCTTGCCCGCGTTGTTTTGGTAAAATGGTAGGAATACCCATTACAAAACCACAAAGTTTTTCCAAACTTATTGCCAGGCATAAGAAGTGACATTTTCGTTTGTCTCAGCACTTGTTTATGTTCCAACTCCTAATACAGCTGATTGATAAACAAAACACTGGTATTATTTTCATAGCCGGTTTTCGGATTAGTACCAATTTTATCGGCCTATTTCCTTTCGGATGAATTCCGATTTATTTCAGACTATTTCCAAATTTTCGGATAAAGTGCAAAAAGGCACTTTCGTTCCATTTCCTTTCGAACCAAGTCCGACGACCCCAAAAAGAGATGGGCCACCGCGTGAACCCACACTATCGAAAAAACGACAATCACGGCACTTTTAAATTGTTGCCACAAATGCTGCTTGCAAAGGGAGGGTAAATTGCTGGTTGGGCAGTCCTTGAGGGTCGGTGGCAGGTCAGGGCTTGACGACCCTGAAGGAAAAAGCGCGCTGGCCGAGCACACGTGGGTGACTGGAGGTGGGGATGCCGGCTATTGTCGCCTCGCAGCATTCGGCCCTCAATGATTTGGGCGCGCGCGTCAAAATCAGTCTCGCCGCTCAGGCGAGATAAATTTTTACCATTAAAATTTAATTTTTTATGATTTTAGTAAAATAAACAATAATAATTAATAATTAGCACTATTTTTTTTTAAATAAACACACTTGGCATGGGTCCTCCGATTTTGATGAAATTTGGTATAGTGGTTCCTCCAAGTGTAAGATGAAATAGTACCACGGGATTTTGAAAAAATTTCAAAATTGCCTATTTTACAGGGGCTCAAAGTTTGAATTTTTCTTAAAAGGTGTTTTCGAAAATCGAAATTTTCTCAGGATCCGCCAGAGAAAGAGCAAAAATCTTAATAACAGTCTTGTAGGGCATTAGACAGACTACAAATTTGGTTTGAAGTGCAAGGTCGTAGGTCAATGTTCAAGGTCATCGGACTGGACCTGAAATCTTAAATTTGCCGCTGAAATACCAAGTACATGAAATTTTTGAAATTGAAAATAGCCGAAATGCGCCAAATTTAATGGAGAAAACCGTATTAAAAATTTGTGATGGGTTTATTTATTTATTCGTTTTTGAGAAATTCAAAGTCTAAGGGTAAAAAACGTGATTTTTCGAGCAATTTTAATGGAAAATAACTTTTAACTTGTAATATTGTTCCTGATTCCTGATACAGTTACGCAAAAATTGGTGATGACAAATAACGATTGCTTGGACCTGTTCTTTCAAACCATGTATCACACATTGTGACCAGGTCACAAAAGGACCTGTGACCTTTTCAAATGCAAAACACAATTTCATTAAATTAAAATGTTGCTTTCTGTTTATAGATGTAACATTTCCCAAAAACATTTTGGAATGGTCACCAAGGTCAATGACCTTTTGTGGCCTGGTCACCATGTAGGATACATGGTTTGAAAGAACAGGTCAAGGCAATCATGATTTGTCATTATCAATATTTGCGTAATTGTAGCAGGAACAAAGTTACGGACGGTTCTGAATCTGAATCTGTTGGTGTGTATAGAAAAATATTCGGAAAACCCAGTTTATTGCAAAAAAAAGTATGGTGGTTGCACTAGTGGTCGCACAGAGCCAGAGGTCGCACATTTTGGCAAATAAAGCATGTTTTTCATTGTTTTATGCCGCAATATTGGTATTATAAGTTTCTGACATCTATCGGCCATAGATTCAACTCGTAGAAAATATGTTGCATTTGCGTAAAGAATGCGCAATCGTGAAAAAACATGTTTGAACCGGTCATCTGCTGACTCTTGCTTACTCTCGAACTTCAGGACGTGTGGGTAAATAGCGTTTTTGATAAGTTTAGGAAGGCTGACGTGAAAAATTTCAACCATGGCTAGTATGTGTATTGTATTAGGATAAAGAATATGCATAAAAACTTTACGAAAGCCCTTTCAAACCCACAATAATTGATATTATCTGCTGTGCGACGATGGGTGCACTCGTTTACTCCTGTTGTCCCATAAGTCGCACAGCGCATTTAAACTCTTCTGTACTCAATCAATAATCAATATGTATGAAATAATATTAGTGAAATTTAAAATTTATGCTCTGAATGGACCGATGAGTCCTTTACTTTTGCAGGCATGACAAATTAAATAACATTTTGATGACCTTATTACAGTTTTCTGCATTCGAGAAAGTGTTCACTTCAGAGTTTCCGAGAAAACTGCATATCATAATTATGTTTACTTGTTAACAGTTTACGAAATTTAAATTGTTCTCACCATTAATTAACTTTTTTTTTCAAAATTTAAAGATCTTTTATTCAGAATGACTTTGGTGAAATTCACAATCATGTTAACATTTATACCAGAATACCTATTTTATTTTTAAAACAATTTGTAATATAATTTTATATTTTTAGTATATAATAAAAATAAAATTTATATAGTAGTTTAATATTTTTATATTTATATTTACTAAATTTAAATTTCAAATTTAATAATTAAAAAAATTTTGCTTTTAATATAAAAGAATAATTGTGTGGGTTCAGCAAACGCATCTCTTTTGATTGTCGGGCATTTTAGCAGACCTCTGCTAGCTGTGATACCCTTTCTGCTCAATTCTCCAATTTCAATTTCTTTTTGTATGACTTGAGTAGAATAAATTTTAATGAAAACCTTCTAAATTAAAAAAAAAAAATGCTTTTCAGGTAATTTAATTATTGATCCTAATAAATTAAAAATTTAAAGATAGTCAAAAAATGATTTACACCCACATTTAAAATTGTGGAAATGAATGAATCGGGCTTTTTCCTCGTTGCAGAAATTGTTTTTTATTCATAGCTAGCTCATTCTTGTATAAGTCAGCGAGCAGTGCGTTTGCTCATAAAATAGGGTTTCACACCGTGACCAAAACTGGTAGAGCCATTTGTTTTTGAAAAAAAATCTGCAATGAGGAAAAAAGCCCGATGCCCGATTCATTCATGTCCATGATCATCTCCTCGATTGTCAACTTCTGCCAACAAATTTGAAAATTGTTTTTTTAATTGAAAAATAATTTCCCAATTGGGCAGCTATTATAATTTAAATTTTAATTCAGCTGTCCCTGGACTAGGGTATACAATCCAAAAATTATGATAAAAAATTCCAATGATAATAGAACATAATAGAATCAATGTCTGAAAATTGAACAGTATTCCTAGCTGCCATTCGTATTCGTACATTGATATATTTTCAAAAACAACTCAAACTCACTCCCAACTGTCCCAAGAAATTGAGCAGAGTTTAAAAAGGAACTATTTTTGTAGATTTTTTTTAATTTGGAACGGCAGCAGATAAAAAAAAATTAAAATCAGAGGATGTTTGTAATATGCATAACTTTTGTAAGAAATTTTCTGATATTTTTTGGATTGCATACTATCCAGGGGTAGCCTATTAAAATATTAAGTTACCTGCCAAATTATGATATAATTTTGAAAAAATTTCCAGCAGATATTTGTTTTACTTTATTATGTTGGATTCAATTTCAAACTATTTTTTTTTTTAATTTTAATACGATCATGTTAATTAAATTCGCTTAAAACGCGAATATATTGCATCAAGATGGTTATAAATCTCTCTTTTAAGTCTTTCTAACATTTTATTTTATAAAAAATCAAGTCAAAATTCAAAGCAGAAGGCTCAATTTGCGTTAAAACGCCTAAAAGCAGCGTTCGGCGAGCAGTGTGCGACCAATGGCTCGTACGTGTGCGAGGGCCGGTGCCATTGTGCGACATTACCTACAACAGCTACTTTTGTGTTTAACCGCCTATAAATAGCACTTAGTTGCATTTTCATATCATTTGAACTTGTTAATAGTATCCTGAGGATGTATTCTAACCATTATAATAGCTAAAAACATCAAAAATTGAATATATCATTCAATAAACTTAATATAAATCTTGAAAATTCCTTAACTGTGCGACCACTGGTACAACCACCATAGTTTCACAAATTTTTAATATTTTTTTGATAATCAAGAAGAGCAGCTTTTGGCTATAATGGAATCAATAATTTTTATGTACTAGGAATAAAAGCAGCGCATCAAAAACTTAAAAAGTTGACCCTGAACTTTGACCTATGACCTTGGTCACTACGGCAAAGTTGTAGGGCGTCTAATTCCCTACAAGATTCAAGATTTTTTTCTTGAAACTTTGCTCATGTAAACACATGAGCCATCTGCAACACGAGCTGAGATATTTCTGATTTTTGAAAACACCTTTCTCAAAATCCCCAACTTTGAACCCCTGTTAAATAGGCAATTTTGAGAATTTTCAAAAATCCTTTTAAACTGCACCTTACGGGCAACCAATGTGCCAAATTTTATTCAAATCGGTTGACCCCTTGTCAAAAGTATTTCCCTTTTTTAAAAAAAAGTGCCTGCTGGAAAATTTCATTTATTTCTGTCTTTGTTCTCGAAATCAGTTTGCTTATTCTTCTAGTCATTAAAAAATAAAAATTTTAGTTTACAATTTTATATATATATATATATATATATATATATATACATATATATATATATACATATATACATATATACATATATATATATATATGTATATATATATATATATATATATATATATATATATATATATATATATATATATATATATATATATATATATATATATATATTTATAGAAGATATCTCACCGCTTGCTCATCAAACTGCTTGAGAATAGACAGGGATACAGCTCGCCGTTGCTGCTTAGTGTTGCGCAGAATAGAGTAGAGGAAGCCATTCAGAGCTGTAGGCAATTCCTTTTCTTTAGTCCGGAAACCACGCACAATCTCATCATTCTGGATAATCTCCTGCAGACGGAATGAAAGCCAAATGCCATCCAGCGTCTTCATGTGAATAAAACCAGGGTACTTCTTCTCGATCTCTTGCAGCTGCTTGTCAGCGCTGTGGCTCACGCACTGCTCAAGGTCCGTGCTCATGCAGATCAAGTATGGCACAATCTATTCCCAAAAAAACATAATTACTCTTAAATGAATGTAATATCAAAAATTTTGTTTTATTTAAACCATCATGCAAATAAGAATAAACTACGGTGATTTTAATTCAAAGTTGGCTATTCCTCGATGGATTTTTGTTTAAGAAAAAACTTTATCCTGCTCGACATATATCGGCTGCTTCAAATTCAAATCACCATGAATCAACCCTCGATCGTGAAATTCTACCACAATTATAAACTCAAGCGCTGCCTCCTGACTAATAAAATTATATGTCAGGAAGTTTAGTTTTTCTAATTAATTTGCTGATTTGTAGCTTTACGTTGTTTTCCCACTAAACAATTCTTAAAACAAAATTTGACATAGAGTTCAAAGCGTGAAATATTTCATTAATCTTTCACGGAAAATTGTTACTTTGAAACACTTTGAAAGTAAAATAATTTTTGAAAAAAGATTGATTTTGTACTAATTCTTGTCAAAATAATTTTAAAGCTCATTAATTATGGCTGCAGCCTGCAACCGAAATATGTAGAATGTTGAGGAGGGTATTGTTTTTTCTTGAACAATAAACAACTCACAAAAACACGTCAAGGAAAAGCTGACTTTCTTTCGCCTGTATTTGAGCAAAGCAATCAAAAAGAAAAGTACTGGTAGCAACGGAATGAGGTAATAATTTGATTAACCAACCGAGTCAAGTCACCAATTAGACCAAAAGTGGATGCTCTTTTTGAGAGGAAGTCAACAGTCCGACTGTGTGACACAGTGGTTAGTGAGCTTGGCTGATAAACTGGAGGCCTTGGGTTCTACTCTGGCTAGGGACAAGGCTTGAAAAAGTTCCGATTCTGGCCGGCTATAGTTCACAAGACTTCAGGAAATCATAGGATTGATCACTGCGACAGGCAGATTCAGGAGAAATTCCAAGCATTTCGTTTGCAATTTTTGCTATGCAGTCTGGTGTTTTCTGTGGTTTCCATCAGACATTCCAGGCGAATGCCGGCATTGTTCCCATTTATAGGCCGCAGCCGCTCACCTTCCTCATCCTTGAAATGCCTAACAACCAAACCCGATTTAGCAGGCCTGTCTGCTACCGCTGATGCCTTTCCCAAGATTAAAAAAAAGGTCAGCCGCGCCACGCGCTATCACTCAATAAAGATCACCTCTCCCAATCAATGTCTTTTTAGCTCATTTTTTTTAATTGGTCAGTAAGCAGCGCACATGCTCACTTAATAGGTTGGTGGTTGGTTCTTAAATTTTGTTAGCTTTATGATTTAAAATATCCTTTTTTTAAGTTTTTTTCAATATAGGTGATTTTTTTTTGTATTTTCTAACTCATGAAACAGTTCACTGCAGACCGTAACCAAAACTGGTAGCGCTGTTTGTTTTTGAATAAAAATTTTTTGTTTTCATCAAGAACAATGCCTGTTATCTTCACTGCCAATATTTCTCTTTCAGAATTTCCAGGATAATGCTTATTTAATGGGAAGCTGTTGTTGCCGGTCTCTTCAAGAGGGAGACCGCATAGGCCCTCCAGAATCTGACAAGAAATTGGATTCCTTGGTCCAATTTCCCTAGTGCACTGCAGGTTTAACTCCAGTCCCAGTGGTGGATCCGATGGCCGCAGGTCAACGAAAACGACCCACTGCTCCCCACTTATTCAATTTTTGCCTATATTGATTACAATATCCTCCAATAATTACAATTTTGTATACTTCAGACTAGCCAAACTGCTTATCAGAAGCTCAGGTGAATCCACTAATTTGCAATATTTGTAATAATGGGTTTGATGGGCTGAACATGGATTTGGTGCAATTACCAAAATGCAGTTTGGGTGTTTGTTGCTACCAATATTTTATACTATTAAATATTGTTTTTAAAATTTTTAAAAAATAACATGCAATATTAAATATTTAAATAATTTTTTAAGACAATAAATGATTGATTGATTAAATCGTTTACCTGAACAGGATGGACTAGGCCTTGCTGCAAAATTAGCTGTATGACTCTGAGGGCGGCTTTTCTGACTGTGACATTTGGGTGCAGAAACGCGTCAAGTACATCCTTCAGATAAATCTGAATCACGGTGCTGGCCATTCCAGAGCTTACGTCACCCATTTCCTTCAGGTTTTCTTTTTTTGACATTTTGGCCCCTGCGAATACAATAATAGGACTTTTAAAATGTTTAATAAATTGAATTTAATTTTTTTTAGATATAAAATTTTAATTTTTGATATACTCTCCATTCAATACATTGAAATACAAAACTTCTTACATCAAGTCAATGTAAAAAAAATTAATTTTAACTTGAAATTTTTTTATGTCGCGCATTTTTAGCAGACATCTGCTAACTGTGATACCATTTCACCATTTTTTCTATTAATTTTTGTTTTTGGTTGAGAGTAATTAATAATTTGAATGTTTAACTGGGAGTTGAGAGTTGAGGCTGACATCAGCCATTGTACACGTGTGTCAAGAAAAAGGGGTGGTGTTGCACTCTTTACACTGTGAAGAATAAACAATAATAATAATAATAAGAATCTGGATGGGACGGTATTTCAACTAGTGTCATAAAAAATTTCAATTTACATTACCGCCCCGCTCACTCATCTTATAAATGAATCATTTTTGCAAGGGAAATTTCCTGACAGTATGAAATTAGCCAAAATTATTCCTCTGTTTAACCGCTCTATATAGTTATCTAACATCTTTGTACGAATCAGTAGAAGCAAAAGAAAAAGTGAATGTTGTCTTGTATGATTTCTCTAATGCATTTGGCACTCTTCATCCACCTCTCCTTGTACATAAGTTAAAACAATACGGTCTAAACGAGAACTTGCTCTCGTGGTTGGCCTGCTTCTTATCAAATAGGAAACAATTTGTACAGCTTAAGAACCTTGGTTGTGATAGGTATGAGGAGTTTATTAACTCGTATATATTAGAGAGTAGGGGTGTGCCGCAAGGCACAGTTCTCGGCCCAATTGGGTTTTCCATGTATTTAAATGATATTCCCCTCGCTGTATTCTTGGCCCGACTTGTTCGCCGACGACTAAACGGCTATAGTCAAGGGAGAGTCTTTCCCTGAGGTAAATACTAAAACGGTGGCTGTAAATGAAAGTTTTGTTGGTTTTGCTAATGATAATTTTTTGAGGATAAATTCAGAAAAATAAAAAATACTACAAAATAAATACATACCAGCCAAACAAAAAATCTTAATTTTTTTATCGTTTAAATAATGCAATGTACACTGACTTATTTTAAAAAGCTGATATTACTATGTATGTTATGTGGTATATAATGCTTAACAAAATAAAGAAATCTTGAATCTACGCCTCTGTACCAAACAGACTGTTGCTGACTGCGCAGTCACCTCACATTATGATCCCTAGAATTTTCAATCATCTTCCCGATCGAATCAAAAACATTGATAGTTATCAAGTGTTTAAGAAGGAATTGGAATTAATATTCGACGACAAAATGTTCTATGACGTGCATGAATATTTTTTGTGTAAAATTGTGTGAACTGTATTTTATATCTATTTTAAATTTAGTAAGCTGTATTATAGTTATATTGAGATAAAGTTGTATTACAGTGACCTATTCCAAAGATTATTTCTGATTATTTATTCTAAAGTATTTCCAGCATTGTACATAAATTTCCGACTCCTGATTTTCGGCATTTTTTTGTATGCTTGTACTTTTTGATGTCAATGCATGATTCCGCTTTTTTTTTTGGTACAGGGTACTTTTTTTGCGTTGTTTGTACTATGAATGGAGAATAAATAAATAAACAAATAAATAAATACATTATTATGCTGATCTATACGGAATAAATATTATCTGAATCTGAACTTGGATTGACAGACATCTGATCCGCTGTTCTGCTTTGAGAACAGCGATTTGTCACTACAATTTAACACTGGAAGTAATTTCAAAAATAAAAAAAATATCGCATTTAGAAAATCAAGGTTTTTGTTCTACGCAGTACACACTAAGAGCTACATTTTCCTATACCGTGAAAAACATCCAAGGGGCGCATCTTTGCGCAAAAGATCGCAACATATTGAGATCGCGGTCTCGACCACGATCACAAATTTTTTCGATTTTAACTTTCAAGATCGCAACTATATTTTAGATCGCGTCCATCCTTGTCTCCAATCAAGTCGGAAAAATCGTGAAAATTTGGTTGGGAGAAAACTAGGCACACAGTGCTAGTGAAACAGTATAGTTTATAATATTTCTTACATTCTTGGTCCTGTTTGATCATGCGCATCTCCTCCTCCTGCAGATAGGTCTCTATGTTGCCAAGAACCTGGATCCGCATGGCGATGTGTGCATCTTTATCAGTCAGCAGCAGGTGATACATTCTTTTCAGCTCAGACATAAGCATGTAGTCATAGTGCCTAATGCACATGGAGCCGATGGCCTGAAGAGTGAAGTACTGCACGTCAAAGTTGCCGTTCTGCAGGAAGTAAAAGAACGACTGGAATACTTGATCCTTGATGTCCGTCTAGAAAGTTAAAAAATCACGTTTCAGGTAAAATTTTTAAAAATTTCACCAGATTTTTTTAACTTAAATTATTATTGTTTATTCATAGATGGGTGCGCTCAACAATTTTGCGCTCGCGCTCACTGGCATCAGTGCGCTCACGCTCTGCGCTCGCGCTCAAATTTTTAAAATGTCTTGCGCTCACGCTTTGCGCTCAATAATATTTTTATCCGGGGAAAAAGTGCGACTTTTTAGAACATTTTTAATATAAAAAAAACCATCGGCAATTAAAATGATAAAGTTGAAGTAAAATTACCAAAATTGGGATCAGTTTTGAAGATTTTTGGTATAAAAACACAGTTTTTCATTACAAATTTTGATCAAATTTGGGAAATTTTACTTATTGTTTGAGCGCAAAATGAGCGCAAATGAACGCTGCGCTCAGCGACCAATGCGCTCGCGCTCTCGCTCACGATTTTGAAAATCGTGCGATCGCGCTCAGAGTGCAGAGCGCGCTCTGCCCAACTATGTGTTTATTGTACTCAAGTCGTACATGAAAAATAATTGAATTGGAAAAAAATGAGCAGAAACAACTAGCAGAGGTCTGCTAAAACGCCCGAAATAAAGAAGAGATCGGCCACCGCCAAACAAACAAATGAAAATTATAAGAAATCATTTTCACTTGGCACTTTTTTTTTTAAACGGCAAAACTTTTGGCAAGGGTCAACCGATTTGAATGAAATTTGGCAGGTTGGTTACTCTTAGGGTTTAAACAAATAGTTAAGAAGGATTTTTCAAAATTCTCACAATTGCCTATTTTACAGGGGCGTTTAAAAAAATCGAAAATATCTCAGCTCCTGTTGCAAATAGCGCAAAATTGTAGATTATTAGACGCCCTACAACTTTGCTATATAGTGACCAAGGTCATAGGTCAAACCTGAAGGTCATTTATTTTTTGATCATTTTTTTTCAGTTGCTACCAAAGTACCAAGGCAATAAAATTTTTGATTCCAAAATAGCCAAAAGTTGCTCCAGTTAGTAATAAACAACATATCAACATTTGGTGCTACTTATTTTTTTTCTCAAAATTTGAGATATTCCGGATCATAGGGCGATAAACGTGGTTTTCCGAGCATTTTGTTTGGTAAATTCATTTCAATTCAATTCATTTATTCTCTCGCAACAAGTCAACAAAAATAGAAAAATCACATTGGGAGAGAATTGGCAGCCAGCTCTAGTAAACCACTTACTAAAACTCATAGGCTCAATTTGGAAGCAAAAGTGTTGGTAATGTTATAGTACGCGCGACGTGGTTCCCAAAATCCCTGATTTCAGTTGGCATCACTTGCATTACGTCGCGCGTTCGATAGTGGTTTTACGTCGCGCATACAATACTGGTTTTACGTCGCGCGCTCAATACTGGTGGCGGTAAAATTGTTAAGAAAACCGATTATTCCATCGATACCTCGGCAACATGTATAGCACGCGCGACGCAAATCTTTTCCTACAATCTTAATGTAGGGGACTGATAGGAAGAATAGGGGCCCTTGGGATGGGTTCAGAATGGGGCAGGACGACCTCCGGAGGGCCGTGCACACCCATATAGCAGGCGCGACGGGCCGTAAATCCAATGAAGGGCAAATAAGCGAACCCGGGAGGGCGCTTTTCACCATTGTAAGAGGCGCGACGCATGCTTATAGGAGGCGGGACGCACGGCAAATTAATTAAAAGGTGTTGCACGTGGCCAAAGTTGTGGGCGCCCCACGAACTGGCAACTCGGAGGTGGGCAACCCCCCAAGATTAATTTTTGCAGAAGCCGCGAGCGAGGGGTGGAGGCGCAGCGAGGTCGAGGACGTGGGGAAGGCCGTGCGGAGGGCGAGGACAAAAGGGCGGCTGTGTTCATGAGGGGGCTCCGCAAGAGCCCCCTCAGGAACCCCGCCCGGAGCCGGCCTTCACCACGTTCTCGGGCGAGCGCGCCTCCAGCCCGAAGCTCGCAAGCCCAAAACGGAGTTGCCCACAAAAGGAGTTGTCTGCAAAAAGGGGTTTTAAAAGCAAAGAACTCCTTTTGCAGACATCCCCTCTGTGGGTAGCTCTGTTGTGGGTTTGCAAGCTTCGGGCTGGAGGCGAACACTTGTGCTCCCATGTAAAAGTATTAACATTACCAAAGCGTTTTAGGATCGAATGCATTCAGAGTCAGCTTGTGGCTTTCAATAAAAACACACATCACTCACACACGCGAACACAACTGCGATGTGTATTAGGGATATGATCTTGTCTGTCTAGAAAACTCACCGGCAAGCCTTCGTTGACCTCAGGAATGGTGAAGTCAAAATGCCTCATGAGTAGGCCGACTGTGAACAGAGCCCTCTTGAAGTAAGCCTTATGCTGAGCCAGTCGAGGATCATTCCTATCCTTTAAGTGAAGTTGCTTGTATGACGAAATTGTGCCATAGTAGTTTTTGAAGCAGTCTCTAATCAGCTTGAAATTTTTAGTGACACTGTTGACCACAGAACCAAGACAAGACAAACAGCTCGCAACCACAGACTTTTCATGCTGTAGGATCAGTTTGACAGAGTCCTCTTCCAGCTGGGCCATAAACGACTCACTTGGGTGTTCAATCAGGGGCACCACTAATTCAAGTGTCCTTGCTACACAACTGATTATCTGGAAATCACTCGGACTCTGCAAAACAAAATAAATATTAATTAATTTTCTCTAACAAATTCTTTCCATTTTTCAAAATTAAATTATAAAAGTTAACAGGAAAACTGACACAATAAAATGGTCATAAAATTTTACAGATATGACAAATAACTTCGAGCTCTTTTGGGATAAATATAATTGATTTTACATCCCCTCCATGGAATTGTCCATAAATAAACTTTGTGTCACTCAGTGCAAAAGTTATTACCAACAGAAGAATAAAACAATAAAGCAATAATAATAATATAAACTATCACAAACAGCCAACTACAATCCACCCACTCCTTTCTCCATCATACCTGAAAGTGTGTGCAAACCCCTAAACCTCTCATTCATTCTCAGAGATGCAGAAGGCACTCACATCTACATTCCCAAGAATTTTTTCGAAAAAAATTTACCATCCCATTTTTGTGCAAGACGAACGAGTAAGTACCCACAGCACCTATCCAAATTTTCTTTTCCACACCGATATATTCCCAACTGAATCAGAGTAATTGAATGTCATGTGTCATTTTTTAGTTAGAATTTAAAAATTTTTGAGAAGGCAAAATAAACATAAATATTAAAATTATAAAGGACAAATTTTGAGATCAACAGATCAGGACGCACTTTGCACTTGAGGCTCAAGTAAGGCTGCAGAGTTGTGGCATGGTCTATTAGCAGTTGAGGCCGAATTTTGGCCAGCAGGTACAGAGTGGTGAGACACGCTACCAGTCTTTGAGACAAGGCCTCTTTTGGTGTCATCGTTTCTGACATGGACTCAAAGGTCGTCTCCTCTAGCCGCAAAACGTTCTCAATCAGGCACTGCACTATTTGCCGGCAAGCTGTCAGCAATGGCGCTGGTGGCTGCATCTGCACCTTGGCCGAATCTTCCTTGTCCTCTTTTGGCTTAAATAACTGAAAATAGATATTCAAGAAATTAAAAAACAATATATTAAGGGATATATTATATAGCGGCAACGCTTTTTTTGGTCTCGTTATAGGTTTTGCAAAGTTCTGTTTCACATCTAGCTTTTTTAAATTTTAATTGAAATGAATTTATTTTATTTTTAATTGTTTATCCCTCTTGGGAAAGGCACCAGTGGTAACAGACAGGCTGCTAAATCGCAAGGGCCGATAACTCGGATTCTCCCCTTTCGGGGCTGATAACACGGTGACCTTGCGACCCACTGGGCCGGGGAGAGAGGAGCATAGGATGGGTTTGGTTGTTGGGAATTTCAAAGATGAGGAAGGTGAGCGGCTGCGGCCTATGAATGGAAACTTTGCCGGCATTCACCTAGAATGTCTGATGGAAACCGCAGAAAACACCAGACTGCATAGCCGAAATTGCAGACGAAATGCCTGCAATTCCTCCCGAATCTGCCTGTCGCAGTGATCAATGCACCTCCTATGATTTTCTGAAATCTTGTGAACTAGCCGGCCAGAACCAGAACTTTTTCAAGCCCTGACCCTAGCCGGGATAGAACCCAAGGCCTTCAGCCAAGCGCACTAACCACTGTGCCACACAGTCGTGGCCGACGGAGGTGGGGAGATTGTCAATTCGCTTTGGTTTCTCCGGAAGTTTGTTAAAGATTTTTTAAATCATAATTTCTGGACTGTGTTGTTAGATTTAGCTGTACAGGTTTTATAAATATATAAAAAGAAACAGGGTTATTTTTCGTGTTATGGTTTCCATGTGTGTTTGTTTCAGAATTTTTAACAAAAAGTGAGGGATTTTTTTCATAAACTTGACACATTCTGACGCAAAGAGTGAAAACACTAGCAAAATTGTAAACCTTGCAAGCATCATTGGGCCGATAACACAGTTAAAGGACAAGAACGAAATTCATTTTATTTTTTAATAAAATTGTTCATAAATTTACGGTTCAGGCAATGTATCGCACAATTTTTCTTGACGCCCCTTCGTGGGATAAATGTGCGCCGCCAATTCCCTCCAAATAAAGCAGACAGTTCGATAGCCTAAATATTAAGGGATACAAGCAAGTAACTAATTTTGCGCGAGTAAAGCTGTTAAAGGTCAGAGTGCAATTCGAGGCGATTTGTTAATGCCCATAAATTTTATAGCAAAGTTTTTTCAACTTATTGACGAATTGTAATTTTGTCGTGTTTTTTTCTCATTTTTACTATCTTGAAAATGGGGCGCGTCACAATGAGTAATTACATAGTGGTGATGCCTCATAAGTCAATAAATAATAATAATAATAATAACAATAATAAAAGTATACTTTTAACAATTTGAGGTAAAATAAACTCACACTTTGAAGCAACTGCTCAAACCAGTCTAACCCAGTGTCTTTGCACAGGTAAACGACTTCTGTGATATTAAGTACTTTCCTAAGCAAAGCAGCATTATCCAAATGTGGCTTTTCTTTGACTGGGGTAAACCACATGTTCTGGAAAACCTCCATGACCAGTTTTCGAATTCCTGAAATCAATCGTTTCTAGCAGTGAAATAATAATTAACTAACGGCAAACCTTCTTCGTCGTTGACTCTCCTTATCATTTTTATACAAATTTCAGGTATTTTGGGGAACTCTGGGCATTCAATGCATATGTCTTTCATGATTTTTATCACCCTCTTTCTCACACTCACACCAGTATCCTTTGATTGAGACTTGAGTGAACAAAATATAATTTCAAAGTAACTCTTTACCAATATTCGCTGTGACAACATTTCATAGTATTTGTCTATAAGTTTGGGGCAACTAAGAACAAACTTGCCAACCAAATCCACTGCTGCTTCTCTTACAGATGTTGAATGGTCTAAAAAAGAGTGTTGCACACCCAGCTGCATATTAGTTCGGCCCAGTATGGCTGGGTCTGCTTCGACTATCATAGTGAGGCACTTCATTGCTTTCGTACGGATTGCAATTGAATTTTCATTAAGGACCTTGAGAATCTGCAAATTTTTATAAAATATATATATATCTAAATTATGTTACGGTTGAATATATTTACCTGCATAAGATAAACATCAAAACTAAAAGAAAATGGCCGCTTCGAGGCTAGGTATCTACAAATGAGCTCTGCGCTCTCATAATCGATATAAGTTTGCAAAATCTGCGTCTTGCCACTTCCATGGTCTTCAAAGGGTTTCACTTTGGACATGAGAAAGCCTTTTCTTTCTTCTACCAAGTAAGTCACCTCAGCGTTTTCTTGCTCCTCTTTCTGATCAGAATCTTCATCAAGATCATCATCTTCAGACTCTGCTAATTATTCAAAAGATTTTTTTTTAATTTAATTTATTCTCTATATTTCATTACCTTTATGTTTCTTTGACTTCTTTTTCTTGACTTTTCTATTATTCTTTAGAGCTATATCAAAGTGTCTACTAATCTCGTCCCCTGCGCCTTTGAACCATAGAACTATGTAGAAATGCCTAGCGTAGTTGTAACTTTGATCGCCTTGTCCACTAACTGCTAAGAAGTCTAAAAGGACCTTCTGTAGATACTGACACCGCTCCTCTTCTTCTTGCATTGATGATATGTTATCACACTTCTAGAAAAAATTGCTTCTTGAATAAATATTTAACCATTGCAAAGGCGGGGTCCTTCTGGTATCTCAAAGCAATCCAATTCGTACATAACTTTTATTTTGATTGAAGCTATCTTATATTTATTTATTGCGTTATATTGAGTGAAATATTGCCCTGATTGTGAGAAGTAATTAAATGACATATTTCAAAAACTGTCAGTGTGTTTATAATTTAACAAAATAAAAAATCTATTCTTATTCTTATCTAGTAAAAAGGTTTTTTTCATAACCAGCTTTCGGACGAATTCCGATATTTTTCGGCCGGTTTGCGTTCAGATGAATTCCGATTTTTTATGGATCATTTCCAAATTTTCAGTTGAAGTTTGAAAAAGCATTTTTGGACGAAAACCTTTCCAATGACTTTTTTGTGACCTATTACAAATATTTTTTTTCCAGTATCTAAATGCATATTTATCCGGAACAAATACTGTCAGAATCTAAATCTAAGAGAGGAAGAGAAAATGATCAAGACTGCGCCTGGTCAATTTCTCCAACCTTGGGTTTTGTGTATAAGGGACGATTTGAGACACCATTGCAGTGCAAAAAATCTTCATTGTGGGTGGGTCGCAGGGGAGGTTTTATATGTGATTATATTCCATAATGCAATAAACTATTATTTATTATTATTATATAAAAAAACTGATTGTGGCACTTGGCTGATAATTTGCAGGCTATGGGGTCAGGGTATGAAAAAGCTATGTTTCTGGCTGGTTAACTAACAAGACTTCAGAAATAAGAAATACATTGATTACTGCAACAGGTTGATACGGGAGAAATTGCAGTCTTGTTTTCTGCGGTTTCTACCAGACATTACAGGCGAGTACCAGCTTAGTTCCCATTCTCAGGCGGCAGTCAAAACCATTCCCCATCATTTAAATTCCCTTCCCAGTAACCAAACCCATGTTCTTTCACCCGGGCCCTGTGGGTCGAAGGCCAGCCATAATATTGGCCCACGAGATTTGCCATTCCCAAGAGGTATGGACAAAAAAAAAATAGGCTTGTCATAGCGCTTCTGTTTTTTTGCTCCTCCATGTACCCCGCCTTCGCACTAACGCCATTTCACATAGCCTACAATGAACTTACCTTGCTCTTCAAGTCATGTTTGGAGCCAGAGTCATCAGAATCCTTTCTCTCCTCCTCTTTAATCTCGTTTATCAGTTTGTTGATAGTGTCTACCTTCAGGTTAGACGAGACAGCATCCTTCCTCAGCCTAGCAGCAACAACGCCCAGATAGTCAAGTGAGGCAACCCTAAGGGCGATTTCTATTCCTTTGTTCATAAAATTCTTAACTAATATGTTGCCAAGGAGACTGAGCAGTAGCTCAGCAGCAGGCCACTCAGGTTTGTTGACAGTGGTCAGTAGATCTTGAACAAAATTCTCAAACAGGGGCCGGTAGTCAATTTCTTCATTCTTGTTGCCACATTTGTTCAAAAATACAGTCAAGAAGGTGCCTGCCAACTGAATAGCCAGGTCGTGCCTAGTTCGCACAAAAACATCTCGATCAACCTAAATTAATTAGGAATTAATAATATTAAATGAATTATTACTGATGGATATGTTGTTGGCACAAAGAAACTTGTGAACAAGACGCAACTTCACAAAAAACCCATATTCAATTAAATATATTACTCTTTAAAAATATAGACCAACCCAATAGCTTAATAAGCTAAAGGGTACCATAAAAAAAACAAAAGATTATTCATGCGGACACAAATCCCAAGAACTGTCCTACATTTAAATTGGAGAACTAAGTTTGAGAGTTTTGTTGAATAGGAATGACTAACAATAAGAGATAATTTGAAAATTTCAGGAAAGGCCACATACATAATTGACTATTTTTACACATTTTTGCAAAAAATTAAATTGCCTTTTTTGCAGGGGCAACCAAATATATTTTAGACGCTTCAATTTCTTGACCAAAATTTTAATTTCTTGCGCTTATGTTTTAGTTTTTTCCTTTGTTCTAAGCAAGGGGTTTTTTTTATCCAAATTTTAATTTTAGACCTGACATGTACTAAAGACTACTGTTAATATTCTAGTCTTACAGAACAACAATAAAATTGAATTGAATTGGTCATGCTATTATTCTTGTCTTGGGTTTTTTCACGAGTTTTCTCTCAAAATGTTTTTTTGTGAGCATTAAACATTACAAATATTTTGTTCTTACCGCTGTGATGCTTTCATTCAATAAACCATCAGTTTCATTGTTCTGAGCAATAAGAGAAGTTACATCACCAGACGGCTTGTGCAAGCGGTCAGGTAGTACAACCACACACTGTATCAACTGCAGGACCAGAGCAGTCAGCATCTGAATGCAGTCTTGATTTTTGAGGCGGTACGAACGGAGAGAGCGCTTGTTGCTTGGCAGTCTTGCAATTGATGCAAGAATGTCATCTAACAACAACCTCCGGTGTTTTTCGTAACGGGTAAAAATCTGTACAACAATTTAAATCTATTAAAAAATCTGAAAATTTTGTGCTTGCAAAATATCAACTTACGGTTGTGACTAATTTTAAAGACGACAGCTGCAGTTCAGAGACACTTTCGACAAAGAATGGAGATACACTGAGAGAGGACACATTTAAAACAGCAGTGTCTGTGAGAACTTGGATTGACAACAGCTCAGACAGCAAACCAACGACTTCATTAAGCTTATTGTACAAAAGCAAAATGCTTTTTTCGCGCACTTCTTTATTGTGTACTTTCTTCTTCTTGGGGCAAAATGCTGTTATGGAAAACCTATTTCACTTTTAATTCATTTCTAGTTTCAAACTTGCCTTTATTAGAGGTTATTCTGTAGACAGGATCAAACGATGGAAATATGGTATTAGACAGTTGATACTTAGTGAAGAGAACAACTCTGTCTATCACATCTTCTAAGTACACCCTCTTGGGCATGTTGGCTGAAGTCAGAATGTATAATACGGAGAGGGATGAGTCAACACCCCTTAGCACTCTTTCCATAGCTATGTCATGCCACAACTTAGTTTCCTCCTCATCATCATCCTGCACAAAGATTTTGATGAATAAGTAAAAAAGTTTATAGGATTTGATTACTGGATCCGCAAGGGGGGAAACTTTGGAACCATCTCTTATGTTCTTTTCCAAGATGTTAAGGAGCCTCACTAGTCTTTCACAAGGAATGGACTGAGTGGCCCCCACTACTTTCAATTTAGCAGCCTCACTGTATAAGTCTTGCAACTGGTACTTCGGAATAAGAGCCTCACTTGGAACATCAGCATCTTCATCTAAGGTATTTCAACATTTAATTTATTGTAATTACATTTTAAGTAACTTACCACAATCAGCATTCAAATCCAAATCCTCAGTGTTGTCGAAAATCAAGTCAACACATTGGCTAAAGCGCTGATAGGTGTTGCTCTCCATCAGCTCATCAGTGGAAAGTTTTTGAATCACAGGAACCAGCTTTCGTTCAATTCTACGGATTTTTTTCCTTGGGGATTCTTAAATTCATAGAAAAACTAATAAATAATTTTTTTTTACAGTTCAATAAATTTACCATCAACTGAGTTTAACTTCCTCCCTCTAGAGGGAGATTCAAAGTCGGGCAGATCATAATCATCATCATGCTGTCTACTTCGTTTTTCTTGCCTCTCTAAAAAAGAAAGCAAAGCATGAAAACATTAAAAAATTTATAAATATAAAAATATATAAATAAATATAAAACAAACATGGATGCAATAAAAAAAGCTGGCAAAAGTCAAAAGTGCGTTTGCGCTCAAAGCTATTCCGACTTCCACTTGAAGGTCTGCCATGTTTCCTCTGAACCATGAGCTAGAAAAACTCAGCTTGTGTCGTGAATTTCATTTTAATACCTTAGTGGCATTGACAGGAGTTTAAGGTCTCAAGGGAGGTGGGGGGGGGGGGGGGCATGCAAACACTACAACTGTTAGAAAGCCCTTGACCAGGAGTCAGGTCGGTTGGGAAGCACAAATGTGCCAAGAGTCGACTACGGCAAGAGACCAACCCAATAGCCTAAGAAGCTAATGGAGCCATAAGCAAAACAAAAAAATTGAAATTTAATATTTACTAGTAAATAAAAAGTATTCCAAAAGAAAGAGGCTCATTGCGGCAATCTTGGAAGCTTTAGCATAATTCTTGGAGTGGTGGTGCCGTTTGCCGTTTTGTCCAACAATTCCTTTCTTTCAAATAAATTGTTTTTAACAATTACATGTTAAAAATGTGATGTAGCAAATTGGACAGTGGACAAATACACAATGATAATAAAAAGGACGTACTTGCATTTTAAATAGAATTTATTTCAGTTTTAGATAAGATTTTGAGTTAATTTGACCTAATATTTTTATTTATTTAACATTAAATTATAGGTAACCCGAGTACAAGAATTAAAATAATTTTTTTCCCTTATGGCACCCATGAGCTTATTAGGCTATTGGCTTGGTCTCTTGCCAGAGTCGAGCAACCTTAGCACATAAACCCAACCCCTGGTTGGGGACTTTCTAGCAAAGATTTGGACTACAATGCCGATTACTGGACAAAAGACCTTTTGGCAAACACCTTTAGACAAAAGATCTCTTCTCTAGAGATGGCTTTTTGTCAATAATATAATTCAAATACTTATTAACTGTTCGTACCCCTCTTCCTCAGTGCCTCTTTTTCACGGCCCTTGCTCTTAAAGAATTTTGAGTTTGTTTTTGTCTCATCTTCAGACCCGGACGAGGAAGAAATTTCTTTGTACTTTGACCTTCCTGGTGTTGGCTTCTTAGAGTTATTGACACTGATGGTAATACCCAACTTATTAGCTAGGTCCGGCTTATTTTGTGCAAACTCCTTCAGGCTTTTCTGCATCAGAGCCTCATCCTGGATGATTATGAAATTTAATCAGCTGTGGACATATGTTGATGAAATAATTTGGGTTTCAACTCACCTCTGGTTTCAACCTGTTAAGCATAACTCTGGGCTCCTTGATTTTAAAAACAGACGGATTCCTTGCAGATCCTGGAGCTGAGAAGAATGAGAAAACTACAATTTTTAATTTATTTTTATAGTGACTTAGCATACCATTGGCTGATATAACATTTGGCACTTGCTTGACAGGACGTGGGGAATCAATACAATTCTGCAAGGAGCGATTTGGTGAGAAGCTGCTGTGGGGACCTATGTTGCTTCCATTAACTACTTGCTCTTCGTCATGCAGACCTTTGAGAAGGTTCTGCTGAGATGGGTGAGACGAAGAACCGTGTTGCAATAACAATGAAGGCAGGGCCTCATTAAGGAGACCAAAATTACTGCTTGAGAAAGAGCACTGCTCAAGTGGTGGTAGGGTACCAATATTGTTAACCATCTTGCTTGGTTGGTTGTGTGGCATCAAGTTAGCGAAAACCGAGTCCATGGCCCCAAAAGCCGCCTGCTGACCAAAGTTGTTGGTGTGGTGTGCTTTCATCTGCTGACTTGGCTGCATTTTCAGACAGGAGGCTTTATCTGAGCAAGAAAATGGTATTTATCAATTCTCCATTCATTTTCAGTTGAATGAAATAACTTCATTATATTGCAAAAATAAATAAATCAGAATAAGCTTAAAAACATCACACAGCAGTACTCGAAATAAACCTATAACGGAGCAAGACTTATTTGTCAAACCAAACAGACTGTTGCTGACTGCGCAGTCCCCTCACATTTTGATCCCTAGAATTTTCAATCATCTTCCCGATTGAATCAAAAACATTGATAGTTATCAAGTGTTTAAGAAGGAATTGGAATTAATATTCGGCGACAAAATTTTCTATGACGTGCATGAATATTTTTTGTGTAAAATTGTGTGAACTGTATTTGAAATGTATTTTAAATTTATTAAGCTGTATTGAGATATAGCTGTATTACAGTGACCTATTCCAAAGATTATTTCTGTACATATGTTGATCTATCAGGAATAAATATTATCTGAATCTGAAACTACTTAAATAAATTCAGCATAAAAAAAGAACCAGCAACATGCAAATTATGCAAAGCCGGTGTGCAAGACAGAGCAAACCCTTTTAACTGTGCTGTCCTTTCAAATCAAATTGACCCCCTGCAAAATCTGAGCAGGACAGAAATTGAATCCCAACTTTATTGGATTGCTCAAAAAATGAATAGCTGAAAAGCTCAAACATTAGGCATAAAAAAAGATTTTTAACAAATTATTAATTTTGAAAAGAAAAACGTGACTGAAAGCAGGTATTTGTTTAAAGAAGTTGACACTCGAGATGATCATGGAAAAGCCCAATCGCTTCATTTCCATGAAAGCAGACACTTAACATTTTTTGTATTTTTATTATTCACTCTTTTAGGTCAATTGTTATTATTATTTATTCTTCTCAGTCAATACAAAGATTGAAAAAAATGAGCCATTAACTTCAATCTCACCCTGATTCTAATGGAACCAATCACCTCAAAGTGTCATTAAATTTTGGCAGTCATCAGTTTTTTCCATGTTATTGGGGGTCATTTATTTTTTGAGCTGGAGGGCTGAAATTTAGTGTGTTTATGTCTCAATCATCCCTCTAGGTTGTTTGTTTATTCTACTCAAGTCATACATGAAAAAATTAATTTGGAAAAAAGAGCAGAAAGTGTATCACAACTAGCAGAGGTCTGCTTAAACGCCCGACATCAAAAAGAGATCGGCCACCGCGTGAACCCAAACTATCGAAAAAAAAAGAACAATCACGGTGTGATTGTAAATATTTTGCAATTCCTTTCATTACTTCACTTGTGAAATATAAACAATTATAATAATATGTAACTAAATTACTTGTTACCTTGGGCATTTTGGGCTTGTTGGCCTTTAAAAGTGTTCGGATTCCTCAGTAAAATGGCTTTCAACAACTCAGGGATGTTTTGCTGGTGTTCAATTGGGTGGTCTGTGCTTGCGAAATGGTCCTTCAGCTCACTATTGTTTAAAAATAATTATAGCGATTCTCTAAATAAAAATGACTTACATGTGTTCAGCAGACGTTTCAACCAGACTGTGAATGAGCTGAGGTACCAAGTTTTCATCATGGACACTGAGCAAAATCTGGGCCTCCTCTGCAACGCGGGGATGAAACAGCAACGATTTATTGCTCATAGTTTGCGGCAGCGGAGTTGGCAGAGGCATTTCAGGTAACACTAATTGGTAAATAAAATAAAAAATTAACATCATGTTAAAAAAAGGTGAAAATTACATACAATCTGTCAAACTTGAAATGCCGGCCAGGGTTGTGATTGGAACACTTGGTATCTCTCCGTTCATCATAAAAGGTTTACTCTGTAAATCATTAAACGTCTTAAATGTTACATGTTACAATTGTCACATTGTTTACAATCAATATTTTATTTGCTGCATCCAAAAATGAGCCTACAACAATGGTTTCTGGTTTCTTTAATCTCTAATCCTCTGAATTCTGAATCCTCACTTCCAATATCCATAGCTAAATTCAAAAGTTGAGTGCTTATGTAGCGTATCTACAATATCATGTTGTACACGCACCTTATTATTATTATTACATATTCAAAAAAACTGACAATTTAAACTGATACACTTTAGAAAAATTTCAATTCATATTAGAAAAGGTTTTTTTTTTTAATATAAGCAGATATTGAGTTAAAATGTTGTGCAATGAACATGTAAATAATCTTAACCAAGGCTTAACTGTTTCTGAGAAGATAATCGTTCTTTTCAGAGTCCTGACCCCTCATCCAGCAGATACTAAAATTTTGCAGAAATTTTTGGGGCCCATCCACCTCTATTTTTCTACAGGCGGGGAAATATCGGAACCGGGGTGGTTGATCGTCGACGGCAATTATCCACCGTCCTCCGCGGAGCGCACAGGTGAGCAGAAAAGCAAATGAGGTGAGGAAAGATCAAGACTTACAGCAAGTGTTTATGCGGCGATGGTACGTAGAGGGCTAGCCGGGACCGAGTCTTGGAATGCAAAAGACCTAGCGCGAACTCTGGGCACCATTTTAACTCAAAAGTCTGTTCGTCGCGGACCGCCCTGAAGCCGAAACCTGCAGACGTGATCCAACATCCAACAAGATGAAGTTGTGAAGTTTCGCTATCGCTGTTACTGTTTTGTTTTCGTGAACTCAGACCGCATAGCAACCCATGCGCGATACTCACTGCTGTCGTGCGCGACAATAAGTAGTTCCAAAACCGATATTTAAAAAAAACTTAAAAAATAAAATTGGCTAAACGTTTTAACGTTTTGATATACGATTTCTATAATCGTGTTAGTCTTAAATAAATATTTGAATTTTAACACGATTTTGGATGGCATTTTCAGATGGATACATTTATTTGCACCAAATTTTGGTGTTTTGAATTCCCAAAAGGATATTCGCACCAAATTTTTCACGCCTTGGTTACTATATATTTATTGTAAGCACTCCACCGACGATTGCAGACAACACCTTTTGTAGGCAACTCCGTCGTGAGTTTGCGAGCTTCGGTCCTCGACCTCGCTGCGCCTCCACCCTCGCTCGCGGCTTTTGCAAAAATTAATCGGTAATCTTGGGGGTTGCCGGTTGCCCAACTCCGAGTTGCTGGAGCGTGGGGGTGCCTACAACTCTCCGTCTGCGTGCAATCCGATAAAATTTTTTTTTCATTGGTTAAATAGGCTGATTTTTTATTGTTACATGTATGCAAATCTCCAAAATATAATTAAAAATGAATAAAAAAAATCCATTATAATGATTAAACTTCTTTCACAACAAATCATTACAGAATTTGAATTTGAGGAAAGGATAGACTGATTATGTCTAGTCACTCTCCTCGTATCTACACTATCTCACTATATTTCCGAAATAGATTTTGGTTTTGCACTAAGAATTTTATACATTCGAGTATATACAACGATGGCACGGTCATGATATTATATTTGACAAATAATGGCCGGTTTACAAGTATCTAACGCTTCATTAGATCTCCAGTATGGAATGCCCGCCATTGCCCTCAACGATCTTTTCTGTGCTCTCTTGTATTAAATGACTGGAGCCCCCCTCCCCCAATGCATTTATGACTTTGGACATGAGCAAAGTAGATCAATTTAAGAATATTATCTGACACCTTGTATTTTCAGTCTATAGTGAACACATGAGAGACTCCTCTCATTTTGCTATAAAAACCTTATCACAGTGATCGTTCCAGTTAAGTGTATCATTTATTTGCACTCCCAGAAGTTTACCAGATTTACAGATTTCAATATTTTTATCTTCAATCTTAACATCAGGTTTAACTAGATTTTTCGTTTGGCTAGAGTGTGTATTTGTAATATTTTTGATTTTTCTGAATTAATCCTCAAAAAATTTTCATTAGCAAAGCTGACAAAACTTTCATTGACCACAATCGTTTTTAGGGGGAAAGCTATAAATAATCAACAATTTACTCATGAAGATATATGTTACTTATTTCGTCCAGCTCAGTCGCATCGTAAACCGTTTTTGCCAGCTCTCTTTTGTCAGCAAGTCAAGATTTTCCAGTTTTCTTCATCCGCTATACTGATTCACTTTGTTATCCATACAAATTTTTTTTTGGTATTTTTGGTATAAAAAGAGGGGCCGGGTGGGCGTGTCAAAGAAGCGTGAAAATAATTTGGTGCAAATAATGTGTTGGGAATTCAAAACACCAAAATTTGGTGTAAATAAATTTATACTTTTCAGATTTGTTTTAGTAAATGCATTTTTCTGTAGAGGAGCTATATAAGTAATTGTAAGTATTATCGGGTAGGGCTGCGAAGTAGTGAGTCCATCGGGAGTAAATTTTTCTCCCGAGGAGTCCCATTCCCGGAAAAATTCTCGTTTTCCCACCCACTCCCGGCGAGTTCTGTGTCCAATATCTCCCGGGAATTCCCGTTCCCGAAAAAAATTTCCCGGGAGTCCCGGTTATTACTATTTTTAATTTTTATAATGAAAATTTCAAATATAAGTAAGAACAAGTTTTTTTTACCTTTTTTATAGCGAAAATTCGAATTTTTTGGAGTATAAAACAGGGTTTTTTCTAGCGAAAAATTGAAAAAAAGAAAATTGTAAAAAACAGTTAATTTTGCTGAAGGTTTTTCATAATTTTGCTCCCGGAAATTCCCGCTCCCGAGAAAATTTTCCCGGTTCACTCCTGCCTTGACAAAATGGGTACTAAATCGCTCCCGGGAGGCAATTTTCTCGGGAATTCCCGGGACTCCTGCAAATTCCCGTTCCCGTTGGACACACTACTGCGAAGTGCGAAGAAAAGGCGGAGCCTCCCTATCCCTAGTGCAATGTAATCGAATGGGAGCCCCGCCCTTATACACATCCCATAGTTCTCTACAACAAATACAAAGCCTAGAGCTATATATATGGACAGACAAATGCACAGAAAGACGACAAGACAACAAGAGTTTAAAGATTTTATTAAGATAGATAGACAGATAGATTGATAGAGTATTTATTGAACATGCGCCGGCAGGTGAAGTGACTTCTATTGTGTGCTCCTGTTTGAGCGACTCTTGGGACGTCTTGGTGTCGATTGGACTGCCGTTTGGAGCTTCGACAGGTGGCTGGGTGTCCCAAGTGCTGGTGTGAGTGAGGGCAGACACTTGGAGCGGAAATTGTCTGAGAAATTGGACGCCGAAATGTCGCCGACGGACAACCCATGCTGCTGCGGGCAGCCGGCTGGCCATCCTACGACGGCCCCCATCTGCATTAGAACGGCTCTCCAAGTGCTCCAGGAAAGTGTTTCACACATCCAGACTGCTGTCGACGACCTGAAGGTGCGCGTCCTGGCCCCGAAAGTCCCGCAAATGTCGTCCTCTTCTTCAACCAATGAAGTGACAGACCTAGTCGAATGGACCAATGAGCAGCCTGCTCAGCCAAAACAACAACAATTTGAATATAATGGCCCGCGAATGGTTGAACTGGACGAAAATCTTTTTCAAGACGCGCCTCAAGATGCCTCTCTTTGCCACTGTGTCGGCGGCGACTTCGTGATGGGCAAAGGACTTGCGGTTGAGATGCGGCAGCGTTATTGCCCGGACCCAGTACTGCGATATCTGCGCAGCCGAAAGTGGAGGCCAGGACAAGTCGCAGCGATTCCGCTCTCCATCGATGGCAGGGTGACAAGGTATATATTTCACCTGGTCACCAAGCCTTTCTCCAGGTACTGCCTCCCTCGACGTGAGGAGCTCCGTAGGACGATCCGTGAGTTGGCCCACCAATGCCATATTAAAAAGATACCGGTCCTTGCTATGCCCCAGATCGGTGCCGGCCTCGACAGACAACCGTGGCAGTGGGTGAGGCAGGTCATTCTGCAGGAGTTCAGGGGCCTAAACATCGACATCCTTGTCTACCGCCACCCAGGAGAGGGGAGAGGCGCCTTTGCTCGTCAAGCACAGAGGAAACCTGAATATGTAACGCAGCCTGACTTTTCCAGTGCATCGTCCTTTGCAGCTCTGGCTCCTGAAGAGGAAAAGGGGAACCCTGATAACTCTAGTCCACCTGATATTTTGGACCAAGTGGACGAGCTGAAACCCGAAAACGTTCAAAACCCTCAAAGGCGCTCCCCGCACCGATTGGCAACTGACCTGGAGAAGATGATGGT
The DNA here is from genome assembly GCF_031216515.1 of Neocloeon triangulifer. NCBI lineage: Eukaryota > Metazoa > Arthropoda > Insecta > Ephemeroptera > Baetidae > Neocloeon > Neocloeon triangulifer. The sequence continues at coordinate 7,065,320 of NW_026775562.1, forward strand.
TCGGCGAGGCCTTCCGCTGCCAGTGCTCGATGGAGAGACCAACCAGCAGCCTCAACTTGGGCCGGGCGCGGCTTTAAATGGCGCCAAAGTGCTGTCTACTCACCAGGGTGGGGTCATCGGACGCGTGGACAAGGTGACTAGGGTGTCGGAGCAGTCCGCGTCCGCGTCTGGCCCCGCCCGCCAAGGTGAGTCAGTTTCTTTTTTAAAACCCAATGTTGCTGCGGATGAGAGCAGATCTCCTTTGCCACTGACTGACGACGCCCCTGTTTCTAGCCTGTCTAGACCTGAGCCAATGACGACGAGCAACGTAGTACAGCCTCAACCAGGGCCGGGCGCGGCTTTAAATGGCGCCACTGAGCTATTCACTCACCAGGGTGGGGTCATCGGACGTGTGGGTGAGGAGACCAGGTCACAGTCCGCTTCTGGCCCCGCCCGTCAAGGTGAGTCATCCCTGAATTTGGTGGCCGACGTCTCAGCTGAGATGGACGGGTCTTTTGTGTCGTCGAGTAATGAGGCCATTGTTTCCAGTGTAAATCCTGAACCAGATAGCGACGCAGAGCAGCCTCAACCTGGGCCGGGCGCGGCTATAAATGGCGCCACTGAGCTATCTACTCACCAGGGTGGGGTCATCGGACGCGTGGACAAGGAGACAAAGATATCAGAACCGTCCGCGTCTGGCCCCACCCGCCAAGGTGAGTCCGACCCAAAAACGTCTAGCGTGACCTCGGCTAAGGCTACTCTTGCTTCCAGCTTGCTAAAGACTAACATCTATGGGAAACTGAATTCGAGGGAAAAAATCAAAGACCTTCAGAAACCAAGACCGAGATCTGCATCGCCATCGTTGCCAGCATCACCTGCATCCAGTGCCTTCGTAACGAAGCGTCAACATCAACAGCGAAAAAACCTGGGGGGCAAATCCCAAGCGACAGCCAAGTAGATAGTAATAATTAATATTAATAATAAGAGCAGAAATAATAATTTAGCAATACTGAATTTAAATGCGCAGGGCCTACGTACGCCACATAAGTTAGCACTTTTTAGTGATTTTATTTATAATCTGGATAAGAAACCAGATCTCATTTTTGTGACTGAGCATTGGCTAAATGAACTAGAAGTAACTAATTTTCTAATTGATGGTTATCAACTCATTGCGTATTTTGGTAGAGCGAATCAAGAACGAGGAGGAGTGTTGATACTTAAAAATAATTCATTAGATTGCAAAGTTCAAAAATTAAAAATTAAATCTATCCCAAAGAAGTTTGAAATCTGTGGTGCCTCCATAATATTCAATAATAGGAAAATAAGCTTATTAGGTTTATATAGACCAAGTAATCTAAAATCTAATTGCCAAATCCCTAAATTTCTAGAGCAATTTGAAACACTAGTTGGTCAAAAGAGATTTCATGAAAATGTGATAATAGCTGGTGATTTTAATATAAACTTAAATAATGATAATTCTCATGCTGTGAATTTACAATCAATAACAAACTCATTTTCCCTTCGCCTGGTTAATAACACTCAAAATACTCGAGAGGAAAATAATTCTGGCTCCTTAATAGATCATATTTATACTAGTATTTCATGTGCTACTACCTGTGCTGTACTCCCAGCGCCATTCTCTGATCACAATGCAGTCCACGCAAGTATGGATATTCCGATTATAAAAGCAAAGGATTCTTTTTCATTTATTAGAGACTATAATGAATTAAATTGGCAAAAATTCTCTAACTTTTTACAAAATGAAAATTGGAGCGCAGTGTATAATGAGATTAGTGTCGATAAGCAAAGCGAAGTATTCATGAGTAAATTAATAAGTTATTTTGGTGAATCCTTCCCAATGAAAAAAACTGTGAATAGAGCCAATCAAATCGGGAAAATAAAACTATCTGCTGAAACAAAAAAACTGAGGCAAGAATTACTAGAATTGTCTCAAAAAAGTAAAATTACAAATAATCCCGAACAGAAATCTGTATTAAAAAATAAAATAAAAATGATGAAGAAACAGGTCGGAGAATGTATTAACAATGAAGTACGGCAATATAATGATAAAAAAATTAATGGATCTAATAATAAATCTAGCGCCGCATGGAAAATTATCAATGAATCTATAGGAATAAACAAGTGTCTAGCACCAATTAGGGAACTTAATACTGCTAATAAAAAAGAGTACATTCAATTAAATATAGCTAACTACCTCAATCAAATGTTTGTTGAAAATAAGCCAGCTGCTCCGCATGATAATATTTGTGATAGTGAACCGCTATTCCCTGAATTTCATCTCGAACCCATGTCTGATTATGAAATATACAGTATAATTCAAAACCTCCCTTCTAAAAATTCATCAGGGTGGGATGGCATCTCCGTAAATGTACTTAAAAAAATATCGCTGTATATTACTTTGCCACTTACATATATTATTAACAACTCATTCTCCGAAGGTAAATTTCCGGATAATATGAAGCTCTCAAAAATTATCCCAATATTTAAAAACAAAGGTGAACGCGAAGACCCATCAAATTACCGACCTATCGCAATAACACCCTCAATATCGAAAATATTTGAAAAAGCTTACCTAAGCCGGCTTGAACAACACCTAGATAGTTGTAACATTATCTCACCAGAACAACATGGCTTTCGCAAAAATAAAAGTACAGTCACTGCTCTTTATAATTATGTAACGAACTTTTATGACGCTCTAGAAGCCAAGGAAAAAGTAAATGTAATATTATATGATTTTAGTAATGCCTTTGGCACTCTATATCCTCCTTTATTAATTGAGAAATTAAAGAAATATGGTTTGGACTGTAAATCGCTCGCATGGTTGTTCAGCTTCTTGACGAATCGTAAACAATATGTACAATTGCAAAATATCGGTTGTGATCACTTTGTAACTGAAATTAAGTCTGATATTATCTCGAGTGATATGGGTGTGCCACAGGGTACGATAATTGGTCCTACAAGCTTTACAACGTATATTAATGATATGCCCCTCAGTATTGTGGCGGCGTTACTTGTTATATTTGCTGACGATACAACTGCAATAATACGAGGTGAAAATTTTGGTGATGTAAATAACAAGACTGAAATGACTAATAGTGACTTTATAGACTTTGCTAAACAAAATCACCTAAAAATTAATTGTGACAAATCTAAATTACTTCAAATTCATACCCATCAAACTAGAAATCTCGTGGCACCAGTGATTAAAATTAACGAAAAAGAGGTTGAAATAGTAGCTCATAGTAAACTTCTTGGCGTGCAAATAACTGATACTATGAATTGGGCTGAGCACTGTAAACATGTTGTGAATAAACTAAGGTCCGTAACATATCAATTTACCAAACTGAAACATAAAGTATCGGATAATGTTTTGAAAATGATTTACTTTGCCCATGTACAGAGTCATATCTTGTATGCAATTATTGTCTGGGGTGGCTCTAGTAATATGTCAGATGTATTCGTAGCCCAGAAGAGAGTTTTGCGTGCCCTTGCTGGATTATATTATGGAAAGTGGTATAAGGCTTTGGAATCTTGTAAACCACTGTTTAAGAAATACGGAATATTAACTGTCTACTCCCTTTATATCCTCGAGTGTATTAAGTTCCTTGTTAGAAATCGCAAAATGTTTAAAAGGTATAGTGACCCCGGAGTAGTGGACAGCAGGAAAGTTACGCGTGGCAATCAGTCTAATGTGAGTGAGAATGATCTCGTTGAAAATAGGTGTAGACTCCAAATAACTGTAGAAAGTCCTGCTGTTATGGTACCTAGAGTTTTTAATGCGCTGCCTATTAATATAAAAAGATGTAAATCTGATGAAGAACTATTGAAAAATGTGAAATATTACGTGATGGAAAACCAGTTTTATGACATGAGTGAATTTTTTGCTTTAAAAACTATGATTACTTTAGAATCAGACTAGAATATATCCTTTATTGACATGTTTTGTAAAAGCTGTATACATTGTGTACGTTAGCTTATACCAAAATAAAATTATATTGAATTGAATTGAATTGAATTGAACACAACTAGGTGTACAACGGGTGTCTACCAGCTAATTTTTGTCTCTAAAACTAGTTTTACAATTAAAGTTTGTTTCAATAATTATAACAAAATACAAAGTTTAGTTAAGTTTGATTTTTGCAGCCTCTCTTAGGCTTAGTTTTCGTTCGTTACATTTGGTTACATTCTAGAATATGGTATTATGAACATTTATTACTTAAAACATTTATTTAAGATTTTAAAAAGCGATTTCTTTTTTGTTGGCCATTATTATTAGCCCGTTTGGGCTGTTTTACACTTCATAGCTTTTTATTATGGATGTCTGTACGCGGAAAGATTCCAGTTTTTGGCTGTCGCGGGGGAGGAGCCCAATTTTAGGAGGTTTCGCACGGTAGTGCACTGTGCACGCATCATAGGTATTTACACAGCGCGCTGTGCATTGCCGCTGCCAAGGTATGCTTTTGCTTCTCCTTTTACTACCTTTGATATCCCCCTTGTCTAGGCGGGCCGACCCATATTGCACTTGCATGCACCAGCGTGTGTGCATTATAATTTTGAATGGGCCAAAATCAAATAATGTGGATCAGGTTGGGAAAAATCCAACCAAAATAAATTTATCAATAAAATATAACCTTTGAAACAAAGACGAATATATGGTCGTGCGTGTCACAAATTTCTCATTTTGAAATCTTTCATTAAAATAAGTTATATCGGGTTTCTTAGTTAACACATATACAATGTTAATGCATATGTATGTACATTACGGTACATTAAGTTTTTTTTTTACAAAAGTATCACAGAGAATATATTCAAGAACTTATATTGAATTTATTTATTAATTTATATTTTTATAGGCTAAAAAAATGGTGTTTATAAATTATAGTGCAAGGTGGGAGTGCAGTCATGCAGTGGGTGTGACTGGGACATTGGTTAGGTCCATGGACTGGGACCTCACAATAGCAACATTTATGCTTGACCTTGTTCATAAGAATAACATAACAAGGTCATGACCAATGCCTATAAGTACAGCGCTATATTGAGCTCCTTGATAATGAGATTCCCGAGAACTACTCCGAAACTCCGATTGACTCCGATTATTAACGATTGACTTCGTCTTTCTTTGCGATCCGGCCGATCTACATTCGAAAAGGTCAAAACCGAGACATTTTCTCGTGCGCCGTTCCGCTTTTGTAAATGCGCGCACTCTTTCAACCGCTCAACGCTGCAACGCTAATGCGGCTAAGTGCCTCGTATGCCTAGACTAGACACGCCTCTTCGGCCTCTTCTTGTCTTCATCTTCTTCGAGACCCTGACCCTATGACTTTTGAGGCTCGAGTCTCGAGTTGATTGTTAAATTCAGTATAAAGTATGTATTAGGTATTCAATATTAAGTCGTTTCCGCCGACTTTGGCCCATTCACGGCCACACAGTCAGTGAACGTATTATGTGTTGCAGATAAATCGACTGGCATTCCGTGACTTCGAGTGTCATTCAATTCAAAGCAACACCATGGACCGCAGAAAGCTATCGTAAGTTTTGCTTCCGAAAATTCTTGGGGGTGCAATTATTATTATTATTATTGATACATATTTATTGACATATGAAGCGTCGTCACGATGTAGTGACTCAACATTGCAACGCGCTCCATTTGCAACTTATTGTTAGGCACACAAAAAAAATAGAAAAAATATATTAAAGAACATAACAAAAATATTACAATTCATGTAGCCGAAAAAACTCTTCTCTGCAATAAAATTTACGGGCATGAACAAAACGCCTTAAACTACTTTCAAAAGTCTTGTATCGAGGCTCCAAGCAAATCGAAACAGGCAATTTGTTATACAAGGCAGCCAAACGCAATCGTCAAAGGGCTCGAATCTGCTTCGAAATTAACAGTGTCTGAGCAGGAACATACAAATCACTCTTTGTCCTTGTCTGATAATGCTTTTGTTTAGTTAAAACTGTCAACTAGCTCTCAATTAACGGATACATATCACTTATCGTAGGTTCCTTACTAACGCTACAGGAGATTTATTTATTTGAATCAATTCAATTTTATTTCCCCCATGTTGTTAAATTGTAGATTTCTATGCAAAATGGTAATCTGTAAACATAATCCAAAATGACAGGACTTCTGGTGACTCGCTGTATCAAGTGTTGGAGCTGCAGAAGACTGCCACTGCTGATGATATAAAGAAAACTTACAGAAAGTTGGCTCTTAAGTACCACCCTGACAAAAACCCTAACAACCCAGAGGCAGCTGACAAGGTATATACCTAATATACATACTTACAATAATCTTGTGCTAATGTGTTTGATTTATTCTTAATATGTTTCAACTTTTAAATTACTTTGAATTTAAGTTTAAGGAGGTGAACAGAGCACATAGTATTCTCAGCGACCTCACCAAGAGAAACATCTATGACAATTATGGATCTCTTGGACTGTACATTGCTGAACAGTTTGGCGAAGAAAATGTCAATGCATACTTCCTGGTCACCTCACCTTGGTGCAAGGTATATATTTTTTTTTTAAATTTTAATAGAGTTTGGTTATTCAGGCTAAAAACAAGCTTTCTCCAAATGAATCCTTGAAGGGGCCAACATAATTTTATTTAAGGACTTCTTATTGACATAGTTAAGTCAAGTCCTTACAACAAATATAAAAATATTTTTGCGATTTGTGAAAGACAATTGGAAATTTTAATCACCATTGTTGTGAAGACTTGATTTGACTATGTCAATAAGGAGTTCTTAAATATGCAGTGGAAATACATACACATATAACTCAAGTTGCAAATGCGCCGCGCCAAATAAATAGAAATGCCCTGGTTTCGTTCTTGTCCTTCAATGCCCGCTCCTGAAAGGACAGAAAGAAGGCCGCCGACATTCTTGCCCTGATTCAAACACTCGGCCAATATATGCGCGGTGAATGAGATGTGGCTCTCTCGCCTGATATCCACAATCACGAGGTGCTGCCGCGAGAGTATGTCGTCCTTCGAAAGGACCGATTCGGCTGCCAACGCGCCGCGGGTGGGGTGCTACTCGTGATTTGTCCACACCTGAAGCCAAAACGACTTGGACACCTCGAGGGGCGCGCGGAAATTGTTTGGGCTCAAATAAAAGTCGGCAACCTGCGTCTCCTCGTCGGCTCAGTCTGTTATTTTTTAATAAAACTTATTGCATCAATTAATTTTTCAGGCTCTCATCACCATCTGCGGCATTGTGACAGGCTGTTACTTCTGTTGTTGCTGTTTCTGTTGTTGTTGCAACTTTTGCTGTGGGAAGTGTAAACCGCGACCTCCTGAGGATTCTGGTGACTACCACACTTTAAACGTGAGTATTGTCAGAGAATAGCTGTGCATGAGCACATATTCTTTTAGGCTTTCTGTATTATAAAGTGTGGTCATGTTTTAACAAATTTGCAAGTACTTTTGAGGAAAGTAGAGGTTTTAAGAAATGGCTGATATCCAGGTAAGTCATCCAGGGCTCTTATTCTTATTATTTATTCTACTCAAGTCTACTCAACTTAAACAAAATTGAATCCTGTAAGAAAGAATGGTTCCATTTTGAATTTATCAACTTCAAATTTTCTTTATTTTGTTAAGCATTAGTTTGCAGTAGCAATTCAGATAATATTTAATACGTATAATTTCATTTCAATTTCAAATATTCTTTATTTTATTAAGTATAAGTTTGCAGTATGTAGCAATAACACTTTTTGAAATAAGTCAAGATAACAAGCATTATTCAAACGGTAAAATTAGTTTAAGTCATAGAATTGGTGTTGAAGTACAAAAGCTTTCACTTCCTTCACAAGTTCTTTGTCATTTTCAAGGGATTTCAAGTTTTTCGGCAGCGCATTGAAAATTCTTGGGATCATATAATCAGGGCTTTCTACAGACTTTTTGAGAGCAATTTCCCTAACCACTAGGTCATTAGCACACAAATTGGTTTGATTATGTCGTGTCACCCTCCTCGTCTCAACACTATCACTATATTCAGATTCAGATTATTATTATTATTATTATTTAATCTTCTCGGTCAATACAAAAATTTTAAATTGGAAAAAAGAGAAGAAAGGGTTTACAACTAGCAGATGTCTGCTAAAACGCCCGACATCAAAAGAGACACGGCCGCCGCGGTAAACCCACACTATCGGAAAAAAAAAGAACGATATCACAAACATTTTAAAATCTTAACTCTTGCATTACTGCCACAAATGCTCCTTGCAGAGGGAGGGAAAATTGCTTGAGGGGCAGTTTTTAAGGGCAGGTGGCAGGTCGTTCCAAGGCTTGACTATCCTGAAGGAGAAAGCGCCGCGACCGAACTTGTTGTTGGCCGAGGGTGGCTGGAGGCGGGGGTCCTGTATGTCCCAACTTTGGCCCCGTAGTTTAAGGGGGCAGCTCCTCTGAGTCCTTTGGCAAACCTGTTCTTCGAAAAACTCGGAGATACGGGAGAAAAGTGTAAATATCTGAGGAACAGATATTTTACTTCGTGTTTTGCCTTACCTGATGACGCAGCTCATTAAACTCATAGGCCCAAGTAGGAAGCAAAAGTGTTTCCAAATTAAACCTTTTCGCCGAGCTGGAGCTGTATACGGGTAAAAATTATCAAAGGGTCACACATATGCTTTACATGCAATTTTAAACCAGGAATTGTACAATTTTTTAATGCAGAATGCAGGCAATTCCACTGATCCGCGATTCGAAAAGAAAAACTTTTTGACCGAGCTCTGTGCGCACTTTTGGGAGAATTAAACGGTGCTCGCCGCCACTATTTCTCATCACTCGGCCGGTGGTGATTCTAGCCTTTGCGTCCATGTCAGTCTCGCCTCTGGTGCATTTCTTGAAAATCATCAAGTCATTCAACTTAAGCTGCTGCTGTACCAAATTCCAAATTTTTTCAGTTTTGCAAGCAGTATTTCGGGATAGATCCTCCATAGAAACAGGGTAACTCCACAAGAAGGCGACTACTTCTCACCACAGACAGATAATCCCTTATTCTCAACAAAAATATTTGGGATTAATAATTATTCTTGTTTGAGAGGTGTGCATTGACATTAACAAAGACTTGTTCGAATTCATTCTTGTTAAGTAATCAAGTAATCATCACTCTAATATTTCAACATATCAGAGTTTGTTTGCACTATTTCAATACAAAAATTGTAAATTTAAATTTAAAAAATAAATAAATAAAAAATCGTTAATTTGAAAAACTAAAAAAAAAAAAAAAATATAAATAGAGCCAAAAAATTGGGCGTCTAAATACGAATATTTTTAAGCCCTTGCAGTTGACCTTCAGCCAAAAAAACTATTCTCTGTAGTCTTTGTTTTTATTTCAATAATTCTGTTAGCAATCACGTCAGTAGAGGCTGTTATAATTTTATTGTTATAGAGGGAGCCTCCATCAGGCCCAGAAAATGTTGTGTTCCAGCAACCTACGACCATAAAGGTATTTTATTTCATTTTTTTTCTGATGTAAGTATTTAAAACACATTTTAAATGTATTTATCACTCATTAGCAACAAACAAATTGAAGATATTTAAACGTGTCTGGAATTATTGTAAACATTCAAAGAGAAAAGTTCAAATTATAAAATTATAAATCTGTTGTTCAGGAGGACTACAGCGATGTTGAGGAAAGAGCAAAAGCCACTGATGGCAATCCCACCGTCACCTCGCAGCCAATGGCCAGTGGAGGGGTCCATAACATGAGCGCGGGGCCAACTGCATATGCTATGCCCCCACCGTCTTCTGCCCCATCCGAAGCAACCTCCCTTAACCCTGCAGACAAGATCACTTATACTCCAGGTACCTACCCACAGTGATTAATCCATCTAATTATCTTAATTCAGCCAAAAAATGGACTGTCTAAAAAAGTTAATTTTGAATAGCGTAAAAATATCCTATCAAAATTAAAACCAGTCAACCACAAATAATAATGTTTTGAATATCAAAAATCACATTTGAACATTGAAATTTTGCTTTCCCTCCATTCAAATCAAACATGGCTGATCGGAGCGATTCCTTTGTTGCTACAATGAGGTCGCGATTGTTGACTCAATACTCTCTCCGATCAGCCATCTTTAATGACGACTTCGTATCGCTAATGCCACTGATTGAAGAAAAAATTAATTGATGTATAATAGTAATTGAATAGATACAAATTGATTACCATCTTATGATAAGTGGTTTTTAAACAAAAAGTCAGATTGAAATATTCCCTACTGCAACATGTGCTTCTTGTCCAACAGCATCCACGTGGTTTCTGATTCGAAAAACTTAGATTGTAGAAAAGCTCTATGACAGAATACATTATTGTTGTTTATTTTTCCTTGTAAAAATTGTTAAGATTAGATTAGATAAAAGTTTATTGCATTAGACAATTGTAATACATCTACTATTTATCTTAACAACAAGTCGTTATTTCTAAGTACAAAATATCAAATGCTATTATCTCAAAACAACTCTCTATATTCATAATACAAATACTTGAAATTGAAATTGGCGCTACCAGTTTCGGTGACGTTCTGCGACCCTATTTCATGAGCAAGATAGAACAAAAAATCGACAAAAAATTGAAAAACATTTCAACATTTTAACATAAAAATTAAAATCATAAACAAAAAGTTCAAGTACCAACCTTTTTCATGAGAAAACGCGCTGCTTGCTGACTAATACAAGATGATCTTATGCGGAAAAAATGTGACTCTAGCTAAGACAGATTCATTGGGTGGGGCGGCCAACCACTGGTGCGCGAAATGACGTCAGGCACATTCTTCGTTTTCGAGAAAAAGCTATCATCTATCATAAAAGACATCCACCTTTGGTCAAATTGGTGGCTCGGTTGGCTTATTAAATTATTAACGCCATCGCCATTGATTGATTTTTTTCCGAATTTAATATCTGTTGCATCTGACCAGGCCAAGAATGGGCAAATTCAGTCGCGTTTTGAGCTATTTGAAAACCGTTGCTGTCCGTCCCAAATGTGGCCGGATCATAAGTTTTTGAAATCGCCCTTTTACGCGCGTCAAATCTGAAATAAATGAGTCTTTTTGTCTCCCCAATGTAAACTGAAGAGCAATCGGTGCACTGCACGCGGTATAAACAAATACACAGAGCAGGTCTACCTTTTGGTTTTGCATGCATTTATTTATTTATTCTCCATTCATGGTACATACAACGCAAAAAAAGTACACTGTACAAAAAAACGTGGGTGTGTATGATTTTTGATCTTCACGATTGGGGAGATGCTTTCCGTTGATAAAATTCAGAGCTCGATTTTTAACTCGCTTGAGATTTCCAATCGCGCACTGCGCTCACGCATGCCAGGTTGGCGCGCCGTAAAATAAAGTCGACTTCACTAAAGTAAGGTACGCCACCCGTTTTTCACGTGGAGTGCAATCGTGCAGATTTCACACGAATCCCAATTTTTTTGCTGCTTTTGCGCGCACCACAACCGGTGAAAAAAATTTAATTGTACATTATATTTTTGATTCGAAGAGTAAAAGAGCATGAATTAATAATTTCTGCTCTCCCAACTCCAAATTTATGGCTCTAGTTTCTTACCGAAACTCAAAAGGAATTTCAATTTTTTCAAACCGCAAAGTTTTTGCCAACATTATGGCCCTCCACGCAACCCCTCTTAACGCCCAAATCCAGCCGCCAGCTGATAATTTTAAAAATTAAAATTTCCTTACACGTTTTTTTCTTAACCAAGTGTCAGTCAAAATTATACTATAAATATTATTTATTTGTTTTTATTGGACCAGAAAATCCTTGAATGCCATAATTTTCTGGGGAGCAACAAGCCCTTGTACATTCTGCTCTGCAAAGGTTTTTTACGTTTCAAAATTAAAATCTTTTGTAGGGTCCCGAATCTTTTGTTTAATTTATTCTCCGCAACCATTGAAAAAGGCAATTAAGAGAACTTATAAGGTTGGGCTTAACTAAAGCGAGAATATGCAGAATATGCCTTATTGAAGTACATGACAGTTATGCTACAAATATCATGCCGTTTTCAATTGTTTATTATTATTAAAATTGATATTTATTGACTTATGAGGCGTCACCACGATGTAATTACTCATTACGACGCGCCCCATTTGCAACATAGTACAATAAATGTAAAAAAAGAGAGTAAAAAACAACAAAACAAAAAAATTACAATACATCAATTAGTTAAAAAACTCTTCTTTGCTGTAAAATTTATGCATATGTACAAAACGCCTTAAACTATTTTCAAATGTCAAAAGTCTTGTACCAAGGCTCCAAGCGAATCGAAACAGGTAATTTGTTATACAAAGCAGCCAAACAAGTCAAAGGGTTTTGCTTTGAAATTAACAAAGTCTGGGCAGGAACATAAAATCACTTTTTGCCCTTGTCTGATAATCATGAACTGCACTTGATTTTTTAAAATAGTGCGGATATTTACGAACAAATTTACATGATTCAAAGAGATAAATGGAAAAAAACAGGAAGGAAGTCAAACCGAGCGAAAAATGGCTTCGCAGAACAAAGTGGCTCCGTACTGCGCCAATAGCGCTAACCCGCCAGAGCTATCACCACTTTTTTCTGCGCCAAAGAAAACTCGCCCAACGCTTGATTTGACCCACCCCAAATTACAATGCCATAATTCTTGATTGACTGACTGATGCAAAATAAACGATTCTCAAATACTTCTCATCAACAGAGATCTTCATATTGTTGATCAAAAATACTGCACTATTTAATTTGCTAACAACAAGGGCACAGGCCGACAAGACTTTGTCTTGGCCTGACCCTAAAAAAAAAAAAATAATAATAAAGAATAATAATAATAATAATAATAATAATCTGAATGCTTAGGTTCATGCGCCAGATACAAGGCATACAAGCCCAAAAATTTTGTCACATCCGATTCAGTCAAATTGTCACCATTCAGAGTCAAATTAAACAATTATGTTGTAGCATTAGGGTGACGGAAACGGAAAATTACGAATTTGCTCGCATTCAGCTTGAGGAAATTATTATTATTATTATAAAATTCTGTTTTTTTTTTTTTATAAGTTATTTCATTTCATTTTCATTTTTTTTATTCTCTCGCAACAAGTCAATACAAAAAATAATGGAAAAGTCACATTAGGAGAGAATTGGCAGCCAGTTCTAGTAAACAACTTACTAAAACTCATAGGCCTATTTTGGAAGCATAAGTGTTTCCAAATACTAACCGAGCAGGAATCGTAAACGGGAAAAAAATTTTATCAAAGTGTCACACATATGCTTTACATGCAATTTTAAACTCAGGAATCGTACAATTTTTTAACGCATAAGGCAGGCAATTCCACTGATCCGCAATTCAAGAAGGAAAAACTTTGTCGACCGAGCTCTGTGCACACTTTTGGGAGAATTACACGGTTCTCGCCGCCACTATTTCTCATCACTCTGCCGGTGGTGATTCTCGCCTTTGCGTTTATGTCAGTCTCACCACTGGTGCATTTCTTGAAAAAAAATCAAGTCATTGAACCTCAGCTGCTGCTGCACCGACAGCATCCCATGTTCGGCAGTGTCAGGGATGTTCCGCCTGTACACAAACCTGAGGGCTCTTTTTTGCACTCGCTCGAATTTGTTGAATATTAATATCGATTGAGAGGTACCACGCGGGGGTGCCATAGAACAGGAGCGGTTTCACCATCGTCTGGTAGGCCAACTTTTTCACGCGCGGCGTTCAACCGTGCAGATTGCGCGCCGCGAACGAGAGCTTCTTTGCTGCTTTGCCGCGCGCGATGTCCGTGTGTTTGCTCCACCGCAGGTCTTTGGACACTTGGACGCCAAGGAGGCGCTCGTCGGAGACGTACTCGAGGGTGGAGGCGCCGATTTTGTAGACGTCGTGCCGACGTGTCCGGGCACGCGTCACGTCCATCACGGGGCACTTGGTTGGGTTCAGGGACATGCCGTTTTTGTCGCACCACGCCCGGACACTGTCCAGGTCGGCCTGCAGCATGGCGACGTCCGAGAGGCTCCGAATTTCGCGCCAGAGGGTGGCGTCGTCTGCGTACTGTACCAGTTCAGAGTCAATGTTGGCGGGCAAGTCGGCGACATAAATCTTAAACAGCAGCGGCCCCAGGACGCTGCCGTGGATTACTCCGGACAGGACACTTTCAGGTTCAGAATCAGAATAATTGTTATTTCGTTAAATTATCAACGCATTGACAAATTTTGAAATACCTCATTTGCATATCAATAAATTTGTACATTTCATATTTACAGATGAAAAATTCATTCATGTCATAGAACTGATATTTATATACAATTTCTCTAATTTTATAAATGAACTCATTTTTATCTTCAATAATTTTTTCGATTTTTTTATTTTATTTTTAAAAAAGGCGACCGGCTCGAAGCGTCGAAATATCATCCCATCGCGAATTTGACTACTTTTTCAAAAGTTCTTGAAATTTGTTTCATCCTGCATAGCCGTCGGATTGCTTTTGAATTATGCGGACGATTCGTCGTCTCTCGTTTTTGCCCGGACGACGTATGCATTATTGCAGGAGGCGCAGTTGGCGGCAAATTAAAGTCGGGTTTTTGCCGTGACAATTTTTTGACGCTAAATCAGACCAAGACGGTGGTGCTTAATTTTCAACTCAGGCTAGATCGCGATAATTTTACTTTGACTTTGAATGGTGAAAATTTGACCGAGTCGGACGTGACAAAATTTTTGGGATTGTGTCTTGCGCATAATCTGAAGTGGACTGAGCATTTAGATTATGTGGTTGGAAAATTAAATAATGCAGTTTTTTTAATTAACAATTTGATGCGTTCTGTTGATGTGAAATATTTGAAAATGGTTTACTTCACTTATTGTCAGTTTATTATGAGTTTCGGCATTGTAATTTGGGGTGGGTCGAATAAGGCGATGGACGACTGACGAGGTTTTTCTGGCGCAGTAAAAAGTGGTGAGAGCTCTTGCGGGTGAGCGCTATTGGCGCAGTACGGAGCCGCTTTGTTCTGCGCGGCCGCTTTTCGCTAGATTCGACTTTCTGCCTGTGTTTTCAATTTACCTCTTCGAATCGTGTAAATTTGTTCGTTAATATCCGCACCATTTTCAAAAAACAAGTGAAGTTCATAATTATCAGACACGGGCAAAAAGGGATTTGTATGTTCCTGCTCAGACTTTGTTAATTTCTAAGCAGAACCCTTAGACTTGTTTAGCTGCTTTGTATAACAAATTGCCTGTTTCGATTCGCTTAGAGCCTCGATACAAGATTTTTGAAAGTAGTTTGAGGCGATTTGTTCATTCACATAAATTTTATAGCAAAGAAGAGTTTTTTCAACTAATTGATACATTGTAATTTTGTTTTTTTTTTTGTTTTTTTAATCTCTATTTTCTACTTGTTTTGTACTATGTTGCAAATGGGGCGCGTCGTAATGAGTAATTACATCGTGGTGACGCCTCATACGTCAATAAAGATCAATAATAATACTTGCTAATTTTTTTGCGGAAAATGATTTAATTCCTGCTAGTCAGCATGGTTCCGTTCGCGGGAAGTGTACGGCGTCGGCATTGTTTGAGTTTTCTACTGAATTGCTTGATGCTCTAGAACGTCGGCAAAAGTCGATTGGGCTTTTTTATGATCTTTCAAATGCGTTCGGAACCGTGTGGGTTCCCCTTGTATTGCGGAAATTTGAGCGTTGCTGAGTGCGCGGCGTTGCATTGGACTGGTTTCGATCTGCTCTTACCGGCAGGTCGCAGCGAGTTCGATTGCGAGTGTTGGATGGGAATCATGAGCGAGACTTTTTTCCGAAGAGTTGGATGTTGTGCGCGGCACTCCGCAGGGAGGAATTATTTCCCCTTTCACTTTCATTGGGTCGGTTTATGATATGTTTTGCTTTTCGACGGATCGCAGGCTTGTAAATTTCGCGGATGAACGAGCGAGTTGGTAGAAGGTGGAACTGTTCATGCTTTAATCGGTGCGGCGAGGTTGGCTGGGAAAATTTTGTCTTGATAATTGCCTCCAACTAAATGCGAGTAAATCTGTAATTTTGCGTTTCCGGCACCCTAATGCGACTTTATTTTCTGACTCGCCCCTTGTCTATGTTAATGGCCATACATGGGTGCGCTCAACAATTTGGCGCTCGCGCTCGCGATCACTGGCAACAGTGCGCTCAAGATTTTTAAAATGTTGCGCTCGCGCTCAAATTTTTAAAAAGTCTTGCGCTCACACTTTGCGCTCAAAAATATTTTTACCCGAAGAAAAAGTGCGACTTTTTAGACAATTTTTTAATATAAAAAAAATCCATTGGCAATTGTAAATGATAAAGTTGAAGTAAAATTACCAAAATTGGGATCAGTTTTGAAATTTTTGGTATCAAAACACTGTTTTTCGTTACAATTTTTGATCAAATTCGGGAATTTTTACTTTTGGTTTGAGCGCAATTGAGCGCTGCGCTCAGCGACCAATGCGCTCGCGCTCACGATTTAGAAAATCGTGCGATCGCGCTCTGCGCTCGCGCTCATGAGCGCAGATCGTAGAGCGCAAAGTGCGCTCTGCCCATGTATGTTAATGGCAAATCTGTTTGTGTTGCCCAAATGACAAAATCTCTTGGGTAGTATGTCATTTAATTAATTTAAAGTGGACAGAGCATGCGGATTACGTTGTGGGCAAGTTGCATAGAGCTGTTTTACTGATAAATAATTTGTTGAAGTTGGTTAGCGAAAAGCACTTGCTCATAGTTTATTACGTTTATGCGTTCTCCATTATGCAGTATGGCATTGTAATTTGGGGTGGATCGGAGCAGGCAAGAGATCTTGTGTTTACGGCATAAAAACGCCTTGTTCGTGCAATGGCTGGCGAGCGGTATTGCCCTGGTCCGGCGCCTGTTTGTTCGGCGCGGCCTCTTTTTAAAAAATTTGGATGCTTTGCCACTGCTTTCCATTTACTTAATAGAGGCTTGTAAATTTGTGCGTAAATACCCTCAGTATTTTGTGAAAACGCGAGATATGCATGCCTATGAGACGCGCGAGAAGTTTGAGTTGTACGTGCCGGTCCAGACGTGTGCTATTTCGAGGCAAAATCCGCTCATTTGCTTGTCGCGCTTGTATAATAATTCGCCTGTATCTATTCGATTGGAGTAGAGATTCCCTCAGTTTGTGGGCTTGTTAAAAAAGTTTGTTAGTTTTCACAAGTTCTATATTGAGAAGGAGTATGTAAATTAAAAAAATAACTTGTAAATATGTTAATTTCTTTTTCCCTGCTGTATATTTCATTAGACAAAATTGTAAATGGGTGGGTCGCACGGGACACATTATATGTGATTACATTCCATAATACAATAAAGAAACAATAATAATATCGTTCTTTTTTTTTTTCGATAGTGTGGGTTTACCGCGGCGGCCGTGTCTGTTTTGATGTCGGGCGTTTTAGCAGACATCTGCTAGTTGTAAACCCTTCTCTTTTTTTCTCAAATTTAAAAATTTTTGTACAGACCGAGAAGAATAAATAACAACGTGGACGAATAATAATCTATTGCAAGAGAGTTGAATATGCTAGCTATCATTGCTACAGGGTTTTGGTTTAACACATCTAAATGATTTTCTATCTCAACATAGAGATCTTTATCACAACGTTTATGAATTGCACTTTTTGTTTTTGGACTTATACAGTTTGGTACCTCAGACTTTTTTCTAAATTTTTCAGGATACTTAACAAAAAATTTCATACATTCCAATAAAACAGAGAGAGTAAACAGTTAAAATTCCATATTTATTAAACAGCGGCCTACATGTATCAAGAGCACCATTACTCCTCCAATACTTGAGCCCAGCCTTCGCTCGGACAACTTGATTTTGAGCAATATTACGCCCCATATTACAATTGAATACAAAATTTGGCTTTGGGCATATGAATAATATGTAAGTTTGAGGGAACTCTCGGACACAGTTCTGATTTTGCTCTTCCGTAGGTTTTGGCCCAGTCCAAGAAGATAGCGTGTACTTTAGTCCCGCTTTTTTTGTTCAGTCTGCTGGCCCAACTGTCAAAGGTCTTGCACAGTAGGGTGGTGCACGACCTTTTTTGTCTACACCCATGCTGGCAGTTGGGAATAATTTTGCTATCGTTTATAAAATTTTCAACCCTGTCTCGCACGCACCTTTCTAATATTTTTCCGACTAATGAAGTTACTCTTATGGGGCGATAATTATCAAGGCAGCACTTTTTGCCATTCTTGAAAATAGGAGTAACTGCGGCCGTTTTCCACCCCTCTGGAAGTGCACCCTGCGGAAGGGAAAGATTGAAAATTAGAGCGAGGCTGGGGGCGAGAGAGGCGGCACATTAATTTAGCACAATCGCGGGCACGTTGTCGGGGCCGGTCGCTGCATTTGTTTTTATTTGCCGCAGAAGGGAGCAGACACTCGCTACGCTAACAGAAAAGTCACATAACACTGGGGCCGCCGCGCCGGCAGGTGATCGGCGCATGAAAGGGAAATAGTTTTGCACACAGTGTTTAAATTCTTGAGAAATGCACGGCCGAACGCGGAGGCGACTAACTCGGGCTTTGACACTTTCTCGCCACCAATTTAAAACACTGCAGCTGCAGGCGAAACCGGCGGCCAGTTTATATGCAGTAGTGCCAACCCAAAAATCATAGTCTGGAATATACTAGATAAATACCATGCTTTTTAAACTTGAATGAATGTAGAATGTTAAATTTACTTAAATTAAGACTTATCCTAAAGATTGTTCTTAATATTTTTTATAAAGTTGAAAACAAATCTGTTGAATTGAATATACTGAATTTCATCAAAATTGGAGGACCCATGCCAAGAGCGTGTCTATAATAAAAACTGCATAGTATATATCTCACTGCCAATTTCATCTTATTTGCATTCTTTAATTTTTAGGCTTATCTGAAAGGGGATCTCCGTCACACCAGGCCCAGCAATGGTAAAATCGTCGTGTGTAGTTTAAATTTAAATATTATTCATAATTATTAATTAATCTATTCAACTACCATTTCACTTTTAGTCTGCATGAATTCCTACTTCATTTTACTAATGAGTTACTTGTGATTGATTTGTGCTGTATGCAAACTGCAACTTGATATTTTTTATCTGCGGCTGGTGCTTAAAATTAATTTATTATTCGGGGATTGGGATCTGGAAAAATTATTAGTTTGCTGACACTGATTATGTCCTCCAAAATTTTATAGGGATCAAAATTTAACGGAATTTTCTTGTTAATTTTTGCGCCATGATATTAAAGGTATTTTTTTTTATCAATTTAAGCTAATTAAATAGTCATGTAACTTGTAATTTGCATTTGCAGATTGCAGGGGTGGCAACGATGTGAGTTTGCGCTTTGCGTCTTTGGATGATATTTTTTTCCATAAAATTCACATTCCTACATTTCTCATGAAATGATTTTATTTGATACTTTGGAGCAGTTATATAATACATATTATGTATTTTTTTTAAGAACAAACGGCACTGAGTGCATTTGGTCAATGCGCTCTTGGTTCTGAATGCATTTGATAAAAAAAAATTGCATGTCCAAATGTATGGATGTGAAGTAAACTACATAACACTTTTCAGTGTGTCCAGTCCAAAAGCCTAGGCCAAAAACTTATTTAAGCAGCTTTACTCAATACGTATTTCAAAAAATTGTAGCAATTAAAAATGAGAGTATTTAGGAGATTAACGGTATAGAGGAAACTTCAAAATAGCCTAAAGAATTAGAAATAAATTAAAAAAAAAAATTTAATTTACAATATTCTTGTGAAAAGTCATTAATTTATCAATTTTGTAATACTGAATTGAAAAATTCTGTAAAGCAAAATTTCACATTGCCATCTAGTGATGCGAATAAAGTTGATCGCATGCTTGTTCGCAAAGAGAACCAAAATTATGAGATTGCCATAGTAAAAATGTTGACAAATAAAAGACAATTAATAACATATTTTGTTATTATTATTGTTTATTCTTCACACATCGCAAGTCATGGAAAAGAAAACTACAAAATTTGAAGAAACGGCATCACCTTTGGCAAATAGGTTGCTAAAACGCAGGGTCTCAATAGAGGTCAGCGCCAAGATGGTGCGCAAGCCATTTTGTTATTTGGTGTAAATTGAAAATTCCACGAAAAGGGCAGAAATGAAATTTATATTGTTAATATTGTTACTATTATTATGCCGACAGTACTAGATAATCATTCAAATTGATGTTCTGGAAACCATGAAATAATATATTGTGTATCCTACTTGACTATTGAGTTCCCAATAACTGCTCCATGGTATGTTTATTTCGGTAATCGGTATTAAAAAGAAACATTCTCCACCCATTTTGTCAGCCCGTTTTGCAAGATGGTTATTATTATAACAAACCAATATTTTAAAACCAAACTATTATTATTATTTATTCTTCTCGGTCTGTACAAAAAATTTTAAATTGGAGAAAAAAAAGAGAAGAAAGGGTTTACAACTAGCAGATTATAATTGTATTAAAAAAAAACCTGCACCCTTTTTTGCTTTTGAATTGTGTAACAAATATATTCCTTACACCTGAATGATATGTCTAATTATATTAAAAATTTATAACACCTCATAAGGTACTATAATGATTCAAATTCAATATATTATAGGTTATTCTATACACAATTATGTATGAGCACTCCATTGTTAACTTTGAATAAAATTCCAATAGTCAAATTATCTTCTCAAGTATTAATTTATCAAGCCATTTCTCCACTGCTTTATTGAAGTATTTGTTGAGTGGGGAGCCGCCGACCCGAGCGGACGTGTTTCGAATCGCTCCTGCCCTTCCAGCTATACACAGGTATTATTCAGTTTGGCATGCACCATTTAGGCCACTATTTGGCCTGTGGCTCGTTGGACACCCTTGTTTGACCCCGTGCTGGTTAACTACGGCTGAAGCCCTGCTCACCAATTCATCAAACACCAAGATTAATTAATTAATAATAAAAAAGAGAAGTAGACCAATCTGAATATAAATTCTGAGAATGGGCTTAGCTGCCGCATGTACAGCTGCAGTTCTGCTGGCCGCCTGTTCGGCCCTTCACCTTCAAGTGGTGCCGCCGCTAGTTCGGCGGCCACCAACCACGGCCGCTAGTTTGGCCTCGGGTTCCGCCCCGCCCTCGGTCGCAATTTTCATCATGAATATTCTGGAGCTACATTCATGCTTCCGACTCTCGTCCTTCGTTGGGCTAATAATTTCGCTCATTGTAGTAATGGTCATAGTGTGGTTGATTTAATTTTCAAAGGGCCAAAAATTTACACCGAAAATTTTAAAATCTGCCCCACCATAAGAAAACATAATTTTATTTCAATAGAATTTAATTTCACAAAACAAAACAATAGAAATGGGGACATGTCTTTGAATAAGAAAAATTTTAAATTTTATGAAAACATACTTAAAGACTTTATTGAGAGACTTAATACAAAAATATTCTAAAAACAAATCTGGAAAAGGGGGACGTTGAAGAGTTTTATAAAAATATAATAAATATTATGAAGGAGGCCGACATTCCTCGTAGGCAAAATGAACGTATGACTCATACCATGGTTTGATTCTGAATGCTACGAATTAAAACAGAGATTCAAATGGAGAGAGTGCTTGGAAGTGGCTGAAAGTTTAAATGTAACTAGTATATAATCAAGATTCTATCACCGCACTATACCGCAATAAAAAGTAACTACAAAAATATGTGTGAAATGAAGAAGAACGCTTTTGTGCAAATGAAGGAGTTAGATATTTTAAAAGAGGAGGAGCAGAATAAATGCTATAAAATTCTCAAGTTGAGCAAAAGTATTTACAATACAAACAATATATAATGATGGATGAATGGGAGTGCAATTTTGAAAGGATTTTGAACGAGAAAAAATAGAATGAAAATGAATCGTTAAATCTGAAAGAGATTAGATTAGATCAGATCAAAATTTATTGCATTAGACATATGTAATAAATCACCAATTTGTCTTTACAACAAGTCATAAAATAGCAAAATAAAATAAAACCTCCAAACAATTTGAACTTTAACATTCAATAATTGAGTGATTGAGGGAGCTCGCACGCCATTGATTATTTGGCGGGGGTGGGCAAGCATTTGACTAACCCTCCACACTACCTACAGGGGAAAACCACCCCCGAAAACCCTTCAGCCGAGTCTCACTCTTCCATGTTTAGGCATTCAAATTTACATGTCCAATATTCAATTCAATTCAATAGATTTTTATTCCATTTTAGATCAAATATTTACAACGATCTTTAGAATAAGTCTAATTACAATTAATTCAACATTCCACATTCATTCAAGTTTACACAGCAGATACTCATGGATATCATAAAATAATTTGTCGTAGAACAATTTCTTCACTTCACTAATATAAATATTAGTATCGTTAATTCGCTTCAATCTCTCTGGAAGCTTGTTAAAGATTTTTGAAATCATAATTTCTGGGCTCTGTTTTGTCAAATTCAGCCGTACAGGTTTTATAAATAGATCCTCCATTGAAACAGGATTATTCCTCGTGTTATGATTTTCATATATGTTGCTTTCAGAATTTCTAATAAAAAGTGCAGGATTTTTTTTCACAAATTTAACACATTCTAACGCATAGAGTGAAAATACTGGCAAGATTTTAAACCTCGCAAACAAGGGGCTGCAGGGCCTTACTGGTGTCAAAGACTTCCAATAACGCCAGCCAGCCATAGCTCTCAACACTCTCTTTTGAGCTACAAAAACCTTATCAAAGGCGGGTGAGCCTCCCCAGATAACTATCGAGTAAAGTATAGGGCTCTGCACATGGGCAAAATAAACTGAACGTAACATTTCTGGTAACACTCTTTGTCTCAGTTTAACAAAGAAATAAATAGTGCTTCTCAACTTAGAGACGATTTGTTCACACTGTGGACGCCAGTTCATTGTATCAGATAGCACTACACCTAGTATTTTCGCATTTTTCACAACTTCAACTTCCACGTTATTTACAATGTATTTTCAGCGGATCTAACTTTTTGGTTTGAGCCGTATGGACATGTAGGACCTGCGTTTTATTACCATTGAGTCTAAAACAATTTTTTCAGCAAAATCTACCATTTCATTATTTGCTTCAGCAGATTGACTTTTTAGGTCCTGAAAATTCTTAGCTTTAACTACGACAGAGGAATCATCAGCGAACAGTATTAGTGCAGCGATTACATTTTTAAGCGGCATATCATTTCCATATGCTGAGTAACCAAAGGGACCCAACACTGTTCCCTGTGGAACACCAATCGAGGATTCTTCTACACAAGATTCTATACAATTTTCACCAGCTTCACTGAAATTACACATTTGAACTATTTGTTTCCTATTAATTAAGAATGATTTCAACCAGGCAAGCGCCTTATCATCAAGACCATAACGACGCAGCTTGGCTAACAGTATCTCAGGCACAAGACAGCCAAAGGCGTTGGAGAATTCATATAGTATTACATTGATTTTTTCTCTATTTTCAACTGCGGAGTAAATTTCAGCCACTAACTTATATAAGGCAGTAACGGTGTTGCGGCCCTTTCGGAAGCCATGCTGCTCGTCTGCAAGCAGATTATTTTCTACAAAATATTTTTCGATTCGCATAAGAAAGCACTTTTCAAATATCTTAGCAATAGAGGGAGTAAGTGTAATAGGGCGATAATTGCTAACTTCATTCTTAGGCCCCTTATTTTTATACAGCGGTTTAATAATTGACAGCTTCATAATATTTGGAAAAATTCCAGTACGAAATGATGCATTAATAATATGACATAAAGGGTACAATATGTAACCAGATATTTTCTTCAGTACATCCATAGAGATCTCATCCCACCCTGAAGATTTCTTAGATTTGCATTCAATTATTATTTTCCCCAATTCAAGCGGAGTTACATTTGGGACAAGATTAAACACATACTCTGATACAGGAATATTTTCAACACACTCATCAATTTCTCTCTGAGATATACTTGGCTGGACTTCAATAAATTTCTTGTTCAAATAATTTGCTATTTTTTGCAAATCTTTCTCTACAACACTATCGATTATTAATTCACTTGGACCTCCCCCTTTCTTAACTTTCAAGTTACACTCCTCATTTATAATTTCCCAAGCCATTGATACTTTGTTTGAGGCTTTATCAAATTTTTTATTATAAGTTTTCCGGATTGCATCATTGATTAAAAAACCCACATATTTCTTTTGCGCTGCATATTCGTTACTAATACTGTCAATTTCTTTCCTGTCGCCGCAATTTTTCTTTAATTGTGAGAGTTTTTCACCTATATTTTTGAGCTGCGCTTTTTGATTTGACAAAAATTTTGATTCTGGCACTGACTTTTTTATCGACTCGAATTAATATTTTTTCTTTTGGGAAACTCCTCTCAAACAACAGAATTAAGTTGGACATCAGTTTTTCACACATTAAATCAACATCGCTACATGCATAGATCTTATTCCAGCCTTCAATACTAAGAGAATACAAAAACTCTAGCCAATTGCTTTCAGAAAATCTTCGAACCATTCTAAAATAATCTTTCTTGTACTCAATAGGAATTTCAAAATTAACAGTAACTGCATCATGGTCACTAAATGAAATATTTGCGACGGATGAGGAGGAGGCGCAATTCAATTTGCTAAAGACATGGTCAATTAGAGTTTGAGATGTGTCAGCAACTCTTGTACACATATCGCCATTTTTCAGGGATAACTCGTAGTCACCCATTAGATCCAAAAATTTAATTACTTCAGGGTTCGAACGTTTTGGGTCCAAGTTTACATTCAAGTCGCCTAATATAATTAGTTCACTCTCAGGGTCCAGAAACTGCTCTATAGTATTCTCCATATTACTAAGAGGGTGGTGCGCCTGCGCAAGATAGATAAGTAACCTCTATTGTTGTTCCGACTTTTGAGCTTCCTGGTGAGGCCTGGACAGTGAGTGGACGTCCCTAGTGTGTTCGGTCGGGTTGTTGAGTGTCCCAAGTGCGTTTTGTGGCTAAAAAGTCTGATCTTAATCCCGCACTCGCCGAGATTTTCGACATGCCGAAATGCCTTATAGAGCAACTCCGGCCAGAGGGAGTGACTCCGGCATGAGGGAGTAACTCTGGCCAAAAATGCTACAGCGGCTGGGAGCGGCTCTGGAAAGAGGGAGTAACTCCTGCATGAGTGAGCTATAGAGAGCAACTCCGGCCAGAGGGTTTGCTTTTGGCATAAGGGAGCAACTCCGGCTGGAGTAAAATCTAAATCTGCTGGGAGCTGCTCAGGAAAGAAAAAGTAACTCCTGCTTTAGAGAGCAGGAAAGAGCAACTCCGTTCAGAGGGAGTTATTCCGGCATGAGGGAGCAACTCTGGCCAAAATGCTACAGCGGCTGTGAGTGGCTCTGGAAAGAGGGAGTAACTCCTGCATAAGGGAGCAGGAGAGAGCAACTCCGGCCAGAATGAGTGACTCTGGTATGAGGGAACTCTGGCAAAAAATGCTATAGCGGCTTGGAGCGGCTCTGGAAAGAGGGATGAACTCCTGCATTAGGGAGCTGGAGATAGCAACCCCGGCCAGAAGGAGTGACCCCGGCATGAGGGAGCAACTCTGGCCGAAAATGCTACAGTTGCTGGGAGCGCCGCTGGAAAGAAGGTGTAACTCCTGCATGAGAGAGCTTGAGAGAGCAACTCCGGCCAGTGGGTTTGCTTTTGGCATGAGGGAGCAACTCTGGCTGGAATAAAATCTAAAGCTGCTGGGAGCTACTCAGAAAAGAGGGAGTAACTCCTGCATTAGGGAACAGGAGAGAGCAACTCCGGCCAGAGGGAGTGACTCTGGTATGAGGAGGAACTCTGGCAAAAAATGCTATAGCGGCTGGGAGCGGCTCTGGAAATAGGGAGTAACTCCTGCATTAGGGAGCAGGAGAGAGCAACTCCGGCCAGAGGGGTTGACTCCGGCATGAGGGAGCCACTCTGGCCAAAAATGCTACAGCGGCTGGGAGCGGCTCTGGAAAGAGGGAGTAACTCCTGCATGAGTGAGCTATAGAGAGCAACTCCGGCCAGTGGGTTTGCTTTTGGCATAAGGGAGCAACTCCGGCTGGAGTAAAATCTAAATCTGCTGGGAGCTGCTCAGGAAAGAAAAAGTAACTCCTGCTTTAGAGAGCAGGAAAGAGCAACTCTGTTCAGAGGGAGTTATTCCGGCATGAGGGAGCAACTCTGGCCAAAATGCTACAGCGGCTGTGAGTGGCTCTGGAAAGAGGGAGTAACTCCTGCATAAGGGAGCAGGAGAGAGCAACTCCGGCCAGAATGAGTGACTCTGGTATGAGGGAGCAACTCTGGCAAAAAATGCTATGGCGGCTTGGAGCGGCTCTGGGAAGAGGGATGAACTCCTGCATTAGGGAGCTGGAGAGAGCAACTCCGGCCAGAGGGGGTGACTCTGAGATGACGAAGAAACAGACCAAAAATGCTAAAGCTGCTGGGAGCAGCCATGGAAAGAGGGAGTAACTCCTTCATTAGGGAGCAGGAAAGAGCAACTCCGGCCAGAGGGAGTGACTCCGGCATGAGGGAGCAACTCTGGCAAAAAATGCTATAGTGGCTGGGAGCGGCTGGGAGCGGCTCTGGAAAGAGGGAGTAACTCCTGCATTAGGGAGCAGGAGAGAGCAACTCCGGCCAGAGGGAGTGACTCTGGTATGAGGGAGAAACTCTGGCCAAATATGCTACAGCGGCTGGAAGCGGCTCTGGAAAGAAGGAGTAACTCCTGCATTAGGGAGCAGGAGAGAGCAACTCCAGCCAGAGGGAGTGACTCCGGCATGAGGGAGCAACTCTAGCCAAAAATGCTACTGTTGTTGGGAGCGGCGCTGGAAAGAGGGAGTAACTCCTTCATTAGGGAGCAGGAGAGAGCAACTCCGGCCAGAGGGAGTGACTCTTGTATGAGGGAGCAACTCGGCCAAAAATGCTATAGCGGCTGGGAGCGGCTCTGGAAAGAGGGAGTAACTCCTGCATTAGGGAGAAGGAGAGAGCAACTCCGGTCAGAGGGAGTGACTTCGGCATGAGGGAGAAACTCTGGCCAAAAATGCTATAGCGGCTGGGAGCGGCTATGGAAAGAGGGAGTAACTCCTGCATTAGGGAGCAGGAGAGAGCAACTCCTGTCAGAGGGAGTTACTCCAGCATGAGGGAGCAACTCTGGCCAAAAATGCTACTGTTGTTGGGAGCGGCGCTGGAAAGAGGGAGTAACTCCTGCATGAATGAGCTTTAGAAAGCAACTCCGGCCAGTTGGTTTGCTTTAGGCATGAGGGAGAAACTCCGGCTATAATAAAATCTAAAGCTGCTGGGAGCTACTCAGAGAAGAGGGAGTAACTCCTGCATTAGGGCGCAGGAGAGAGCAACTCCGGCCAGAGGGAGTGACTCTGGTATGAGGGAGCAACTCTGGCCAAAATGCTACAGCGGCTGGGAGCGGCTCTGGAAAGAGGGAGTAACTCCTGCATTAGGGAGCAGGAGAGAGCAACTTCGGCCAGAGGGAGTGACTCCGGCATGAGGGAGTAACTCTGGCCAAAAATGCTACAGCGGCTGGGAGCGGCTCTGGAAAGAGGGAGTAACTCCTGCATGAGTGAGCTATAGAGAGCAACTCCGGCCAGAGGGTTTGCTTTTGGCATAAGGGAGCAACTCCGGCTGGAGTAAAATCTAAATCTGCTGGGAGCTGCTCAGGAAAGAAAAAGTAACTCCTGCTTTAGAGAGCAGGAAAGAGCAACTCCGTTCAGAGGGAGTTATTCCGGCATGAGGGAGCAACTCTGGCCAAAATGCTACAGCGGCTGGGAGCGGCTCTGGAAATAGGGAGTAACTCCTGCATTAGGGAGCAGGAGAGAGCAACTCAAGCCAGAGGGGTTGACTCCGGCATGAGGGAGCAACTCTGTCCAAAAATGCTACAGCGGCTGGGAGCGGCTCTGGAAAGAGGGAGTAACTCCTGCATGAGTGAGCTATAGAGAGCAACTCCGGCCAGTGGGTTTGCTTTTGGCATAAGGGAGCAACTCCGGCTGGAGTAAAATCTAAATCTGCTGGGAGCTGCTCAGGAAAGAAAAAGTAACTCCTGCTTTAGAGAGCAGGAAAGAGCAACTCCGTTCAGAGGGAGTTATTCCGGCATGAGGGAGCAACTCTGGCCAAAATGCTACAGCGGCTGTGAGTGGCTCTGGAAAGAGGGAGTAACTCCTGCATAAGGGAGCAGGAGAGAGCAACTCCGGCCAGAATGAGTGACTCTGGTATGCGGGAGAAACTCTGGCCAAATATGCTACAGCGGCCTGGAGCGGCTCTGGAAAGAAGGAGTAACTCCTGCATTAGGGAGCAGGAGAGAGCAACTCCGGCCAGAGGGAGTGACTCCGGCATGAGGGAGCAACCCTAGCTAAAAATGCTATAGCGGCTTGGAGCGGCTCTGGAAAGTGGGAGTAAATCCTGCATTAGGAGGAAGAGAGAGAAACTCCGGTCAGAGGGAGTTATTCCGGCATGAGGGAGCAACTCTGGCCAAAAATGCTACAGCGGCTGGGAGCGGCTCTGGAAAGAGGGAGTAACTCACTTGGAATTCATTGAAAAAAATGTGAAAACGTAGGGTCTTCATAAGTGTCACTGAGACCTTTTCAGAAAGTCAAAAAAAATATTTATAAGTACCAAGTACCTCATATTTTGAATTTTTAATTCTAAGTCCGATCATAAAAATCGACATATATCGTCAGGTTAGTCAGGTACCAATAAATATTAGACTTGGAATTCATTGAAAAAAATGTGAAAACGTAGAGTCTTCATAAGTGTCACTGAGACCTTTTCAGAAAGTCAAAAAAAATATTTATAAGTACCAAGTACCTCATATTTTGAATTTTTAATTCTAAGTCTGATCATAAAAATCGACATATATCGTCAGGTACCAATAAATATACGACTTGGAATTCATTGAAAAAAATGTGAAAACGTAGGGTCTTCATAAGTGTCACTGAGACCTTTTCAGAAAGTCAAAAAAAATATTTATAAGTACCAAGTACCTCATATTTTGAATTTTTAATTCTAAGTCCGATCATAAAAATCGACATATATCGTCAGGTACCAATAAATATACGACTTGGAATTCATTGAAAAAAATGTGAAAACGTAGGGTCTTCATAAGTGTCACTGAGACCTTTTCAGAAAGTCAAAAAAAATATTTATAAGTACCAAGTACCTCATATTTTGAATTTTTAATTCTAAGTCCGATCATAAAAATCGACATATATCGTCAGGTACCAATAAATATACGATTGGAATTCATTGAAAAAAATGTGAAAACGTAGGGTCTTCATAAGTGTCACTGAGACCTTTTCAGAAAGTCAAAAATAATATTTATAAGTACCAAGTACCTCATATTTTGAATTTTTAATTCTAAGTCCGATCATAAAAATCGACATATATCGTCAGGTACCAATAAATATACGACTTGGAATTCATTGAAAAAAATGTGAAAACGTAGGGTCTTCATAAGTGTCACTGAGACCTTTTCAGAAAGTCAAAAAAAATATTTATAAGCACCAAGTACCTCATATTTTGAATTTTTAATTCTAAGTCTGATCATAAAAATCGACATATATCGTCAGGTACCAATAAATATACGACTTGGAATTCATTGAAAAAAATGTGAAAACGTAGGGTCTTCATAAGTGTCACTGAGACCTTTTCAGAAAGTCAAAAAAAATATTTATAAGTACCAAGTACCTCATATTTTGAATTTTTAATTCTAAGTCCGATCATAAAAATCGACATATATCGTCAGGTTAGTCAGGTACCAATAAATATTAGACTTGGAATTCATTGAAAAAAATGTGAAAACGTAGGGTCTTCATAAGTGTCACTGAGACCTTTTCAGAAAGTCAAAAAAAATATTTATAAGTACCAAGTACCTCATATTTTGAATTTTTAATTCTAAGTCTGATCATAAAAATCGACATATATCGTCAGGTACCAATAAATATACGACTTGGAATTCATTGAAAAAAATGTGAAAACGTAGGGTCTTCATAAGTGTCACTGAGACCTTTTCAGAAAGTCAAAAAAAATATTTATAAGTACCAAGTACCTCATATTTTGAATTTTTAATTCTAAGTCCGATCATAAAAATCGACATATATCGTCAGGTACCAATAAATATACGACTTGGAATTCATTGAAAAAAATGTGAAAACGTAGGGTCTTCATAAGTGTCACTGAGACCTTTTCAGAAAGTCAAAAAAAATATTTATAAGTACCAAGTACCTCATATTTTGAATTTTTAATTCTAAGTCCGATCATAAAAATCGACATATATCGTCAGGTTAGTCAGGTACCAATAAATATTAGACTTGGAATTCATTGAAAAAAATGTGAAAACGTAGGGTCTTCATAAGTGTCACTGAGACCTTTTCAGAAAGTCAAAAAAAATATTTATAAGTACCAAGTACCTCATATTTTGAATTTTTAATTCTAAGTCTGATCATAAAAATCGACATATATCGTCAGGTACCAATAAATATACGACTTGGAATTCATAAAAAAAAATGTGAAAACGTAGGGTCTTCATAAGTGTCACTGAGACCTTTTCAGAAAGTCAAAAAAAATATTTATAAGTACCAAGTACCTCATATTTTGAATTTTTAATTCTAAGTCTGATCATAAAAATCGACATATATCGTCAGGTACCAATAAATATACGACTTGGAATTCATTGAAAAAAATGTGAAAACGTAGGGTCTTCATAAGTGTCACTGAGACCTTTTCAGAAAGTCAAAAAAAATATTTATAAGTACCAAGTACCTCATATTTTGAATTTTTAATTCTAAGTCCGATCATAAAAATCGACATATATCGTCAGGTACCAATAAATATACGACTTGGAATTCATTGAAAAAAATGTGAAAACGTAGGGTCTTCATAAGTGTCACTGAGACCTTTTCAGAAAGTCAAAAAAAATATTTATAAGTACCAAGTACCTCATATTTTGAATTTTTAATTCTAAGTCTGATCATAAAAATCGACATATATCGTCAGGTACCAATAAATATACGACTTGGAATTCATTGAAAAAAATGTGAAAACGTAGGGTCTTCATAAGTGTCACTGAGACCTTTTCAGAAAGTCAAAAAAAATATTTATAAGTACCAAGTACCTCATATTTTGAATTTTTAATTCTAAGTCCGATCATAAAAATCGACATATATCGTCAGGTACCAATAAATATACGACTTGGAATTCATTGAAAAAAATGTGAAAACGTAGGGTCTTCATAAGTGTCACTGAGACCTTTTCAGAAAGTCAAAAATAATATTTATAAGTACCAAGTACCTCATATTTTGAATTTTTAATTCTAAGTCCGATCATAAAAATCGACATATATCGTCAGGTACCAATAAATATACGACTTGGAATTCATTGAAAAAAATGTGAAAACGTAGGGTCTTCATAAGTGTCACTGAGACCTTTTCAGAAAGTCAAAAAAAATATTTATAAGCACCAAGTACCTCATATTTTGAATTTTTAATTCTAAGTCTGATCATAAAAATCGACATATATCGTCAGGTACCAATAAATATACGACTTGGAATTCATTGAAAAAAATGTGAAAACGTAGGGTCTTCATAAGTGTCACTGAGACCTTTTCAGAAAGTCAAAAAAAATATTTATAAGTACCAAGTACCTCATATTTTGAATTTTTAATTCTAAGTCTGATCATAAAAATCGACATATATCGTCAGGTACCAATAAATATACGACTTGGAATTCATTGAAAAAAATGTGAAAACGTAGGGTCTTCATAAGTGTCACTGAGACCTTTTCAGAAAGTCAAAAAAAATATTTATAAGTACCAAGTACCTCATATTTTGAATTTTTAATTCTAAGTCCGATCATAAAAATCGACATATATCGTCAGGTACCAATAAATATACGACTTGGAATTCATTGAAAAAAATGTGAAAACGTAGGGTCTTCATAAGTGTCACTGAGACCTTTTCAGAAAGTCAAAAAAAATATTTATAAGTACCAAGTACCTCATATTTTGAATTTTTAATTCTAAGTCCGATCATAAAAATCGACATATATCGTCAGGTTAGTCAGGTACCAATAAATATTAGACTTGGAATTCATTGAAAAAAATGTGAAAACGTAGGGTCTTCATAAGTGTCACTGAGACCTTTTCAGAAAGTCAAAAAAAATATTTATAAGTACCAAGTACCTCATATTTTGAATTTTTAATTCTAAGTCTGATCATAAAAATCGACATATATCGTCAGGTACCAATAAATATACGACTTGGAATTCATAAAAAAAAATGTGAAAACGTAGGGTCTTCATAAGTGTCACTGAGACCTTTTCAGAAAGTCAAAAAAAATATTTATAAGTACCAAGTACCTCATATTTTGAATTTTTAATTCTAAGTCTGATCATAAAAATCGACATATATCGTCAGGTACCAATAAATATACGACTTGGAATTCATTGAAAAAAATGTGAAAACGTAGGGTCTTCATAAGTGTCACTGAGACCTTTTCAGAAAGTCAAAAAAAATATTTATAAGTACCAAGTACCTCATATTTTGAATTTTTAATTCTAAGTCCGATCATAAAAATCGACATATATCGTCAGGTACCAATAAATATACGACTTGGAATTCATTGAAAAAAATGTGAAAACGTAGGGTCTTCATAAGTGTCACTGAGACCTTTTCAGAAAGTCAAAAAAAATATTTATAAGTACCAAGTACCTCATATTTTGAATTTTTAATTCTAAGTCTGATCATAAAAATCGACATATATCGTCAGGTACCAATAAATATACGACTTGGAATTCATTGAAAAAAATGTGAAAACGTAGGGTCTTCATAAGTGTCACTGAGACCTTTTCAGAAAGTCAAAAAAAATATTTATAAGTACCAAGTACCTCATATTTTGAATTTTTAATTCTAAGTCCGATCATAAAAATCGACATATATCGTCAGGTACCAATAAATATACGACTTGGAATTCATTGAAAAAAATGTGAAAACGTAGGGTCTTCATAAGTGTCACTGAGACCTTTTCAGAAAGTCAAAAATAATATTTATAAGTACCAAGTACCTCATATTTTGAATTTTTAATTCTAAGTCCGATCATAAAAATCGACATATATCGTCAGGTACCAATAAATATACGACTTGGAATTCATTGAAAAAAATGTGAAAACGTAGGGTCTTCATAAGTGTCACTGAGACCTTTTCAGAAAGTCAAAAAAAATATTTATAAGCACCAAGTACCTCATATTTTGAATTTTTAATTCTAAGTCTGATCATAAAAATCGACATATATCGTCAGGTACCAATAAATATACGACTTGGAATTCATTGAAAAAAATGTGAAAACGTAGGGTCTTCATAAGTGTCACTGAGACCTTTTCAGAAAGTCAAAAAAAATATTTATAAGTACCAATTACCTCATATTTTGAATTTTTAATTCTAAGTCTGATCATAAAAATCGACATATATCGTCAGGTACCAATAAATATACGACTTGGAATTCATTGAAAAAAATGTGAAAACGTAGGGTCTTCATAAGTGTCACTGAGACCTTTTCAGAAAGTCAAAAAAAATATTTATAAGTACCAAGTACCTCATATTTTGAATTTTTAATTCTAAGTCCGATCATAAAAATCGACATATATCGTCAGGTACCAATAAATATACGACTTGGAATTCATTGAAAAAAATGTGAAAACGTAGGGTCTTCATAAGTGTCACTGAGACCTTTTCAGAAAGTCAAAAAAAATATTTATAAGTACCAAGTACCTCATATTTTGAATTTTTAATTCTAAGTCCGATCATAAAAATCGACATATATCGTCAGGTTAGTCAGGTACCAATAAATATTAGACTTGGAATTCATTGAAAAAAATGTGAAAACGTAGGGTCTTCATAAGTGTCACTGAGACCTTTTCAGAAAGTCAAAAAAAATATTTATAAGTACCAAGTACCTCATATTTTGAATTTTTAATTCTAAGTCCGATCATAAAAATCGACATATATCGTCAGGTACCAATAAATATACGACTTGGAATTCATTGAAAAAAATGTGAAAACGTAGGGTCTTCATAAGTGTCACTGAGACCTTTTCAGAAAGTCAAAA
Organism: Neocloeon triangulifer; assembly: GCF_031216515.1. NCBI lineage: Eukaryota > Metazoa > Arthropoda > Insecta > Ephemeroptera > Baetidae > Neocloeon > Neocloeon triangulifer. Next base: position 7,099,437 of record NW_026775562.1, read on the forward strand.
AAAATATTTATAAGTACCAAGTACCTCATATTTTGAATTTTTAATTCTAAGTCCGATCATAAAAATCGACATATATCGTCAGGTTAGTCAGGTACCAATAAATATTAGACTTGGAATTCATTGAAAAAAATGTGAAAACGTAGGGTCTTCATAAGTGTCACTGAGACCTTTTCAGAAAGTCAAAAAAAATATTTATAAGTACCAAGTACCTCATATTTTGAATTTTTAATTCTAAGTCTGATCATAAAAATCGACATATATCGTCAGGTACCAATAAATATACGACTTGGAATTCATTGAAAAAAATGTGAAAACGTAGGGTCTTCATAAGTGTCACTGAGACCTTTTCAGAAAGTCAAAAAAAATATTTATAAGTACCAAGTACCTCATATTTTGAATTTTTAATTCTAAGTCCGATCATAAAAATCGACATATATCGTCAGGTACCAATAAATATACGACTTGGAATTCATTGAAAAAAATGTGAAAACGTAGGGTCTTCATAAGTGTCACTGAGACCTTTTCAGAAAGTCAAAAAAAATATTTATAAGTACCAAGTACCTCATATTTTGAATTTTTAATTCTAAGTCCGATCATAAAAATCGACATATATCGTCAGGTTAGTCAGGTACCAATAAATATTAGACTTGGAATTCATTGAAAAAAATGTGAAAACGTAGGGTCTTCATAAGTGTCACTGAGACCTTTTCAGAAAGTCAAAAAAAATATTTATAAGTACCAAGTACCTCATATTTTGAATTTTTAATTCTAAGTCTGATCATAAAAATCGACATATATCGTCAGGTACCAATAAATATACGACTTGGAATTCATTGAAAAAAATGTGAAAACGTAGGGTCTTCATAAGTGTCACTGAGACCTTTTCAGAAAGTCAAAAAAAATATTTATAAGTACCAAGTACCTCATATTTTGAATTTTTAATTCTAAGTCTGATCATAAAAATCGACATATATCGTCAGGTACCAATAAATATACGACTTGGAATTCATTGAAAAAAATGTGAAAACGTAGGGTCTTCATAAGTGTCACTGAGACCTTTTCAGAAAGTCAAAAAAAATATTTATAAGTACCAAGTACCTCATATTTTGAATTTTTAATTCTAAGTCCGATCATAAAAATCGACATATATCGTCAGGTACCAATAAATATACGACTTGGAATTCATTGAAAAAAATGTGAAAACGTAGGGTCTTCATAAGTGTCACTGAGACCTTTTCAGAAAGTCAAAAAAAATATTTATAAGTACCAAGTACCTCATATTTTGAATTTTTAATTCTAAGTCTGATCATAAAAATCGACATATATCGTCAGGTACCAATAAATATACGACTTGGAATTCATTGAAAAAAATGTGAAAACGTAGGGTCTTCATAAGTGTCACTGAGACCTTTTCAGAAAGTCAAAAAAAATATTTATAAGTACCAAGTACCTCATATTTTGAATTTTTAATTCTAAGTCCGATCATAAAAATCGACATATATCGTCAGGTACCAATAAATATACGACTTGGAATTCATTGAAAAAAATGTGAAAACGTAGGGTCTTCATAAGTGTCACTGAGACCTTTTCAGAAAGTCAAAAATAATATTTATAAGTACCAAGTACCTCATATTTTGAATTTTTAATTCTAAGTCCGATCATAAAAATCGACATATATCGTCAGGTACCAATAAATATACGACTTGGAATTCATTGAAAAAAATGTGAAAACGTAGGGTCTTCATAAGTGTCACTGAGACCTTTTCAGAAAGTCAAAAAAAATATTTATAAGCACCAAGTACCTCATATTTTGAATTTTTAATTCTAAGTCTGATCATAAAAATCGACATATATCGTCAGGTACCAATAAATATACGACTTGGAATTCATTGAAAAAAATGTGAAAACGTAGGGTCTTCATAAGTGTCACTGAGACCTTTTCAGAAAGTCAAAAAAAATATTTATAAGTACCAAGTACCTCATATTTTGAATTTTTAATTCTAAGTCTGATCATAAAAATCGACATATATCGTCAGGTACCAATAAATATACGACTTGGAATTCATTGAAAAAAATGTGAAAACGTAGGGTCTTCATAAGTGTCACTGAGACCTTTTCAGAAAGTCAAAAAAAATATTTATAAGTACCAAGTACCTCATATTTTGAATTTTTAATTCTAAGTCCGATCATAAAAATCGACATATATCGTCAGGTACCAATAAATATACGACTTGGAATTCATTGAAAAAAATGTGAAAACGTAGGGTCTTCATAAGTGTCACTGAGACCTTTTCAGAAAGTCAAAAAAAATATTTATAAGTACCAAGTACCTCATATTTTGAATTTTTAATTCTAAGTCCGATCATAAAAATCGACATATATCGTCAGGTTAGTCAGGTACCAATAAATATTAGACTTGGAATTCATTGAAAAAAATGTGAAAACGTAGGGTCTTCATAAGTGTCACTGAGACCTTTTCAGAAAGTCAAAAAAAATATTTATAAGTACCAAGTACCTCATATTTTGAATTTTTAATTCTAAGTCTGATCATAAAAATCGACATATATCGTCAGGTACCAATAAATATACGACTTGGAATTCATAAAAAAAAATGTGAAAACGTAGGGTCTTCATAAGTGTCACTGAGACCTTTTCAGAAAGTCAAAAAAAATATTTATAAGTACCAAGTACCTCATATTTTGAATTTTTAATTCTAAGTCTGATCATAAAAATCGACATATATCGTCAGGTACCAATAAATATACGACTTGGAATTCATTGAAAAAAATGTGAAAACGTAGGGTCTTCATAAGTGTCACTGAGACCTTTTCAGAAAGTCAAAAAAAATATTTATAAGTACCAAGTACCTCATATTTTGAATTTTTAATTCTAAGTCCGATCATAAAAATCGACATATATCGTCAGGTACCAATAAATATACGACTTGGAATTCATTGAAAAAAATGTGAAAACGTAGGGTCTTCATAAGTGTCACTGAGACCTTTTCAGAAAGTCAAAAAAAATATTTATAAGTACCAAGTACCTCATATTTTGAATTTTTAATTCTAAGTCTGATCATAAAAATCGACATATATCGTCAGGTACCAATAAATATACGACTTGGAATTCATTGAAAAAAATGTGAAAACGTAGGGTCTTCATAAGTGTCACTGAGACCTTTTCAGAAAGTCAAAAAAAATATTTATAAGTACCAAGTACCTCATATTTTGAATTTTTAATTCTAAGTCCGATCATAAAAATCGACATATATCGTCAGGTACCAATAAATATACGACTTGGAATTCATTGAAAAAAATGTGAAAACGTAGGGTCTTCATAAGTGTCACTGAGACCTTTTCAGAAAGTCAAAAATAATATTTATAAGTACCAAGTACCTCATATTTTGAATTTTTAATTCTAAGTCCGATCATAAAAATCGACATATATCGTCAGGTACCAATAAATATACGACTTGGAATTCATTGAAAAAAATGTGAAAACGTAGGGTCTTCATAAGTGTCACTGAGACCTTTTCAGAAAGTCAAAAAAAATATTTATAAGCACCAAGTACCTCATATTTTGAATTTTTAATTCTAAGTCTGATCATAAAAATCGACATATATCGTCAGGTACCAATAAATATACGACTTGGAATTCATTGAAAAAAATGTGAAAACGTAGGGTCTTCATAAGTGTCACTGAGACCTTTTCAGAAAGTCAAAAAAAATATTTATAAGTACCAATTACCTCATATTTTGAATTTTTAATTCTAAGTCTGATCATAAAAATCGACATATATCGTCAGGTACCAATAAATATACGACTTGGAATTCATTGAAAAAAATGTGAAAACGTAGGGTCTTCATAAGTGTCACTGAGACCTTTTCAGAAAGTCAAAAAAAATATTTATAAGTACCAAGTACCTCATATTTTGAATTTTTAATTCTAAGTCCGATCATAAAAATCGACATATATCGTCAGGTACCAATAAATATACGACTTGGAATTCATTGAAAAAAATGTGAAAACGTAGGGTCTTCATAAGTGTCACTGAGACCTTTTCAGAAAGTCAAAAAAAATATTTATAAGTACCAAGTACCTCATATTTTGAATTTTTAATTCTAAGTCCGATCATAAAAATCGACATATATCGTCAGGTTAGTCAGGTACCAATAAATATTAGACTTGGAATTCATTGAAAAAAATGTGAAAACGTAGGGTCTTCATAAGTGTCACTGAGACCTTTTCAGAAAGTCAAAAAAAATATTTATAAGTACCAAGTACCTCATATTTTGAATTTTTAATTCTAAGTCCGATCATAAAAATCGACATATATCGTCAGGTACCAATAAATATACGACTTGGAATTCATTGAAAAAAATGTGAAAACGTAGGGTCTTCATAAGTGTCACTGAGACCTTTTCAGAAAGTCAAAAAAAATATTTATAAGTACCAAGTACCTCATATTTTGAATTTTTAATTCTAAGTCCGATCATAAAAATCGACATATATCGTCAGGTTAGTCAGGTACCAATAAATATTAGACTTGGAATTCATTGAAAAAAATGTGAAAACGTAGGGTCTTCATAAGTGTCACTGAGACCTTTTCAGAAAGTCAAAAAAAATATTTATAAGTACCAAGTACCTCATATTTTGAATTTTTAATTCTAAGTCTGATCATAAAAATCGACATATATCGTCAGGTACCAATAAATATACGACTTGGAATTCATTGAAAAAAATGTGAAAACGTAGGGTCTTCATAAGTGTCACTGAGACCTTTTCAGAAAGTCAAAAAAAATATTTATAAGTACCAAGTACCTCATATTTTGAATTTTTAATTCTAAGTCCGATCATAAAAATCGACATATATCGTCAGGTACCAATAAATATACGACTTGGAATTCATTGAAAAAAATGTGAAAACGTAGGGTCTTCATAAGTGTCACTGAGACCTTTTCAGAAAGTCAAAAAAAATATTTATAAGTACCAAGTACCTCATATTTTGAATTTTTAATTCTAAGTCCGATCATAAAAATCGACATATATCGTCAGGTTAGTCAGGTACCAATAAATATTAGACTTGGAATTCATTGAAAAAAATGTGAAAACGTAGGGTCTTCATAAGTGTCACTGAGACCTTTTCAGAAAGTCAAAAAAAATATTTATAAGTACCAAGTACCTCATATTTTGAATTTTTAATTCTAAGTCTGATCATAAAAATCGACATATATCGTCAGGTACCAATAAATATACGACTTGGAATTCATTGAAAAAAATGTGAAAACGTAGGGTCTTCATAAGTGTCACTGAGACCTTTTCAGAAAGTCAAAAAAAATATTTATAAGTACCAAGTACCTCATATTTTGAATTTTTAATTCTAAGTCTGATCATAAAAATCGACATATATCGTCAGGTACCAATAAATATACGACTTGGAATTCATTGAAAAAAATGTGAAAACGTAGGGTCTTCATAAGTGTCACTGAGACCTTTTCAGAAAGTCAAAAAAAATATTTATAAGTACCAAGTACCTCATATTTTGAATTTTTAATTCTAAGTCCGATCATAAAAATCGACATATATCGTCAGGTACCAATAAATATACGACTTGGAATTCATTGAAAAAAATGTGAAAACGTAGGGTCTTCTTAAGTGTCACTGAGACCTTTTCAGAAAGTCAAAAAAAATATTTATAAGTACCAAGTACCTCATATTTTGAATTTTTAATTCTAAGTCTGATCATAAAAATCGACATATATCGTCAGGTACCAATAAATATACGACTTGGAATTCATAAAAAAAAATGTGAAAACGTAGGGTCTTCATAAGTGTCACTGAGACCTTTTCAGAAAGTCAAAAAAAATATTTATAAGTACCAAGTACCTCATATTTTGAATTTTTAATTCTAAGTCTGATCATAAAAATCGACATATATCGTCAGGTACCAATAAATATACGACTTGGAATTCATTGAAAAAAATGTGAAAACGTAGGGTCTTCATAAGTGTCACTGAGACCTTTTCAGAAAGTCAAAAAAAATATTTATAAGTACCAAGTACCTCATATTTTGAATTTTTAATTCTAAGTCTGATCATAAAAATCGACATATATCGTCAGGTACCAATAAATATACGACTTGGAATTCATTGAAAAAAATGTGAAAACGTAGGGTCTTCATAAGTGTCACTGAGACCTTTTCAGAAAGTCAAAAATAATATTTATAAGTACCAAGTACCTCATATTTTGAATTTTTAATTCTAAGTCCGATCATAAAAATCGACATATATCGTCAGGTACCAATAAATATACGACTTGGAATTCATTGAAAAAAATGTGAAAACGTAGGGTCTTCATAAGTGTCACTGAGACCTTTTCAGAAAGTCAAAAAAAATATTTATAAGCACCAAGTACCTCATATTTTGAATTTTTAATTCTAAGTCTGATCATAAAAATCGACATATATCGTCAGGTACCAATAAATATACGACTTGGAATTCATTGAAAAAAATGTGAAAACGTAGGGTCTTCATAAGTGTCACTGAGACCTTTTCAGAAAGTCAAAAAAAATATTTATAAGTACCAAGTACCTCATATTTTGAATTTTTAATTCTAAGTCCGATCATAAAAATCGACATATATCGTCAGGTACCAATAAATATACGACTTGGAATTCATTGAAAAAAATGTGAAAACGTAGGGTCTTCATAAGTGTCACTGAGACCTTTTCAGAAAGTCAAAAAAAATATTTATAAGTACCAAGTACCTCATATTTTGAATTTTTAATTCTAAGTCCGATCATAAAAATCGACATATATCGTCAGGTTAGTCAGGTACCAATAAATATTAGACTTGGAATTCATTGAAAAAAATGTGAAAACGTAGGGTCTTCATAAGTGTCACTGAGACCTTTTCAGAAAGTCAAAAAAAATATTTATAAGTACCAAGTACCTCATATTTTGAATTTTTAATTCTAAGTCTGATCATAAAAATCGACATATATCGTCAGGTACCAATAAATATACGACTTGGAATTCATAAAAAAAAATGTGAAAACGTAGGGTCTTCATAAGTGTCACTGAGACCTTTTCAGAAAGTCAAAAAAAATATTTATAAGTACCAAGTACCTCATATTTTGAATTTTTAATTCTAAGTCTGATCATAAAAATCGACATATATCGTCAGGTACCAATAAATATACGACTTGGAATTCATTGAAAAAAATGTGAAAACGTAGGGTCTTCATAAGTGTCACTGAGACCTTTTCAGAAAGTCAAAAAAAATATTTATAAGTACCAAGTACCTCATATTTTGAATTTTTAATTCTAAGTCCGATCATAAAAATCGACATATATCGTCAGGTACCAATAAATATACGACTTGGAATTCATTGAAAAAAATGTGAAAACGTAGGGTCTTCATAAGTGTCACTGAGACCTTTTCAGAAAGTCAAAAAAAATATTTATAAGTACCAAGTACCTCATATTTTGAATTTTTAATTCTAAGTCTGATCATAAAAATCGACATATATCGTCAGGTACCAATAAATATACGACTTGGAATTCATTGAAAAAAATGTGAAAACGTAGGGTCTTCATAAGTGTCACTGAGACCTTTTCAGAAAGTCAAAAAAAATATTTATAAGTACCAAGTACCTCATATTTTGAATTTTTAATTCTAAGTCCGATCATAAAAATCGACATATATCGTCAGGTACCAATAAATATACGACTTGGAATTCATTGAAAAAAATGTGAAAACGTAGGGTCTTCATAAGTGTCACTGAGACCTTTTCAGAAAGTCAAAAATAATATTTATAAGTACCAAGTACCTCATATTTTGAATTTTTAATTCTAAGTCCGATCATAAAAATCGACATATATCGTCAGGTACCAATAAATATACGACTTGGAATTCATTGAAAAAAATGTGAAAACGTAGGGTCTTCATAAGTGTCACTGAGACCTTTTCAGAAAGTCAAAAAAAATATTTATAAGCACCAAGTACCTCATATTTTGAATTTTTAATTCTAAGTCTGATCATAAAAATCGACATATATCGTCAGGTACCAATAAATATACGACTTGGAATTCATTGAAAAAAATGTGAAAACGTAGGGTCTTCATAAGTGTCACTGAGACCTTTTCAGAAAGTCAAAAAAAATATTTATAAGTACCAAGTACCTCATATTTTGAATTTTTAATTCTAAGTCTGATCATAAAAATCGACATATATCGTCAGGTACCAATAAATATACGACTTGGAATTCATTGAAAAAAATGTGAAAACGTAGGGTCTTCATAAGTGTCACTGAGACCTTTTCAGAAAGTCAAAAAAAATATTTATAAGTACCAAGTACCTCATATTTTGAATTTTTAATTCTAAGTCCGATCATAAAAATCGACATATATCGTCAGGTACCAATAAATATACGACTTGGAATTCATTGAAAAAAATGTGAAAACGTAGGGTCTTCATAAGTGTCACTGAGACCTTTTCAGAAAGTCAAAAAAAATATTTATAAGTACCAAGTACCTCATATTTTGAATTTTTAATTCTAAGTCCGATCATAAAAATCGACATATATCGTCAGGTTAGTCAGGTACCAATAAATATTAGACTTGGAATTCATTGAAAAAAATGTGAAAACGTAGGGTCTTCATAAGTGTCACTGAGACCTTTTCAGAAAGTCAAAAAAAATATTTATAAGTACCAAGTACCTCATATTTTGAATTTTTAATTCTAAGTCTGATCATAAAAATCGACATATATCGTCAGGTACCAATAAATATACGACTTGGAATTCATAAAAAAAAATGTGAAAACGTAGGGTCTTCATAAGTGTCACTGAGACCTTTTCAGAAAGTCAAAAAAAATATTTATAAGTACCAAGTACCTCATATTTTGAATTTTTAATTCTAAGTCTGATCATAAAAATCGACATATATCGTCAGGTACCAATAAATATACGACTTGGAATTCATTGAAAAAAATGTGAAAACGTAGGGTCTTCATAAGTGTCACTGAGACCTTTTCAGAAAGTCAAAAAAAATATTTATAAGTACCAAGTACCTCATATTTTGAATTTTTAATTCTAAGTCCGATCATAAAAATCGACATATATCGTCAGGTACCAATAAATATACGACTTGGAATTCATTGAAAAAAATGTGAAAACGTAGGGTCTTCATAAGTGTCACTGAGACCTTTTCAGAAAGTCAAAAAAAATATTTATAAGTACCAAGTACCTCATATTTTGAATTTTTAATTCTAAGTCTGATCATAAAAATCGACATATATCGTCAGGTACCAATAAATATACGACTTGGAATTCATTGAAAAAAATGTGAAAACGTAGGGTCTTCATAAGTGTCACTGAGACCTTTTCAGAAAGTCAAAAAAAATATTTATAAGTACCAAGTACCTCATATTTTGAATTTTTAATTCTAAGTCCGATCATAAAAATCGACATATATCGTCAGGTACCAATAAATATACGACTTGGAATTCATTGAAAAAAATGTGAAAACGTAGGGTCTTCATAAGTGTCACTGAGACCTTTTCAGAAAGTCAAAAATAATATTTATAAGTACCAAGTACCTCATATTTTGAATTTTTAATTCTAAGTCCGATCATAAAAATCGACATATATCGTCAGGTACCAATAAATATACGACTTGGAATTCATTGAAAAAAATGTGAAAACGTAGGGTCTTCATAAGTGTCACTGAGACCTTTTCAGAAAGTCAAAAAAAATATTTATAAGCACCAAGTACCTCATATTTTGAATTTTTAATTCTAAGTCTGATCATAAAAATCGACATATATCGTCAGGTACCAATAAATATACGACTTGGAATTCATTGAAAAAAATGTGAAAACGTAGGGTCTTCATAAGTGTCACTGAGACCTTTTCAGAAAGTCAAAAAAAATATTTATAAGTACCAATTACCTCATATTTTGAATTTTTAATTCTAAGTCTGATCATAAAAATCGACATATATCGTCAGGTACCAATAAATATACGACTTGGAATTCATTGAAAAAAATGTGAAAACGTAGGGTCTTCATAAGTGTCACTGAGACCTTTTCAGAAAGTCAAAAAAAATATTTATAAGTACCAAGTACCTCATATTTTGAATTTTTAATTCTAAGTCCGATCATAAAAATCGACATATATCGTCAGGTACCAATAAATATACGACTTGGAATTCATTGAAAAAAATGTGAAAACGTAGGGTCTTCATAAGTGTCACTGAGACCTTTTCAGAAAGTCAAAAAAAATATTTATAAGTACCAAGTACCTCATATTTTGAATTTTTAATTCTAAGTCCGATCATAAAAATCGACATATATCGTCAGGTTAGTCAGGTACCAATAAATATTAGACTTGGAATTCATTGAAAAAAATGTGAAAACGTAGGGTCTTCATAAGTGTCACTGAGACCTTTTCAGAAAGTCAAAAAAAATATTTATAAGTACCAAGTACCTCATATTTTGAATTTTTAATTCTAAGTCCGATCATAAAAATCGACATATATCGTCAGGTACCAATAAATATACGACTTGGAATTCATTGAAAAAAATGTGAAAACGTAGGGTCTTCATAAGTGTCACTGAGACCTTTTCAGAAAGTCAAAAAAAATATTTATAAGTACCAAGTACCTCATATTTTGAATTTTTAATTCTAAGTCCGATCATAAAAATCGACATATATCGTCAGGTTAGTCAGGTACCAATAAATATTAGACTTGGAATTCATTGAAAAAAATGTGAAAACGTAGGGTCTTCATAAGTGTCACTGAGACCTTTTCAGAAAGTCAAAAAAAATATTTATAAGTACCAAGTACCTCATATTTTGAATTTTTAATTCTAAGTCTGATCATAAAAATCGACATATATCGTCAGGTACCAATAAATATACGACTTGGAATTCATTGAAAAAAATGTGAAAACGTAGGGTCTTCATAAGTGTCACTGAGACCTTTTCAGAAAGTCAAAAAAAATATTTATAAGTACCAAGTACCTCATATTTTGAATTTTTAATTCTAAGTCCGATCATAAAAATCGACATATATCGTCAGGTACCAATAAATATACGACTTGGAATTCATTGAAAAAAATGTGAAAACGTAGGGTCTTCATAAGTGTCACTGAGACCTTTTCAGAAAGTCAAAAAAAATATTTATAAGTACCAAGTACCTCATATTTTGAATTTTTAATTCTAAGTCCGATCATAAAAATCGACATATATCGTCAGGTTAGTCAGGTACCAATAAATATTAGACTTGGAATTCATTGAAAAAAATGTGAAAACGTAGGGTCTTCATAAGTGTCACTGAGACCTTTTCAGAAAGTCAAAAAAAATATTTATAAGTACCAAGTACCTCATATTTTGAATTTTTAATTCTAAGTCTGATCATAAAAATCGACATATATCGTCAGGTACCAATAAATATACGACTTGGAATTCATTGAAAAAAATGTGAAAACGTAGGGTCTTCATAAGTGTCACTGAGACCTTTTCAGAAAGTCAAAAAAAATATTTATAAGTACCAAGTACCTCATATTTTGAATTTTTAATTCTAAGTCTGATCATAAAAATCGACATATATCGTCAGGTACCAATAAATATACGACTTGGAATTCATTGAAAAAAATGTGAAAACGTAGGGTCTTCATAAGTGTCACTGAGACCTTTTCAGAAAGTCAAAAAAAATATTTATAAGTACCAAGTACCTCATATTTTGAATTTTTAATTCTAAGTCCGATCATAAAAATCGACATATATCGTCAGGTACCAATAAATATACGACTTGGAATTCATTGAAAAAAATGTGAAAACGTAGGGTCTTCTTAAGTGTCACTGAGACCTTTTCAGAAAGTCAAAAAAAATATTTATAAGTACCAAGTACCTCATATTTTGAATTTTTAATTCTAAGTCTGATCATAAAAATCGACATATATCGTCAGGTACCAATAAATATACGACTTGGAATTCATAAAAAAAAATGTGAAAACGTAGGGTCTTCATAAGTGTCACTGAGACCTTTTCAGAAAGTCAAAAAAAATATTTATAAGTACCAAGTACCTCATATTTTGAATTTTTAATTCTAAGTCTGATCATAAAAATCGACATATATCGTCAGGTACCAATAAATATACGACTTGGAATTCATTGAAAAAAATGTGAAAACGTAGGGTCTTCATAAGTGTCACTGAGACCTTTTCAGAAAGTCAAAAAAAATATTTATAAGTACCAAGTACCTCATATTTTGAATTTTTAATTCTAAGTCCGATCATAAAAATCGACATATATCGTCAGGTACCAATAAATATACGACTTGGAATTCATTGAAAAAAATGTGAAAACGTAGGGTCTTCATAAGTGTCACTGAGACCTTTTCAGAAAGTCAAAAAAAATATTTATAAGTACCAAGTACCTCATATTTTGAATTTTTAATTCTAAGTCTGATCATAAAAATCGACATATATCGTCAGGTACCAATAAATATACGACTTGGAATTCATTGAAAAAAATGTGAAAACGTAGGGTCTTCATAAGTGTCACTGAGACCTTTTCAGAAAGTCAAAAAAAATATTTATAAGTACCAAGTACCTCATATTTTGAATTTTTAATTCTAAGTCCGATCATAAAAATCGACATATATCGTCAGGTACCAATAAATATACGACTTGGAATTCATTGAAAAAAATGTGAAAACGTAGGGTCTTCATAAGTGTCACTGAGACCTTTTCAGAAAGTCAAAAATAATATTTATAAGTACCAAGTACCTCATATTTTGAATTTTTAATTCTAAGTCCGATCATAAAAATCGACATATATCGTCAGGTACCAATAAATATACGACTTGGAATTCATTGAAAAAAATGTGAAAACGTAGGGTCTTCATAAGTGTCACTGAGACCTTTAGATTAGATTAGATTAGATTAGATTAGATCAAAATTTATTGCATTAGACATATATAGTACATCTCCAATTTGCCTTTACAACAGGTCATTATAATAATAATAATTAGGTTTTATCAATCAACTAAATACAACATCAAGTGAATGAGGGAGCTCGCACGCCATTAGTTATTCGGCGGGGGTGGGCAAGCCTTTGACTAACCCTCCTCAAATACTGCAGGGGAAAACCACCCCCGAAAACCCTGCAGCTGAGTCTCAATCTTCCAAGTTTAAGCATTCAAATTTACATCTCCAATATTCATTCATATCATAGAATTGACACTTCAGCATTACATATTTGACACTTTTAACAAAGTTGCCATAGTCAGCTATTTCTTTCAATACATTCGGTAATTTGTTATATACTCGTGCTATCATTATCTCAGGACTTTCATTCACACAATTTAGTGAGCTTGGCCTTACAAATAAATCTGTTTCAACATATGCAGTAGCACGCGTAGTTCGCACTACAACACCTGGAACATCACGATTCATTTTAAACTTTTCAGGAAATTTGCGCACAAACTTAACACACTCCAAAATATATAATGAATAGACTGTAAGAACTCCAAATTTCACAAATAGTGGTCTACATGAGTCAAGTGCCGAATTACTTCTCCAATATTGAACGCCAGCCATCGCTCTTATTACTCTTTTCTGCGCAAGAAAAACATCTTTCATATGTGTAGATCCACCCCAGATTACAATCGAGTATAGAATTCGGCTAGCCGCATATGCATGATAGGCTTGGACCAAAGTCGATTCTAGAACTTTTTCTCGTAACATGATAAATAAATACGTAACACTACGCAACTTAGTAACCACTTCGCTGCACTGTTTATTCCAATTCATTGTATCTGTTAACGTTACTCCTAGAAGGCGACTACTGTTCACCACAGACAATTCCTCATTCTCAATCAATATTTCAGGCTGGATTATATTCCTCGTTTGAGCGGTGTGCATTGTCATTACCATAGTCTTATTCGGATTCAATTTCAGGTGATTATCACTCGCATATTTCACCATGTCAGAGTTTGCTTGTATTGTCTTTTCATTCACCTCAGAGGCAGTTTTACCTTTCACTATCATTGTAGAGTCATCGGCAAATATAACTAATATTGCAATTATAACAATTAAGGGCAGGTCAATCGAATATGCGCTGTAAGTAAAGGGACCGAGAGATGTACCTTGCGGCACACCTCTGTTACTCTCACGCAACTTTGATTTAATTATTTCTTCTACACCCTTATCATTCAGAACTCTCAGTTTAACTAGCTGCTTTCGCTCTAGTAAAAACGATTTGACCCAGTCTAACGCTTTACCATTGACACCAAACATTTTTAGTTTGTTCAACAATCTATCAGGTACTAATGATCCAAACGCGTTTGTAAAATCATACAAAATAACATTAATCTTTTCTCTTTTGTCTAATGAGTCGTACACATTTATCACCATATCATAAAGCGCAGTGACCGTAGAACGCTTTTTCCTAAAGCCATGCTGCTGGTCAGGCAAAAAGTTATTCCCTTCATAATATTTCTCCAGCTGAATTAAAAACGCTTTTTCAAAAACTTTTGAGATACTCGACGTAAGGGCGATTGGTCTATAATTAGCTGCATCTGTATTACTACCTTTTTTAAACAGAGGCCTTATTTCTGATACCTTCATTAAGTCTGGAAATACTCCTTCACAGAAGGAACAATTAACAAGGTGTGTTAGTGGAGCTACAATATAAGCAGAAATTTTTTTCAACACTTCTGTGGAAATTCCATCCCAGCCAAACGATCTCTTAGTTGGCAACCCGCACAAAATTTCAAAAATCTGCTCTTCACTCAACATACAAAGTTGAAATTTCTCTACTGTGTATTCAACATTTTGGCCAAGCTCACTGTTTAGTTCCGGCACACATTCTATGAAATTATCATTTAATATTTCACTAATTTTATATGGGTCAGATATTAATTCCTCCCCGTCTCTCAGGCACTTTATAATATCACAAGAAGATGTTTGACCTTCTTTGATTTCCTTAACTATTCTCCACATCATACCAGATTTATTACTCGCTTTCAAAATTCTCTCATTGTTATGATTCCTAATTTCTTTGTTAATGCAAGTTCCAACCCGTCGTTTTAGGCTCTTAAATTCTATTCGAAGCTTGTCTTTTACTTTTACATTGGTTTCCCTTTTCATCCGCTCACCAAGTTCTCTTAATTGCGTTTTAAGCTCCCTAGTAGGTTGAGATAATTTGATTTTGCCAGTCTGGTTAGCTCTATTAATAACTTTCCTCATCGGGAAACAATTTTCAAAATATGAAGAAAGTCTTTCCATAAAGATACTACATTTAAGGTTAACACCACCCTCAATGAAGAGCACATCTTCCCATGTTTCATTACTAAGCAATTCATAAAATTTACTCCAATTTTCTTCTGAAAAATGCCTGCTGAATTTAAACGTATCCTGTTTTTGTATTAAATTTAAATCCCATAAACAAAACACTGCATCATGGTCCGAAAAGGGGCATTTCAGAACTTTGCTCTGACCTTCACAATCTAGTGTAGAGAACATGACATCTAGCAAGGTGGCGGATTCGCCATCTATCCTTGTAACTTGATTATTCACTTGCTTCAAGTTATAGCCTCCTGTGAGTTCTCTCAACTTATTTGAATTTCTATCAATTTTCATTAAATCTACATTGAAATCTCCCATTAATAGCATATGGCCCCCAAGTGAAACGTTTTCTTCCAAAACATCTTCTAGTCTTTCAAAGAACTTACTAATTTCTAAGTTGCTCTGTGGATTGCTCTGTGGATTGCTATAACGTTAACTAGTTCTTTCTGGAAACTTCTTATATGTTGGGATGCCAGTAACAGATTTAAATGCTGCTACACATTATGCTCAATTAAATTCTCAAAATTCAAATAAAAAAAAACTAAATCAGGGTTCGTTTTCTGGTGGCTCCTGAAATGTGCAAACTGACCGAACTGTTGAAAATAATTTGGAGATTCGTATCGCAATAAAAAGAAGACCAAAGTTACAATTAATTTTGCAGGTAGTAAAATTTGCAAAACTTTTATTGTAAAATTTTAATTATAATAATTAGTATGAATGTAATGTAATGAAATTAGTGTATCAATATAAAAAAAGGGTAGGAAAAGGAATTGGATACAATATTAAAAGTGCACTTTCAAAAATGGTACTTATTCGTCGATGTCCATTTGACGAGTCGTTCTCTCTTGCTGCCCGTTGACTCTCTCAAACCCGAAGGGTGAAACGTGAAATGTGAGTGGCTCGTGCAGTGACCCAATTGACGAGGTCATCCGGCGAGCTCAGGGTGGTGTTTGAGCCGCCGTCCGGAATGACGCCCCGGTTGGCTCCACGAAGCCGTTCCTAGACACCAAACGGCCCCGAGGGGCGCCTGAAAGGTCGAAAGCGTCGTGTCAGTGAACCCGAAGGGAAAAATAGGGTGGCTCGGAAGTCCACCGGACAAAGGCCCAAATGGGGTTTAAAAATCTGCTAATAAAACTCACGTTTTACTTTGTGTCCACGACACTCGTTCGGATCCGATTTCGGCACTCGGCCGATCGTTTTGGCGAACGCACACCGCAACGGCAAGTGCGTCGCCCTTGATTGGTTTTGGGCCACTGACTCCGACCGCTTTCTGCGGAAAGCACCGCGGTGCCTCCCACCTTCCGGCACCCGTCACGTGCAAGGTGCAAAGTGCACTTGCAGGCGAGCACACTCACTCTCACTCTCGCAGCTCCCTCGCCGCCTCTGGTCTTGTCCGGCGACGTACAATTTTATTTTAAAGGGTGAAGGAAAGGAAAGTGAAATTAAAAAAAGTGTATAAAAAAAGAAATAGATTTTGCAAAATAAAAAAATGTGTGTGTAATAAATTCTGCAATATCCTAACTGCCAATTAATCGTTATACCTCCCCCCGTCACAAAATTAATTTTCACGAAGTGGAAATTAATTCGTGAGCGCAGTTTTCTTCAAATCCTTGCAATCAAAATCTCCAATTATTTTTCGTTGATCATCTGCCAGAGTGAACATATTAGGAGCCTTCTGCTCAACAATTGTATACGGGCCAACAAATGATGGGACTAATTTAGCTGAGAACCCTGCTCCTTTATTGGACAAAACAAAATTTCTTTTCATGACAGAATCGCCTACTCGCAAATCACCCGGCCGTCGGCGCAGATTATAATGACGTGCGTTCTTCTCCCCGGACGCCCTCATATTTTCACGAACGGTTTCGAATATTTTTTGCAATTTCGGAAAACGTTTGGCATACTCAGAGATCGGATCGCGCACCGCCTGATCGCGCTCAGCTTCCGGCGCTGGTTGATTATACAATGAAAGTTGACGACCAAAAGTTAGAAAAAAAGGTGAAAATTTTGTCGTCTCATGCACACTTGAATTGATAGCAAAGGCCACCTGCGGCAAAAATTTATCCCAATCTTTGTGATTATCGGAAACGTGGCAGCGTATAACTGTTTCAAACACTCTATTAACCCTTTCCACTGGATTTGCTTGCGGATGATAACGTGGGGTATACTGGAGGTCAATATTAAATCTTTTCCCGAGATCTTTAAAAACTCTGCTGTTATAAATTTTTGCATTATCTTGAATTAATAATTCTGGCGCACCGTATGTGAAAATTATTTTCTCGAGAGCGGCACACAACGCATTGGCGCTTGCCTCCCGGAGTGGCACAAGAATGACAAACTTTGTAAAAAAATCAACGACTGACAAAATTACTTTATTTCCCAAAGAACTACGCGGAAACTCGCCCACAATATCAGAACAAACTACCTGCCAAGGCCTTTCTACTTGGTGAGAGGCCATAAATCCTGCTGGCGCAGATTGACTAGGCTTTTGCTCGACACATGTGCGGCAGTTTGAAATAAACTTTTTAATGTCATATCGCATTTTTGGCCAATAAAAATTTTCAGATACTCGGTGAAATGTTTTGAAAAAACCAAAGTGACCTGCCTCCGGCGGGCAGTGATTCAAGCGAATGACCTTTAATCTCTGATCTCGCGGGACCACCTGCTTGTAATCGGAAATATCCCACGGATTCCAACCCTTAACAAGTTTAAAGAGTCTCCCTCCCTCAACCTTGAAAAGTGGAAATTTTCCTGGTTCACGCTGAACATTTTCCATCAAATCAATATACCATCGGTCATTGGTCCGTTCTGGGACATTAATTGGTGCAACTTTTATTGGCGCAGAGAATGAACGGGAGAGCAAATCTGGCACTACGTTTAATTTTCCCGGCTTGTGGAAAACTTCAAAATCGTATTTTTGCAACTTGTCGACCCAATTCGCCAGCCTCCCTTTCGGATTTTTAACGTCGCGCAAAAACTTTAATGGCCTATTATCTGTGTACAACAGAAATTTTTTATACGCTAAATAACCCTCAAGGCGCTCGATTGACCACAAAATCGCTAATGCCTCCTTATGGATAGTTGGATATTTTTGCTCGGCCTCGCTCAAAACTCTGCTCACATAAAACACCGGGTGTTCCTTCCCATCCTCAAAAATCTGTGTGAGCACCCCCGAAATTCCTACATCTGACGCGTCCGTAGACAAAATAAATTGACGCGAAAAATCAGGCAATCGGACCACGGGGTCACTAATTAGAGCCTTCCTCATGGAAGTAAATGCATTTTCTTGCTCGTCCGTCCAAACAAAAGAGCTCTTTTTGCGAGTGAGGCGTGTCATCGGCTCCACAATAGTGCTAAAATTATCAATTAACCGGCGGTAATAGGAAACGGCGCCAAGGAGCATTTTCACCTCCTTAACGTTCTCCGGCCGTTTTAATTGCAAAATGGCACTGATTTTTTCTGGATCCGGATGCAAACCTGCACTATCAAAAATATACCCCAATATTTTAATTGAGCTTCGAAGAAAATGACATTTATCCCAATTAGGTGTCAAATTAGCCTCTTTCATCAATCGGAAAAATTCTTTCAAAACCTCAAAATGCAACTCAAGCGTTGGAGTACCAATAAAGACATCATCAATATAATTTTTTATATATTTCCTAATCCAAGAATTCGCAAGAACTCCGTCAAACACGCGCATAAAACCGGGACCGCTATTAATAGCGCCAAATGGAATGACACAAAATTGTAATAATCCCCTCCCTGGAACAAAAAAAGCGGTTTTTGGCCGGCTCTCTGCGTCAAGTGGCACTTGCCAATAACTCTTTTTAAAATCGACAGAGCTAATGAATCGAAAATCTCCCAAATTATCTAATATTGATGACAAAATTGGCACTGCATACGCATCTTCAACAGTTACTTTATTAACCTCGCGCATATCAAGAACTAAACGCGGCTCTTTTCCTTTCTCGTCATTA
Organism: Neocloeon triangulifer; assembly: GCF_031216515.1. Lineage (NCBI taxonomy): Eukaryota > Metazoa > Arthropoda > Insecta > Ephemeroptera > Baetidae > Neocloeon > Neocloeon triangulifer. The sequence continues at coordinate 7,118,771 of NW_026775562.1, forward strand.
CGCACAAAAAACACCGGCGAGCACCAAGGGCTCTGGGCATATTCAATGACGCCGAGCTCTAACATCTCGTCTATGTTCTTGTGCATTAACTCCAACATCGGCGGCGCAATGTAAAATTGTTTGCATTTAATTGGCCTCGCATCGCCCGTGTCAATGTGGTACTCAGTTTTAACTCGGCCTAATTTCTTTGGAAAATCTTTCTTAACGTTTTCAATGAAACCAAGCAATTCCTTTCTTTGCTTTTCATTCAAAGCGTCGCCGTCCGCCCTCGCCGATGAAATTCTCTCAGGCGGCCGCGGCGCCTCGCTCGCATTTTGAGAAGTGAAATGCCAAGTCCCATTTAAAACGTCCGGGACAAAACCTGTCCGAACCCAAAAATTCAAACCGAGAATTAAAGCCTGATCCACTTTGGGAACAATTAACGCTGGAATTAAAAATGTTTTACCGTCCAACGTAATTGGCAAATCAACGCAACCGCCCACCAAATTGTGACTGCCGTCAGCCAACTCAACATTTTTAATCGTTGTTTTTCGGATGTGCAAATTGAGCTCCTTAATCAAATACTCTCCCGGCCCCCCCAAAACACACATTGAGGCCCCACAATCAAGCAACGCAGTTACTTTACGGCCCACTATTTGCACATCTAAAAACAAACGATCATCCTCGTCTACAGACGTAAATTTTCTCTCTAACTTTGACTTCAAATTTCGCTTAATTGAATCAATTTTTGCACGCACGGTATCAATACGGATCTTTCCTATGAAGCGGCTCCACTCGCAGCCGGTCCGTCTGCACTGTTTGCGGGCCTGCTCGGCTGCGTGTTGCCTCCAGCAGGGCCCTCCTGCACGTTTTTTGCACGGCGGCATTTCTCATTTTTGCACGTCTTGCGGGACACACCCTGAGCACCACATCCCCAACAAAAGAAATTCGCAACTTTTGAGGGGCAGTAGACGTAAGTATGCCCCGGCTGAGCACAATTCCAACACCTCCTGGCACGCCCGGGGTCAGAATTTGCTCGCGCAAAAGCTGGATGTGGCTGCTTTGAGCCGGGGACAAAACTCGACCCCTTAGCCCCACCCTGGGTCCAATTCGGCCGATTGTCTCCCTTCGCCACCGTCCCATCAACTGCTACAGTTGCAGCGCGCGCCCTCGGCTGACTGTCACTCGATTGCGATGCTTTCGCGGCACTCGCCTTGCCCGAATCCGCGGCCTTTGAATTTGGCTTTTTATACACCAGGCTCGGCTGCACTGGGTTATCTGGTGCCACTGGTTCGCGATAATTGTCAATGAGCGACTGAACCGACTCTAATTTCAGGCCTTCAGCCACCAACTCGTCCAACGTTTTGATTTTTGACAGTGGCAGGTTTTTTAACAAAAACGGATTAAGCCGCTCCTTGAGGAAAGACAAACGCTCCGCCTCATGTGGTGGAAATTCAAGAAGAGAAAAACTCCTCTGCATCTCCGCCACATAAAGATTTAATCGCTCTTCCCTCCCCTGCGTTCTCAATCGAAGCTGCTGCCACAGTCGTGAATCAAAATTGGCGGGTTTGAAATTCTGCAAAAATTCCGGCTCAAATTCACTCCACGACGCCCACTTTCCGCGATTCGCAATGAACCACGTTTTTGCCGGGCCCGTGAACAAATTGTGCGCGCCGCGCCAAAACTCGCTCTCGGACAAATTGCACTCCTCTCTTTTCAGCGACACTTCAAACAAAAAATCAGCAAACGACACTTTCTCTTTCGCCTCGCCGGAGAACTGAATTTTCCAGTCCGCCACTGGAATCACCTTTCCAGCTCTCCGTGGCTCGGGAAAAGAGCGAAGTCCGCCGGCTGCCGCATCTGCAAGAAGTGGCACCGGTTCATTTCTCTGCGCGTCAAAACGCATTGGCAAATACAATAGTACGTCATCAAACCACGATGGCTGTGGCCTCGGGGTGGATTGGGCACGCAACCCCCCTCCCCCCTGGTCAAGGTCAATTTCCGGCTGGGCAACGTCACCCAGCGCGGCCACAGTCTCGTTTAGCTCATCAAAGAGAGCCGCGTTCGCCTGCGCCTGCTCACCTCCGACCTGCTCAGGGTCCTCCTCGCGTACGCCCCTCAAAACATTAAAGGCCGCACGCAAGTGCTCCCACAAAGTCGAAACTAAGCCCTTGCAACGCTCCGCGCCCTCCGCAGGCTTCAGCCTCAAAAGACACTCGCGCAAATATGCAATCTGCGCTCGCACCTTCCGAGCCTCGGTGGCGGACTTTGCGTTGGCGACGTCCTGCACCCTTGCTTTTACTGTCCCGACTTGAACGGAAATGAAATTCAGCTCCTCCACGACGGCTGGAGTTTCCACAATCACCGGCCTCTCGCGGGCCCCACTCGCAAACGCGTCGTGTGCTGCTTTTAATTCAGCTCGCAAGGCTGTGATATTTTTCTCGCCAATCTCTATTCCTAACGCCACGCACTCATGCCGCACAAATTCTTCATTCAAACGATCAAATTCGATCTTGAAATTATCCATTTTAACAATAAAAATCAACACAAAATAAAACTAAATATTTCAAACGCAACAAGAAAATAAATAAAAATTAACAATGCAATACACGCAAGAGGAATTTAGAATTTCACGCTAGCCACGAATGCACTACGGAATCCAAATAACGCTCAAGCGGCCCGATCGCGATGTCGCTCGCTTAGCAAACGCCGACCGAAAAACACAAAATACCGAAACAACAACGGCCCTCCGGTTCGAGACTCGCACGTCAACACGCCCCGCGCACGCAAGACGACCGAATAAATTCCGACTACTCGACTAGCCACGCAGAAAATTTAAAAGGGATGCCATATAACGTTAACTAGTTCTTTCTGGAAACTTCTTATATGTTGGGATGCCAGTAACAGATTTAAATGCTGCTACACATTATGCTCAATTAAATTCTCAAAATTCAAATAAAAAAAAACTAAATCAGGGTTCGTTTTCTGGTGGCTCCTGAAATGTGCAAACTGACCGAACTGTTGAAAATAATTTGGAGATTCGTATCGCAATAAAAAGAAGACCAAAGTTACAATTAATTTTGCAGGTAGTAAAATTTGCAAAACTTTTATTGTAAAATTTTAATTATAATAATTAGTATGAATGTAATGTAATGAAATTAGTGTATCAATATAAAAAAAGGGTAGGAAAAGGAATTGGATACAATATTAAAAGTGCACTTTCAAAAATGGTACTTATTCGTCGATGTCCATTTGACGAGTCGTTCTCTCTTGCTGCCCGTTGACTCTCTCAAACCCGAAGGGTGAAACGTGAAATGTGAGTGGCTCGTGCAGTGACCCAATTGACGAGGTCATCCGGCGAGCTCAGGGTGGTGTTTGAGCCGCCGTCCGGAATGACGCCCCGGTTGGCTCCACGAAGCCGTTCCTAGACACCAAACGGCCCCGAGGGGCGCCTGAAAGGTCGAAAGCGTCGTGTCAGTGAACCCGAAGGGAAAAATAGGGTGGCTCGGAAGTCCACCGGACAAAGGCCCAAATGGGGTTTAAAAATCTGCTAATAAAACTCACGTTTTACTTTGTGTCCACGACACTCGTTCGGATCCGATTTCGGCACTCGGCCGATCGTTTTGGCGAACGCACACCGCAACGGCAAGTGCGTCGCCCTTGATTGGTTTTGGGCCACTGACTCCGACCGCTTTCTGCGGAAAGCACCGCGGTGCCTCCCACCTTCCGGCACCCGTCACGTGCAAGGTGCAAAGTGCACTTGCAGGCGAGCACACTCACTCTCACTCTCGCAGCTCCCTCGCCGCCTCTGGTCTTGTCCGGCGACGTACAATTTTATTTTAAAGGGTGAAGGAAAGGAAAGTGAAATTAAAAAAAGTGTATAAAAAAAGAAATAGATTTTGCAAAATAAAAAAATGTGTGTGTAATAAATTCTGCAATATCCTAACTGCCAATTAATCGTTATAGTCTATACAAGAGTATTATTTTCAAAACTTCTCCTGCCATTCGAATCTCAACACCAGCAGCCTCAAATTTTAGTTCTATATTTGCAAAGGTTATCTTTTTAACAGACTCATATTGCAATTCACTAGCAACAAATAACACAACTCCACCACGCTCTTGGGTTGCTCGCGCAAAGGAAGCTAACTGTAAATACCCACTAATCCTCAGTGTTCCTATCTCATGTACATTTAACCAATGTTCTGTTATTGCAATAAATTGCGGCTTAACTTTAAGGCTTTGGACATAGTTTTCAACAAGTGTAAATTTTAACGCGGTTCTAATACCTCTAACGTTTAACAACATAACACTAAATTGCCTCTGAGGTGAAAGTCCTTCTTTTTTCTTCTTTTCATTCTTCTTCTGCTCTTTTTTCTCTAGCGCCACTTTTCCCTTCCTTGGCTGAGTTGGTTTTTTTGTCGCCTCCTAGTGACTCCAGCTGGTGACGACTTTGACGGGTTTGACTGCGGGTCCTTCTGCGCCATAAACTTATCCAGGCTGCGTCTCATCTCCCTCACCTCGTCAATCATTTTTTGTTGAACAGTCACTTGTTGTTGAATGGTCAGAAAGTCAAAAAAAATATTTATAAGCACCAAGTACCTCATATTTTGAATTTTTAATTCTAAGTCTGATCATAAAAATCGACATATATCGTCAGGTACCAATAAATATACGACTTGGAATTCATTGAAAAAAATGTGAAAACGTAGGGTCTTCATAAGTGTCACTGAGACCTTTTCAGAAAGTCAAAAAAAATATTTATAAGTACCAATTACCTCATATTTTGAATTTTTAATTCTAAGTCTGATCATAAAAATCGACATATATCGTCAGGTACCAATAAATATACGACTTGGAATTCATTGAAAAAAATGTGAAAACGTAGGGTCTTCATAAGTGTCACTGAGACCTTTTCAGAAAGTCAAAAAAAATATTTATAAGTACCAAGTACCTCATATTTTGAATTTTTAATTCTAAGTCCGATCATAAAAATCGACATATATCGTCAGGTACCAATAAATATACGACTTGGAATTCATTGAAAAAAATGTGAAAACGTAGGGTCTTCATAAGTGTCACTGAGACCTTTTCAGAAAGTCAAAAAAAATATTTATAAGTACCAAGTACCTCATATTTTGAATTTTTAATTCTAAGTCCGATCATAAAAATCGACATATATCGTCAGGTTAGTCAGGTACCAATAAATATTAGACTTGGAATTCATTGAAAAAAATGTGAAAACGTAGGGTCTTCATAAGTGTCACTGAGACCTTTTCAGAAAGTCAAAAAAAATATTTATAAGTACCAAGTACCTCATATTTTGAATTTTTAATTCTAAGTCTGATCATAAAAATCGACATATATCGTCAGGTACCAATAAATATACGACTTGGAATTCATTGAAAAAAATGTGAAAACGTAGGGTCTTCATAAGTGTCACTGAGACCTTTTCAGAAAGTCAAAAAAAATATTTATAAGTACCAAGTACCTCATATTTTGAATTTTTAATTCTAAGTCTGATCATAAAAATCGACATATATCGTCAGGTACCAATAAATAAACGACTTGGAATTCATTGAAAAAAATGTGAAAACGTAGGGTCTTCATAAGTGTCACTGAGACCTTTTCAGAAAGTCAAAAAAAATATTTATAAGTACCAAGTACCTCATATTTTGAATTTTTAATTCTAAGTCTGATCATAAAAATCGACATATATCGTCAGGTACCAATAAATAAACGACTTGGAATTCATTGAAAAAAATGTGAAAACGTAGGGTCTTCATAAGTGTCACTGAGACCTTTTCAGAAAGTCAAAAAAAATATTTATAAGTACCAAGTACCTCATATTTTGAATTTTTAATTCTAAGTCCGATCATAAAAATCGACATATATCGTCAGGTACCAATAAATATACGACTTGGAATTCATTGAAAAAAATGTGAAAACGTAGGGTCTTCATAAGTGTCACTGAGACCTTTTCAGAAAGTCAAAAATAATATTTATAAGTACCAAGTACCTCATATTTTGAATTTTTAATTCTAAGTCTGATCATAAAAATCGACATATATCGTCAGGTACCAATAAATATACGACTTGGAATTCATTGAAAAAAATGTGAAAACGTAGGGTCTTCATAAGTGTCACTGAGACCTTTTCAGAAAGTCAAAAAAGTACCAAGTACCTCATATTTTGAATTTTTAATTCTAAGTCTGATCATAAAAATCGACATATATCGTCACGTTAGTCAGGTACCAATAAATATTAGACTTGGAATTCATTGAAAAAAATGTGAAAACGTAGGGTCTTCATAAGTGTCACTGAGACCTTTTCAGAAAGTCAAAAAAGTACCAAGTACCTCATATTTTGAATTTTTAATTCTAAGTCCGATCATAAAAATCGACATATATCGTCAGGTACCAATAAATATACGACTTGGAATTCATTGAAAAAAATGTGAAAACGTAGGGTCTTCATAAGTGTCACTGAGACCTTTTCAGAAAGTCAAAAAAAATATTTATAAGTACCAAGTACCTCATATTTTGAATTTTTAATTCTAAGTCTGATCATAAAAATCGACATATATCGTCAGGTACCAATAAATATACGACTTGGAATTCATTGAAAAAAATGTGAAAACGTAGGGTCTTCATAAGTGTCACTGAGACCTTTTCAGAAAGTCAAAAAAAATATTTATAAGTACCAAGTACCTCATATTTTGAATTTTTAATTCTAAGTCTGATCATAAAAATCGACATATATCGTCAGGTACCAATAAATATACGACTTGGAATTCATTGAAAAAAATGTGAAAACGTAGGGTCTTCATAAGTGTCACTGAGACCTTTTCAGAAAGTCAAAAAAAATATTTATAAGTACCAAGTACCTCATATTTTGAATTTTTAATTCTAAGTCCGATCATAAAAATCGACATATATCGTCAGGTACCAATAAATATACGACTTGGAATTCATTGAAAAAAATGTGAAAACGTAGGGTCTTCATAAGTGTCACTGAGACCTTTTCAGAAAGTCAAAAAAAATATTTATAAGCACCAAGTACCTCATATTTTGAATTTTTAATTCTAAGTCTGATCATAAAAATCGACATATATCGTCAGGTACCAATAAATATACGACTTAGAATTCATTGAAAAAAATGTGAAAACGTAGGGTCTTCATAAGTGTCACTGAGACCTTTTCAGAAAGTCAAAAAAAATATTTATAAGTACCAAGTACCTCATATTTTGAATTTTTAATTCTAAGTCCGATCATAAAAATCGACATATATCGTCAGGTACCAATAAATATACGACTTGGAATTCATTGAAAAAAATGTGAAAACGTAGGGTCTTCATAAGTGTCACTGAGACCTTTTCAGAAAGTCAAAAAAAATATTTATAAGTACCAAGTACCTCATATTTTGAATTTTTAATTCTAAGTCTGATCATAAAAATCGACATATATCGTCAGGTACCAATAAATATACGACTTGGAATTCATTGAAAAAAATGTGAAAACGTAGGGTCTTCATAAGTGTCACTGAGACCTTTTCAGAAAGTCAAAAAAAATATTTATAAGTACCAAGTACCTCATATTTTGAATTTTTAATTCTAAGTCTGATCATAAAAATCGACATATATCGTCAGGTACCAATAAATATACGACTTGGAATTCATTGAAAAAAATGTGAAAACGTAGGGTCTTCATAAGTGTCACTGAGACCTTTTCAGAAAGTCAAAAAAAATATTTATAAGTACCAAGTACCTCATATTTTGAATTTTTAATTCTAAGTCTGATCATAAAAATCGACATATATCGTCAGGTACCAATAAATATACGACTTGGAATTCATTGAAAAAAATGTGAAAACGTAGGGTCTTCATAAGTGTCACTGAGACCTTTTCAGAAAGTCAAAAAAAATATTTATAAGTACCAAGTACCTCATATTTTGAATTTTTAATTCTAAGTCTGATCATAAAAATCGACATATATCGTCAGGTACCAATAAATATACGACTTGGAATTCATTGAAAAAAATGTGAAAACGTAGGGTCTTCATAAGTGTCACTGAGACCTTTTCAGAAAGTCAAAAATAATATTTATAAGTACCAAGTACCTCATATTTTGAATTTTTAATTCTAAGTCCGATCATAAAAATCGACATATATCGTCAGGTACCAATAAATATACGACTTGGAATTCATTGAAAAAAATGTGAAAACGTAGGGTCTTCATAAGTGTCACTGAGACCTTTTCAGAAAGTCAAAAAAAATATTTATAAGTACCAAGTACCTCATATTTTGAATTTTTAATTCTAAGTCTGATCATAAAAATCGACATATATCGTCAGGTACCAATAAATATACGACTTGGAATTCATTGAAAAAAATGTGAAAACGTAGGGTCTTCATAAGTGTCACTGAGACCTTTTCAGAAAGTCAAAAAAGTACCAAGTACCTCATATTTTGAATTTTTAATTCTAAGTCTGATCATAAAAATCGACATATATCGTCACGTTAGTCAGGTACCAATAAATATTAGACTTGGAATTCATTGAAAAAAATGTGAAAACGTAGGGTCTTCATAAGTGTCACTGAGACCTTTTCAGAAAGTCAAAAAAGTACCAAGTACCTCATATTTTGAATTTTTAATTCTAAGTCTGATCATAAAAATCGACATATATCGTCAGGTACCAATAAATATACGACTTGGAATTCATTGAAAAAAATGTGAAAACGTAGGGTCTTCATAAGTGTCACTGAGACCTTTTCAGAAAGTCAAAAAAAATATTTATAAGTACCAAGTACCTCATATTTTGAATTTTTAATTCTAAGTCTGATCATAAAAATCGACATATATCGTCAGGTACCAATAAATATACGACTTGGAATTCATTGAAAAAAATGTGAAAACGTAGGGTCTTCATAAGTGTCACTGAGACCTTTTCAGAAAGTCAAAAAAAATATTTATAAGTACCAAGTACCTCATATTTTGAATTTTTAATTCTAAGTCTGATCATAAAAATCGACATATATCGTCAGGTACCAATAAATATACGACTTGGAATTCATTGAAAAAAATGTGAAAACGTAGGGTCTTCATAAGTGTCACTGAGACCTTTTCAGAAAGTCAAAAATAATATTTATAAGTACCAAGTACCTCATATTTTGAATTTTTAATTCTAAGTCCGATCATAAAAATCGACATATATCGTCAGGTACCAATAAATATACGACTTGGAATTCATTGAAAAAAATGTGAAAACGTAGGGTCTTCATAAGTGTCACTGAGACCTTTTCAGAAAGTCAAAAAAAATATTTATAAGTACCAAGTACCTCATATTTTGAATTTTTAATTCTAAGTCTGATCATAAAAATCGACATATATCGTCAGGTACCAATAAATATACGACTTGGAATTCATTGAAAAAAATGTGAAAACGTAGGGTCTTCATAAGTGTCACTGAGACCTTTTCAGAAAGTCAAAAAAAATATTTATAAGTACCAAGTACCTCATATTTTGAATTTTTAATTCTAAGTCTGATCATAAAAATCGACATATATCGTCAGGTACCAATAAATATACGACTTGGAATTCATTGAAAAAAATGTGAAAACGTAGGGTCTTCATAAGTGTCACTGAGACCTTTTCAGAAAGTCAAAAAAAATATTTATAAGTACCAAGTACCTCATATTTTGAATTTTTAATTCTAAGTCTGATCATAAAAATCGACATATATCGTCAGGTACCAATAAATATACGACTTGGAATTCATTGAAAAAAATGTGAAAACGTAGGGTCTTCATAAGTGTCACTGAGACCTTTTCAGAAAGTCAAAAATAATATTTATAAGTACCAAGTACCTCATATTTTGAATTTTTAATTCTAAGTCCGATCATAAAAATCGACATATATCGTCAGGTACCAATAAATATACGACTTGGAATTCATTGAAAAAAATGTGAAAACGTAGGGTCTTCATAAGTGTCACTGAGACCTTTTCAGAAAGTCAAAAAAAATATTTATAAGTACCAAGTACCTCATATTTTGAATTTTTAATTCTAAGTCTGATCATAAAAATCGACATATATCGTCAGGTACCAATAAATATACGACTTGGAATTCATTGAAAAAAATGTGAAAACGTAGGGTCTTCATAAGTGTCACTGAGACCTTTTCAGAAAGTCAAAAAAGTACCAAGTACCTCATATTTTGAATTTTTAATTCTAAGTCTGATCATAAAAATCGACATATATCGTCACGTTAGTCAGGTACCAATAAATATTAGACTTGGAATTCATTGAAAAAAATGTGAAAACGTAGGGTCTTCATAAGTGTCACTGAGACCTTTTCAGAAAGTCAAAAAAGTACCAAGTACCTCATATTTTGAATTTTTAATTCTAAGTCTGATCATAAAAATCGACATATATCGTCAGGTACCAATAAATATACGACTTGGAATTCATTGAAAAAAATGTGAAAACGTAGGGTCTTCATAAGTGTCACTGAGACCTTTTCAGAAAGTCAAAAAAAATATTTATAAGTACCAAGTACCTCATATTTTGAATTTTTAATTCTAAGTCTGATCATAAAAATCGACATATATCGTCAGGTACCAATAAATATACGACTTGGAATTCATTGAAAAAAATGTGAAAACGTAGGGTCTTCATAAGTGTCACTGAGACCTTTTCAGAAAGTCAAAAAAAATATTTATAAGTACCAAGTACCTCATATTTTGAATTTTTAATTCTAAGTCTGATCATAAAAATCGACATATATCGTCAGGTACCAATAAATATACGACTTGGAATTCATTGAAAAAAATGTGAAAACGTAGGGTCTTCATAAGTGTCACTGAGACCTTTTCAGAAAGTCAAAAATAATATTTATAAGTACCAAGTACCTCATATTTTGAATTTTTAATTCTAAGTCCGATCATAAAAATCGACATATATCGTCAGGTACCAATAAATATACGACTTGGAATTCATTGAAAAAAATGTGAAAACGTAGGGTCTTCATAAGTGTCACTGAGACCTTTTCAGAAAGTCAAAAAAAATATTTATAAGTACCAAGTACCTCATATTTTGAATTTTTAATTCTAAGTCTGATCATAAAAATCGACATATATCGTCAGGTACCAATAAATATACGACTTGGAATTCATTGAAAAAAATGTGAAAACGTAGGGTCTTCATAAGTGTCACTGAGACCTTTTCAGAAAGTCAAAAAAGTACCAAGTACCTCATATTTTGAATTTTTAATTCTAAGTCTGATCATAAAAATCGACATATATCGTCACGTTAGTCAGGTACCAATAAATATTAGACTTGGAATTCATTGAAAAAAATGTGAAAACGTAGGGTCTTCATAAGTGTCACTGAGACCTTTTCAGAAAGTCAAAAAAGTACCAAGTACCTCATATTTTGAATTTTTAATTCTAAGTCCGATCATAAAAATCGACATATATCGTCAGGTACCAATAAATATACGACTTGGAATTCATTGAAAAAAATGTGAAAACGTAGGGTCTTCATAAGTGTCACTGAGACCTTTTCAGAAAGTCAAAAAAAATATTTATAAGTACCAAGTACCTCATATTTTGAATTTTTAATTCTAAGTCTGATCATAAAAATCGACATATATCGTCAGGTACCAATAAATATACGACTTGGAATTCATTGAAAAAAATGTGAAAACGTAGGGTCTTCATAAGTGTCACTGAGACCTTTTCAGAAAGTCAAAAAAAATATTTATAAGTACCAAGTACCTCATATTTTGAATTTTTAATTCTAAGTCTGATCATAAAAATCGACATATATCGTCAGGTACCAATAAATATACGACTTGGAATTCATTGAAAAAAATGTGAAAACGTAGGGTCTTCATAAGTGTCACTGAGACCTTTTCAGAAAGTCAAAAAAAATATTTATAAGTACCAAGTACCTCATATTTTGAATTTTTAATTCTAAGTCTGATCATAAAAATCGACATATATCGTCACGTTAGTCAGGTACCAATAAATATTAGACTTGGAATTCATTGAAAAAAATGTGAAAACGTAGGGTCTTCATAAGTGTCACTGAGACCTTTTCAGAAAGTCAAAAAAAATATTTATAAGTACCAAGTACCTCATATTTTGAATTTTTAATTCTAAGTCTGATCATAAAAATCGACATATATCGTCAGGTACCAATAAATATACGACTTGGAATTCATTGAAAAAAATGTGAAAACGTAGGGTCTTCATAAGTGTCACTGAGACCTTTTCAGAAAGTCAAAAAAAATATTTATAAGTACCAAGTACCTCATATTTTGAATTTTTAATTCTAAGTCCGATCATAAAAATCGACATATATCGTCAGGTACCAATAAATATACGACTTGGAATTCATTGAAAAAAATGTGAAAACGTAGGGTCTTCATAAGTGTCACTGAGACCTTTTCAGAAAGTCAAAAAAAATATTTATAAGTACCAAGTACCTCATATTTTGAATTTTTAATTCTAAGTCCGATCATAAAAATCGACATATATCGTCAGGTACCAATAAATATACGACTTGGAATTCATTGAAAAAAATGTGAAAACGTAGGGTCTTCATAAGTGTCACTGAGACCTTTTCAGAAAGTCAAAAAAAATATTTATAAGTACCAAGTACCTCATATTTTGAATTTTTAATTCTAAGTCTGATCATAAAAATCGACATATATCGTCAGGTACCAATAAATATACGACTTGGAATTCATTGAAAAAAATGTGAAAACGTAGGGTCTTCATAAGTGTCACTGAGACCTTTTCAGAAAGTCAAAAAAAATATTTATAAGTACCAAGTACCTCATATTTTGAATTTTTAATTCTAAGTCCGATCATGAAAATCGACATATATCGTCAGGTACCAATAAATATACGACTTGGAATTCATTGAAAAAAATGTGAAAACGTAGGGTCTTCATAAGTGTCACTGAGACCTTTTCAGAAAGTCAAAAAAAATATTTATAAGTACCAAGTACCTCATATTTTGAATTTTTAATTCTAAGTCTGATCATAAAAATCGACATATATCGTCACGTTAGTCAGGTACCAATAAATATTAGACTTGGAATTCATTGAAAAAAATGTGAAAACGTAGGGTCTTCATAAGTGTCACTGAGACCTTTTCAGAAAGTCAAAAAAGTACCAAGTACCTCATATTTTGAATTTTTAATTCTAAGTCCGATCATAAAAATCGACATATATCGTCAGGTACCAATAAATATACGACTTGGAATTCATTGAAAAAAATGTGAAAACGTAGGGTCTTCATAAGTGTCACTGAGACCTTTTCAGAAAGTCAAAAAAAATATTTATAAGTACCAAGTACCTCATATTTTGAATTTTTAATTCTAAGTCCGATCATAAAAATCGACATATATCGTCAGGTACCAATAAATATACGACTTGGAATTCATTGAAAAAAATGTGAAAACGTAGGGTCTTCATAAGTGTCACTGAGACCTTTTCAGAAAGTCAAAAAAAATATTTATAAGTACCAAGTACCTCATATTTTGAATTTTTAATTCTAAGTCTGATCATAAAAATCGACATATATCGTCAGGTACCAATAAATATACGACTTGGAATTCATTGAAAAAAATGTGAAAACGTAGGGTCTTCATAAGTGTCACTGAGACCTTTTCAGAAAGTCAAAAAAAATATTTATAAGTACCAAGTACCTCATATTTTGAATTTTTAATTCTAAGTCTGATCATAAAAATCGACATATATCGTCAGGTACCAATAAATATACGACTTGGAATTCATTGAAAAAAATGTGAAAACGTAGGGTCTTCATAAGTGTCACTGAGACCTTTTCAGAAAGTCAAAAATAATATTTATAAGTACCAAGTACCTCATATTTTGAATTTTTAATTCTAAGTCCGATCATAAAAATCGACATATATCGTCAGGTACCAATAAATATACGACTTGGAATTCATTGAAAAAAATGTGAAAACGTAGGGTCTTCATAAGTGTCACTGAGACCTTTTCAGAAAGTCAAAAAAAATATTTATAAGTACCAAGTACCTCATATTTTGAATTTTTAATTCTAAGTCTGATCATAAAAATCGACATATATCGTCAGGTACCAATAAATATACGACTTGGAATTCATTGAAAAAAATGTGAAAACGTAGGGTCTTCATAAGTGTCACTGAGACCTTTTCAGAAAGTCAAAAAAAATATTTATAAGTACCAAGTACCTCATATTTTGAATTTTTAATTCTAAGTCTGATCATAAAAATCGACATATATCGTCAGGTACCAATAAATATACGACTTGGAATTCATTGAAAAAAATGTGAAAACGTAGGGTCTTCATAAGTGTCACTGAGACCTTTTCAGAAAGTCAAAAATAATATTTATAAGTACCAAGTACCTCATATTTTGAATTTTTAATTCTAAGTCCGATCATAAAAATCGACATATATCGTCAGGTACCAATAAATATACGACTTGGAATTCATTGAAAAAAATGTGAAAACGTAGGGTCTTCATAAGTGTCACTGAGACCTTTTCAGAAAGTCAAAAAAAATATTTATAAGTACCAAGTACCTCATATTTTGAATTTTTAATTCTAAGTCTGATCATAAAAATCGACATATATCGTCAGGTACCAATAAATATACGACTTGGAATTCATTGAAAAAAATGTGAAAACGTAGGGTCTTCATAAGTGTCACTGAGACCTTTTCAGAAAGTCAAAAAAGTACCAAGTACCTCATATTTTGAATTTTTAATTCTAAGTCTGATCATAAAAATCGACATATATCGTCACGTTAGTCAGGTACCAATAAATATTAGACTTGGAATTCATTGAAAAAAATGTGAAAACGTAGGGTCTTCATAAGTGTCACTGAGACCTTTTCAGAAAGTCAAAAAAGTACCAAGTACCTCATATTTTGAATTTTTAATTCTAAGTCTGATCATAAAAATCGACATATATCGTCAGGTACCAATAAATATACGACTTGGAATTCATTGAAAAAAATGTGAAAACGTAGGGTCTTCATAAGTGTCACTGAGACCTTTTCAGAAAGTCAAAAAAAATATTTATAAGTACCAAGTACCTCATATTTTGAATTTTTAATTCTAAGTCTGATCATAAAAATCGACATATATCGTCAGGTACCAATAAATATACGACTTGGAATTCATTGAAAAAAATGTGAAAACGTAGGGTCTTCATAAGTGTCACTGAGACCTTTTCAGAAAGTCAAAAAAAATATTTATAAGTACCAAGTACCTCATATTTTGAATTTTTAATTCTAAGTCTGATCATAAAAATCGACATATATCGTCAGGTACCAATAAATATACGACTTGGAATTCATTGAAAAAAATGTGAAAACGTAGGGTCTTCATAAGTGTCACTGAGACCTTTTCAGAAAGTCAAAAATAATATTTATAAGTACCAAGTACCTCATATTTTGAATTTTTAATTCTAAGTCCGATCATAAAAATCGACATATATCGTCAGGTACCAATAAATATACGACTTGGAATTCATTGAAAAAAATGTGAAAACGTAGGGTCTTCATAAGTGTCACTGAGACCTTTTCAGAAAGTCAAAAAAAATATTTATAAGTACCAAGTACCTCATATTTTGAATTTTTAATTCTAAGTCTGATCATAAAAATCGACATATATCGTCAGGTACCAATAAATATACGACTTGGAATTCATTGAAAAAAATGTGAAAACGTAGGGTCTTCATAAGTGTCACTGAGACCTTTTCAGAAAGTCAAAAAAGTACCAAGTACCTCATATTTTGAATTTTTAATTCTAAGTCTGATCATAAAAATCGACATATATCGTCACGTTAGTCAGGTACCAATAAATATTAGACTTGGAATTCATTGAAAAAAATGTGAAAACGTAGGGTCTTCATAAGTGTCACTGAGACCTTTTCAGAAAGTCAAAAAAGTACCAAGTACCTCATATTTTGAATTTTTAATTCTAAGTCCGATCATAAAAATCGACATATATCGTCAGGTACCAATAAATATACGACTTGGAATTCATTGAAAAAAATGTGAAAACGTAGGGTCTTCATAAGTGTCACTGAGACCTTTTCAGAAAGTCAAAAAAAATATTTATAAGTACCAAGTACCTCATATTTTGAATTTTTAATTCTAAGTCTGATCATAAAAATCGACATATATCGTCAGGTACCAATAAATATACGACTTGGAATTCATTGAAAAAAATGTGAAAACGTAGGGTCTTCATAAGTGTCACTGAGACCTTTTCAGAAAGTCAAAAAAAATATTTATAAGTACCAAGTACCTCATATTTTGAATTTTTAATTCTAAGTCTGATCATAAAAATCGACATATATCGTCAGGTACCAATAAATATACGACTTGGAATTCATTGAAAAAAATGTGAAAACGTAGGGTCTTCATAAGTGTCACTGAGACCTTTTCAGAAAGTCAAAAAAAATATTTATAAGTACCAAGTACCTCATATTTTGAATTTTTAATTCTAAGTCTGATCATAAAAATCGACATATATCGTCACGTTAGTCAGGTACCAATAAATATTAGACTTGGAATTCATTGAAAAAAATGTGAAAACGTAGGGTCTTCATAAGTGTCACTGAGACCTTTTCAGAAAGTCAAAAAAAATATTTATAAGTACCAAGTACCTCATATTTTGAATTTTTAATTCTAAGTCTGATCATAAAAATCGACATATATCGTCAGGTACCAATAAATATACGACTTGGAATTCATTGAAAAAAATGTGAAAACGTAGGGTCTTCATAAGTGTCACTGAGACCTTTTCAGAAAGTCAAAAAAAATATTTATAAGTACCAAGTACCTCATATTTTGAATTTTTAATTCTAAGTCCGATCATAAAAATCGACATATATCGTCAGGTACCAATAAATATACGACTTGGAATTCATTGAAAAAAATGTGAAAACGTAGGGTCTTCATAAGTGTCACTGAGACCTTTTCAGAAAGTCAAAAAAAATATTTATAAGTACCAAGTACCTCATATTTTGAATTTTTAATTCTAAGTCCGATCATAAAAATCGACATATATCGTCAGGTACCAATAAATATACGACTTGGAATTCATTGAAAAAAATGTGAAAACGTAGGGTCTTCATAAGTGTCACTGAGACCTTTTCAGAAAGTCAAAAAAAATATTTATAAGTACCAAGTACCTCATATTTTGAATTTTTAATTCTAAGTCTGATCATAAAAATCGACATATATCGTCAGGTACCAATAAATATACGACTTGGAATTCATTGAAAAAAATGTGAAAACGTAGGGTCTTCATAAGTGTCACTGAGACCTTTTCAGAAAGTCAAAAAAAATATTTATAAGTACCAAGTACCTCATATTTTGAATTTTTAATTCTAAGTCCGATCATGAAAATCGACATATATCGTCAGGTACCAATAAATATACGACTTGGAATTCATTGAAAAAAATGTGAAAACGTAGGGTCTTCATAAGTGTCACTGAGACCTTTTCAGAAAGTCAAAAAAAATATTTATAAGTACCAAGTACCTCATATTTTGAATTTTTAATTCTAAGTCTGATCATAAAAATCGACATATATCGTCACGTTAGTCAGGTACCAATAAATATTAGACTTGGAATTCATTGAAAAAAATGTGAAAACGTAGGGTCTTCATAAGTGTCACTGAGACCTTTTCAGAAAGTCAAAAAAGTACCAAGTACCTCATATTTTGAATTTTTAATTCTAAGTCCGATCATAAAAATCGACATATATCGTCAGGTACCAATAAATATACGACTTGGAATTCATTGAAAAAAATGTGAAAACGTAGGGTCTTCATAAGTGTCACTGAGACCTTTTCAGAAAGTCAAAAAAAATATTTATAAGTACCAAGTACCTCATATTTTGAATTTTTAATTCTAAGTCCGATCATAAAAATCGACATATATCGTCAGGTACCAATAAATATACGACTTGGAATTCATTGAAAAAAATGTGAAAACGTAGGGTCTTCATAAGTGTCACTGAGACCTTTTCAGAAAGTCAAAAAAAATATTTATAAGTACCAAGTACCTCATATTTTGAATTTTTAATTCTAAGTCCGATCATAAAAATCGACATATATCGTCAGGTACCAATAAATATACGACTTGGAATTCATTGAAAAAAATGTGAAAACGTAGGGTCTTCATAAGTGTCACTGAGACCTTTTCAGAAAGTCAAAAAAAATATTTATAAGTACCAAGTACCTCATATTTTGAATTTTTAATTCTAAGTCTGATCATAAAAATCGACATATATCGTCAGGTACCAATAAATATACGACTTGGAATTCATTGAAAAAAATGTGAAAACGTAGGGTCTTCATAAGTGTCACTGAGACCTTTTCAGAAAGTCAAAAAAGTACCAAGTACCTCATATTTTGAATTTTTAATTCTAAGTCTGATCATAAAAATCGACATATATCGTCACGTTAGTCAGGTACCAATAAATATTAGACTTGGAATTCATTGAAAAAAATGTGAAAACGTAGGGTCTTCATAAGTGTCACTGAGACCTTTTCAGAAAGTCAAAAAAGTACCAAGTACCTCATATTTTGAATTTTTAATTCTAAGTCCGATCATAAAAATCGACATATATCGTCAGGTACCAATAAATATACGACTTGGAATTCATTGAAAAAAATGTGAAAACGTAGGGTCTTCATAAGTGTCACTGAGACCTTTTCAGAAAGTCAAAAAAAATATTTATAAGTACCAAGTACCTCATATTTTGAATTTTTAATTCTAAGTCTGATCATAAAAATCGACATATATCGTCAGGTACCAATAAATATACGACTTGGAATTCATTGAAAAAAATGTGAAAACGTAGGGTCTTCATAAGTGTCACTGAGACCTTTTCAGAAAGTCAAAAAAAATATTTATAAGTACCAAGTACCTCATATTTTGAATTTTTAATTCTAAGTCTGATCATAAAAATCGACATATATCGTCAGGTACCAATAAATATACGACTTGGAATTCATTGAAAAAAATGTGAAAACGTAGGGTCTTCATAAGTGTCACTGAGACCTTTTCAGAAAGTCAAAAAAAATATTTATAAGTACCAAGTACCTCATATTTTGAATTTTTAATTCTAAGTCTGATCATAAAAATCGACATATATCGTCACGTTAGTCAGGTACCAATAAATATTAGACTTGGAATTCATTGAAAAAAATGTGAAAACGTAGGGTCTTCATAAGTGTCACTGAGACCTTTTCAGAAAGTCAAAAAAAATATTTATAAGTACCAAGTACCTCATATTTTGAATTTTTAATTCTAAGTCTGATCATAAAAATCGACATATATCGTCAGGTACCAATAAATATACGACTTGGAATTCATTGAAAAAAATGTGAAAACGTAGGGTCTTCATAAGTGTCACTGAGACCTTTTCAGAAAGTCAAAAAAAATATTTATAAGTACCAAGTACCTCATATTTTGAATTTTTAATTCTAAGTCCGATCATAAAAATCGACATATATCGTCAGGTACCAATAAATATACGACTTGGAATTCATTGAAAAAAATGTGAAAACGTAGGGTCTTCATAAGTGTCACTGAGACCTTTTCAGAAAGTCAAAAAAAATATTTATAAGTACCAAGTACCTCATATTTTGAATTTTTAATTCTAAGTCCGATCATAAAAATCGACATATATCGTCAGGTACCAATAAATATACGACTTGGAATTCATTGAAAAAAATGTGAAAACGTAGGGTCTTCATAAGTGTCACTGAGACCTTTTCAGAAAGTCAAAAAAAATATTTATAAGTACCAAGTACCTCATATTTTGAATTTTTAATTCTAAGTCTGATCATAAAAATCGACATATATCGTCAGGTACCAATAAATATACGACTTGGAATTCATTGAAAAAAATGTGAAAACGTAGGGTCTTCATAAGTGTCACTGAGACCTTTTCAGAAAGTCAAAAAAAATATTTATAAGTACCAAGTACCTCATATTTTGAATTTTTAATTCTAAGTCCGATCATGAAAATCGACATATATCGTCAGGTACCAATAAATATACGACTTGGAATTCATTGAAAAAAATGTGAAAACGTAGGGTCTTCATAAGTGTCACTGAGACCTTTTCAGAAAGTCAAAAAAAATATTTATAAGTACCAAGTACCTCATATTTTGAATTTTTAATTCTAAGTCTGATCATAAAAATCGACATATATCGTCACGTTAGTCAGGTACCAATAAATATTAGACTTGGAATTCATTGAAAAAAATGTGAAAACGTAGGGTCTTCATAAGTGTCACTGAGACCTTTTCAGAAAGTCAAAAAAGTACCAAGTACCTCATATTTTGAATTTTTAATTCTAAGTCCGATCATAAAAATCGACATATATCGTCAGGTACCAATAAATATACGACTTGGAATTCATTGAAAAAAATGTGAAAACGTAGGGTCTTCATAAGTGTCACTGAGACCTTTTCAGAAAGTCAAAAAAAATATTTATAAGTACCAAGTACCTCATATTTTGAATTTTTAATTCTAAGTCCGATCATAAAAATCGACATATATCGTCAGGTACCAATAAATATACGACTTGGAATTCATTGAAAAAAATGTGAAAACGTAGGGTCTTCATAAGTGTCACTGAGACCTTTTCAGAAAGTCAAAAAAAATATTTATAAGTACCAAGTACCTCATATTTTGAATTTTTAATTCTAAGTCCGATCATAAAAATCGACATATATCGTCAGGTACCAATAAATATACGACTTGGAATTCATTGAAAAAAATGTGAAAACGTAGGGTCTTCATAAGTGTCACTGAGACCTTTTCAGAAAGTCAAAAAAAATATTTATAAGTACCAAGTACCTCATATTTTGAATTTTTAATTCTAAGTCTGATCATAAAAATCGACATATATCGTCAGGTACCAATAAATATACGACTTGGAATTCATTGAAAAAAATGTGAAAACGTAGGGTCTTCATAAGTGTCACTGAGACCTTTTCAGAAAGTCAAAAAAAATATTTATAAGTACCAAGTACCTCATATTTTGAATTTTTAATTCTAAGTCCGATCATGAAAATCGACATATATCGTCAGGTACCAATAAATATACGACTTGGAATTCATTGAAAAAAATGTGAAAACGTAGGGTCTTCATAAGTGTCACTGAGACCTTTTCAGAAAGTCAAAAAAAATATTTATAAGTACCAAGTACCTCATATTTTGAATTTTTAATTCTAAGTCTGATCATAAAAATCGACATATATCGTCACGTTAGTCAGGTACCAATAAATATTAGACTTGGAATTCATTGAAAAAAATGTGAAAACGTAGGGTCTTCATAAGTGTCACTGAGACCTTTTCAGAAAGTCAAAAAAGTACCAAGTACCTCATATTTTGAATTTTTAATTCTAAGTCCGATCATAAAAATCGACATATATCGTCAGGTACCAATAAATATACGACTTGGAATTCATTGAAAAAAATGTGAAAACGTAGGGTCTTCATAAGTGTCACTGAGACCTTTTCAGAAAGTCAAAAAAAATATTTATAAGTACCAAGTACCTCATATTTTGAATTTTTAATTCTAAGTCCGATCATAAAAATCGACATATATCGTCAGGTACCAATAAATATACGACTTGGAATTCATTGAAAAAAATGTGAAAACGTAGGGTCTTCATAAGTGTCACTGAGACCTTTTCAGAAAGTCAAAAAAAATATTTATAAGTACCAAGTACCTCATATTTTGAATTTTTAATTCTAAGTCCGATCATAAAAATCGACATATATCGTCAGGTACCAATAAATATACGACTTGGAATTCATTGAAAAAAATGTGAAAACGTAGGGTCTTCATAAGTGTCACTGAGACCTTTTCAGAAAGTCAAAAAAAATATTTATAAGTACCAAGTACCTCATATTTTGAATTTTTAATTCTAAGTCTGATCATAAAAATCGACATATATCGTCAGGTACCAATAAATATACGACTTGGAATTCATTGAAAAAAATGTGAAAACGTAGGGTCTTCATAAGTGTCACTGAGACCTTTTCAGAAAGTCAAAAAAAATATTTATAAGTACCAAGTACCTCATATTTTGAATTTTTAATTCTAAGTCCGATCATGAAAATCGACATATATCGTCAGGTACCAATAAATATACGACTTGGAATTCATTGAAAAAAATGTGAAAACGTAGGGTCTTCATAAGTGTCACTGAGACCTTTTCAGAAAGTCAAAAAAAATATTTATAAGTACCAAGTACCTCATATTTTGAATTTTTAATTCTAAGTCTGATCATAAAAATCGACATATATCGTCAGGTACCAATAAATATACGACTTGGAATTCATTGAAAAAAATGTGAAAACGTAGGGTCTTCATAAGTGTCACTGAGACCTTTTCAGAAAGTCAAAAAAAATATTTATAAGTACCAAGTACCTCATATTTTGAATTTTTAATTCTAAGTCTGATCATAAAAATCGACATATATCGTCAGGTACCAATAAATATACGACTTGGAATTCATTGAAAAAAATGTGAAAACGTAGGGTCTTCATAAGTGTCACTGAGACCTTTTCAGAAAGTCAAAAAAAATATTTATAAGTACCAAGTACCTCATATTTTGAATTTTTAATTCTAAGTCTGATCATAAAAATCGACATATATCGTCAGGTACCAATAAATATACGACTTGGAATTCATTGAAAAAAATGTGAAAACGTAGGGTCTTCATAAGTGTCACTGAGACCTTTTCAGAAAGTCAAAAAAAATATTTATAAGTACCAAGTACCTCATATTTTGAATTTTTAATTCTAAGTCTGATCATAAAAATCGACATATATCGTCAGGTACCAATAAATATACGACTTGGAATTCATTGAAAAAAATGTGAAAACGTAGGGTCTTCATAAGTGTCACTGAGACCTTTTCAGAAAGTCAAAAATAATATTTATAAGTACCAAGTACCTCATATTTTGAATTTTTAATTCTAAGTCCGATCATAAAAATCGACATATATCGTCAGGTACCAATAAATATACGACTTGGAATTCATTGAAAAAAATGTGAAAACGTAGGGTCTTCATAAGTGTCACTGAGACCTTTTCAGAAAGTCAAAAAAAATATTTATAAGTACCAAGTACCTCATATTTTGAATTTTTAATTCTAAGTCTGATCATAAAAATCGACATATATCGTCAGGTACCAATAAATATACGACTTGGAATTCATTGAAAAAAATGTGAAAACGTAGGGTCTTCATAAGTGTCACTGAGACCTTTTCAGAAAGTCAAAAAAGTACCAAGTACCTCATATTTTGAATTTTTAATTCTAAGTCTGATCATAAAAATCGACATATATCGTCACGTTAGTCAGGTACCAATAAATATTAGACTTGGAATTCATTGAAAAAAATGTGAAAACGTAGGGTCTTCATAAGTGTCACTGAGACCTTTTCAGAAAGTCAAAAAAGTACCAAGTACCTCATATTTTGAATTTTTAATTCTAAGTCCGATCATAAAAATCGACATATATCGTCAGGTACCAATAAATATACGACTTGGAATTCATTGAAAAAAATGTGAAAACGTAGGGTCTTCATAAGTGTCACTGAGACCTTTTCAGAAAGTCAAAAAAAATATTTATAAGTACCAAGTACCTCATATTTTGAATTTTTAATTCTAAGTCTGATCATAAAAATCGACATATATCGTCAGGTACCAATAAATATACGACTTGGAATTCATTGAAAAAAATGTGAAAACGTAGGGTCTTCATAAGTGTCACTGAGACCTTTTCAGAAAGTCAAAAAAAATATTTATAAGTACCAAGTACCTCATATTTTGAATTTTTAATTCTAAGTCTGATCATAAAAATCGACATATATCGTCAGGTACCAATAAATATACGACTTGGAATTCATTGAAAAAAATGTGAAAACGTAGGGTCTTCATAAGTGTCACTGAGACCTTTTCAGAAAGTCAAAAAAGTACCAAGTACCTCATATTTTGAATTTTTAATTCTAAGTCTGATCATAAAAATCGACATATATCGTCACGTTAGTCAGGTACCAATAAATATTAGACTTGGAATTCATTGAAAAAAATGTGAAAACGTAGGGTCTTCATAAGTGTCACTGAGACCTTTTCAGAAAGTCAAAAAAGTACCAAGTACCTCATATTTTGAATTTTTAATTCTAAGTCTGATCATAAAAATCGACATATATCGTCAGGTACCAATAAATATACGACTTGGAATTCATTGAAAAAAATGTGAAAACGTAGGGTCTTCATAAGTGTCACTGAGACCTTTTCAGAAAGTCAAAAAAAATATTTATAAGTACCAAGTACCTCATATTTTGAATTTTTAATTCTAAGTCTGATCATAAAAATCGACATATATCGTCAGGTACCAATAAATATACGACTTGGAATTCATTGAAAAAAATGTGAAAACGTAGGGTCTTCATAAGTGTCACTGAGACCTTTTCAGAAAGTCAAAAAAAATATTTATAAGTACCAAGTACCTCATATTTTGAATTTTTAATTCTAAGTCTGATCATAAAAATCGACATATATCGTCAGGTACCAATAAATATACGACTTGGAATTCATTGAAAAAAATGTGAAAACGTAGGGTCTTCATAAGTGTCACTGAGACCTTTTCAGAAAGTCAAAAATAATATTTATAAGTACCAAGTACCTCATATTTTGAATTTTTAATTCTAAGTCCGATCATAAAAATCGACATATATCGTCAGGTACCAATAAATATACGACTTGGAATTCATTGAAAAAAATGTGAAAACGTAGGGTCTTCATAAGTGTCACTGAGACCTTTTCAGAAAGTCAAAAAAAATATTTATAAGTACCAAGTACCTCATATTTTGAATTTTTAATTCTAAGTCTGATCATAAAAATCGACATATATCGTCAGGTACCAATAAATATACGACTTGGAATTCATTGAAAAAAATGTGAAAACGTAGGGTCTTCATAAGTGTCACTGAGACCTTTTCAGAAAGTCAAAAAAGTACCAAGTACCTCATATTTTGAATTTTTAATTCTAAGTCTGATCATAAAAATCGACATATATCGTCACGTTAGTCAGGTACCAATAAATATTAGACTTGGAATTCATTGAAAAAAATGTGAAAACGTAGGGTCTTCATAAGTGTCACTGAGACCTTTTCAGAAAGTCAAAAAAGTACCAAGTACCTCATATTTTGAATTTTTAATTCTAAGTCCGATCATAAAAATCGACATATATCGTCAGGTACCAATAAATATACGACTTGGAATTCATTGAAAAAAATGTGAAAACGTAGGGTCTTCATAAGTGTCACTGAGACCTTTTCAGAAAGTCAAAAAAAATATTTATAAGTACCAAGTACCTCATATTTTGAATTTTTAATTCTAAGTCTGATCATAAAAATCGACATATATCGTCAGGTACCAATAAATATACGACTTGGAATTCATTGAAAAAAATGTGAAAACGTAGGGTCTTCATAAGTGTCACTGAGACCTTTTCAGAAAGTCAAAAAAAATATTTATAAGTACCAAGTACCTCATATTTTGAATTTTTAATTCTAAGTCTGATCATAAAAATCGACATATATCGTCAGGTACCAATAAATATACGACTTGGAATTCATTGAAAAAAATGTGAAAACGTAGGGTCTTCATAAGTGTCACTGAGACCTTTTCAGAAAGTCAAAAAAAATATTTATAAGTACCAAGTACCTCATATTTTGAATTTTTAATTCTAAGTCTGATCATAAAAATCGACATATATCGTCACGTTAGTCAGGTACCAATAAATATTAGACTTGGAATTCATTGAAAAAAATGTGAAAACGTAGGGTCTTCATAAGTGTCACTGAGACCTTTTCAGAAAGTCAAAAAAGTACCAAGTACCTCATATTTTGAATTTTTAATTCTAAGTCCGATCATAAAAATCGACATATATCGTCAGGTACCAATAAATATACGACTTGGAATTCATTGAAAAAAATGTGAAAACGTAGGGTCTTCATAAGTGTCACTGAGACCTTTTCAGAAAGTCAAAAAAAATATTTATAAGTACCAAGTACCTCATATTTTGAATTTTTAATTCTAAGTCCGATCATAAAAATCGACATATATCGTCAGGTACCAATAAATATACGACTTGGAATTCATTGAAAAAAATGTGAAAACGTAGGGTCTTCATAAGTGTCACTGAGACCTTTTCAGAAAGTCAAAAAAAATATTTATAAGTACCAAGTACCTCATATTTTGAATTTTTAATTCTAAGTCCGATCATAAAAATCGACATATATCGTCAGGTACCAATAAATATACGACTTGGAATTCATTGAAAAAAATGTGAAAACGTAGGGTCTTCATAAGTGTCACTGAGACCTTTTCAGAAAGTCAAAAAAAATATTTATAAGTACCAAGTACCTCATATTTTGAATTTTTAATTCTAAGTCTGATCATAAAAATCGACATATATCGTCAGGTACCAATAAATATACGACTTGGAATTCATTGAAAAAAATGTGAAAACGTAGGGTCTTCATAAGTGTCACTGAGACCTTTTCAGAAAGTCAAAAAAAATATTTATAAGTACCAAGTACCTCATATTTTGAATTTTTAATTCTAAGTCCGATCATGAAAATCGACATATATCGTCAGGTACCAATAAATATACGACTTGGAATTCATTGAAAAAAATGTGAAAACGTAGGGTCTTCATAAGTGTCACTGAGACCTTTTCAGAAAGTCAAAAAAAATATTTATAAGTACCAAGTACCTCATATTTTGAATTTTTAATTCTAAGTCTGATCATAAAAATCGACATATATCGTCAGGTACCAATAAATATACGACTTGGAATTCATTGAAAAAAATGTGAAAACGTAGGGTCTTCATAAGTGTCACTGAGACCTTTTCAGAAAGTCAAAAAAAATATTTATAAGTACCAAGTACCTCATATTTTGAATTTTTAATTCTAAGTCTGATCATAAAAATCGACATATATCGTCAGGTACCAATAAATATACGACTTGGAATTCATTGAAAAAAATGTGAAAACGTAGGGTCTTCATAAGTGTCACTGAGACCTTTTCAGAAAGTCAAAAAAAATATTTATAAGTACCAAGTACCTCATATTTTGAATTTTTAATTCTAAGTCTGATCATAAAAATCGACATATATCGTCAGGTACCAATAAATATACGACTTGGAATTCATTGAAAAAAATGTGAAAACGTAGGGTCTTCATAAGTGTCACTGAGACCTTTTCAGAAAGTCAAAAAAAATATTTATAAGTACCAAGTACCTCATATTTTGAATTTTTAATTCTAAGTCTGATCATAAAAATCGACATATATCGTCAGGTACCAATAAATATACGACTTGGAATTCATTGAAAAAAATGTGAAAACGTAGGGTCTTCATAAGTGTCACTGAGACCTTTTCAGAAAGTCAAAAATAATATTTATAAGTACCAAGTACCTCATATTTTGAATTTTTAATTCTAAGTCCGATCATAAAAATCGACATATATCGTCAGGTACCAATAAATATACGACTTGGAATTCATTGAAAAAAATGTGAAAACGTAGGGTCTTCATAAGTGTCACTGAGACCTTTTCAGAAAGTCAAAAAAAATATTTATAAGTACCAAGTACCTCATATTTTGAATTTTTAATTCTAAGTCTGATCATAAAAATCGACATATATCGTCAGGTACCAATAAATATACGACTTGGAATTCATTGAAAAAAATGTGAAAACGTAGGGTCTTCATAAGTGTCACTGAGACCTTTTCAGAAAGTCAAAAAAGTACCAAGTACCTCATATTTTGAATTTTTAATTCTAAGTCTGATCATAAAAATCGACATATATCGTCACGTTAGTCAGGTACCAATAAATATTAGACTTGGAATTCATTGAAAAAAATGTGAAAACGTAGGGTCTTCATAAGTGTCACTGAGACCTTTTCAGAAAGTCAAAAAAGTACCAAGTACCTCATATTTTGAATTTTTAATTCTAAGTCCGATCATAAAAATCGACATATATCGTCAGGTACCAATAAATATACGACTTGGAATTCATTGAAAAAAATGTGAAAACGTAGGGTCTTCATAAGTGTCACTGAGACCTTTTCAGAAAGTCAAAAAAAATATTTATAAGTACCAAGTACCTCATATTTTGAATTTTTAATTCTAAGTCTGATCATAAAAATCGACATATATCGTCAGGTACCAATAAATATACGACTTGGAATTCATTGAAAAAAATGTGAAAACGTGGGGTCTTCATAAGTGTCACTGAGACCTTTTCAGAAAGTCAAAAAAAATATTTATAAGTACCAAGTACCTCATATTTTGAATTTTTAATTCTAAGTCTGATCATAAAAATCGACATATATCGTCAGGTACCAATAAATATACGACTTGGAATTCATTGAAAAAAATGTGAAAACGTAGGGTCTTCATAAGTGTCACTGAGACCTTTTCAGAAAGTCAAAAAAAATATTTATAAGTACCAAGTACCTCATATTTTGAATTTTTAATTCTAAGTCTGATCATAAAAATCGACATATATCGTCAGGTACCAATAAATATACGACTTGGAATTCATTGACAAAAATGTGAAAACGTAGGGTCTTCATAAGTGTCACTGAGACCTTTTCAGAAAGTCAAAAAAAATATTTATAAGTACCAAGTACCTCATATTTTGAATTTTTAATTCTAAGTCTGATCATAAAAATCGACATATATCGTCAGGTACCAATAAATATACGACTTGGAATTCATTGAAAAAAATGTGAAAACGTAGGGTCTTCATAAGTGTCACTGAGACCTTTTCAGAAAGTCAAAAAAAATATTTATAAGTACCAAGTACCTCATATTTTGAATTTTTAATTCTAAGTCCGATCATAAAAATCGACATATATCGTCAGGTACCAATAAATATACGACTTGGAATTCATTGAAAAAAATGTGAAAACGTAGGGTCTTCATAAGTGTCACTGAGACCTTTTCAGAAAGTCAAAAAAAATATTTATAAGTACCAAGTACCTCATATTTTGAATTTTTAATTCTAAGTCCGATCATAAAAATCGACATATATCGTCAGGTACCAATAAATATACGGCTTGGAATTCATTGAAAAAAATGTGAAAACGTAGGGTCTTCATAAGTGTCACTGAGACCTTTTCAGAAAGTCAAAAAAAATATTTATAAGTACCAAGTACCTCATATTTTGAATTTTTAATTCTAAGTCTGATCATAAAAATCGACATATATCGTCAGGTACCAATAAATATACGGCTTGGAATTCATTGAAAAAAATGTGAAAACGTAGGGTCTTCATAAGTGTCACTGAGACCTTTTCAGAAAGTCAAAAAAAATATTTATAAGTACCAAGTACCTCATATTTTGAATTTTTAATTCTAAGTCCGATCATAAAAATCGACATATATCGTCAGGTACCAATAAATATACGACTTGGAATTCATTGGAAAAAATGTGAAAACGTCGGGTCTTCATAAGTGTCACTGAGACCTTTTCAGAAAGTCAAAAAAAATATTTATAAGTACCAAGTACCTCATATTTTGAATTTTTAATTCTAAGTCTGATCATAAAAATCGACATATATCGTCAGGTACCAATAAATATACGACTTGGAATTCATTGAAAAAAATGTGAAAACGTAGGGTCTTCATAAGTGTCACTGAGACCTTTTCAGAAAGTCAAAAAAAATATTTATAAGTACCAAGTACCTCATATTTTGAATTTTTAATTCTAAGTCTGATCATAAAAATCGACATATATCGTCAGGTACCAATAAATATACGACTTGGAATTCATTGAAAAAAATGTGAAAACGTAGGGTCTTCATAAGTGTCACTGAGACCTTTTCAGAAAGTCAAAAAAAATATTTATATGTACCAAGTACCTCATATTTTGAATTTTTAATTCTAAGTCTGATTATAAAAATCGACATATATCGTCAGGTACCAATAAATATACGACTTGGAATTCATTGAAAAAAATGTGAAAACGTAGGGTCTTCATAAGTGTCACTGAGACCTTTTCAGAAAGTCAAAAAAAATATTTATAAGTACCAAGTACCTCATATTTTGAATTTTTAATTCTAAGTCTGATCATAAAAATCGACATATATCGTCAGGTTAGTCAGGTACCAATAAATATTAGACTTGGAATTCATTGAAAAAAATGTGAAAACGTAGGGTCTTCATAAGTGTCACTGAGACCTTTTCAGAAAGTCAAAAAAAATATTTATAAGTACCAAGTACCTCATATTTTGAATTTTTAATTCTAAGTCTGATCATAAAAATCGACATATATCGTCAGGTACCAATAAATATACGACTTGGAATTCATTGAAAAAAATGTGAAAACGTAGGGTCTTCATAAGTGTCACTGAGACCTTTTCAGAAAGTCAAAAAAAATATTTATAAGTACCAAGTACCTCATATTTTGAATTTTTAATTCTAAGTCCGATCATAAAAATCGACATATATCGTCAGGTACCAATAAATATACGACTTGGAATTCATTGAAAAAAATGTGAAAACGTAGGGTCTTCATAAGTGTCACTGAGACCTTTTCAGAAAGTCAAAAAAAATATTTATAAGTACCAAGTACCTCATATTTTGAATTTTTAATTCTAAGTCTGATCATAAAAATCGACATATATCGTCAGGTACCAATAAATATACGACTTGGAATTCATTGAAAAAAATGTGAAAACGTAGGGTCTTCATAAGTGTCACTGAGACCTTTTCAGAAAGTCAAAAAAAATATTTATAAGTACCAAGTACCTCATATTTTGAATTTTTAATTCTAAGTCCGATCATAAAAATCGACATATATCGTCAGGTACCAATAAATATACGACTTGGAATTCATTGAAAAAAATGTGAAAACGTAGGGTCTTCATAAGTGTCACTGAGACCTTTTCAGAAAGTCAAAAAAAATATTTATAAGTACCAAGTACCTCATATTTTGAATTTTTAATTCTAAGTCCGATCATAAAAATCGACATATATCGTCAGGTACCAATAAATATACGGCTTGGAATTCATTGAAAAAAATGTGAAAACGTAGGGTCTTCATAAGTGTCACTGAGACCTTTTCAGAAAGTCAAAAAAAATATTTATAAGTACCAAGTACCTCATATTTTGAATTTTTAATTCTAAGTCTGATCATAAAAATCGACATATATCGTCAGGTACCAATAAATATACGGCTTGGAATTCATTGAAAAAAATGTGAAAACGTAGGGTCTTCATAAGTGTCACTGAGACCTTTTCAGAAAGTCAAAAAAAATATTTATAAGTACCAAGTACCTCATATTTTGAATTTTTAATTCTAAGTCCGATCATAAAAATCGACATATATCGTCAGGTACCAATAAATATACGACTTGGAATTCATTGGAAAAAATGTGAAAACGTCGGGTCTTCATAAGTGTCACTGAGACCTTTTCAGAAAGTCAAAAAAAATATTTATAAGTACCAAGTACCTCATATTTTGAATTTTTAATTCTAAGTCTGATCATAAAAATCGACATATATCGTCAGGTACCAATAAATATACGACTTGGAATTCATTGAAAAAAATGTGAAAACGTAGGGTCTTCATAAGTGTCACTGAGACCTTTTCAGAAAGTCAAAAAAAATATTTATAAGTACCAAGTACCTCATATTTTGAATTTTTAATTCTAAGTCTGATCATAAAAATCGACATATATCGTCAGGTACCAATAAATATACGACTTGGAATTCATTGAAAAAAATGTGAAAACGTAGGGTCTTCATAAGTGTCACTGAGACCTTTTCAGAAAGTCAAAAAAAATATTTATATGTACCAAGTACCTCATATTTTGAATTTTTAATTCTAAGTCTGATTATAAAAATCGACATATATCGTCAGGTACCAATAAATATACGACTTGGAATTCATTGAAAAAAATGTGAAAACGTAGGGTCTTCATAAGTGTCACTGAGACCTTTTCAGAAAGTCAAAAAAAATATTTATAAGTACCAAGTACCTCATATTTTGAATTTTTAATTCTAAGTCTGATCATAAAAATCGACATATATCGTCAGGTTAGTCAGGTACCAATAAATATTAGACTTGGAATTCATTGAAAAAAATGTGAAAACGTAGGGTCTTCATAAGTGTCACTGAGACCTTTTCAGAAAGTCAAAAAAAATATTTATAAGTACCAAGTACCTCATATTTTGAATTTTTAATTCTAAGTCTGATCATAAAAATCGACATATATCGTCAGGTACCAATAAATATACGACTTGGAATTCATTGAAAAAAATGTGAAAACGTAGGGTCTTCATAAGTGTCACTGAGACCTTTTCAGAAAGTCAAAAAAAATATTTATAAGTACCAAGTACCTCATATTTTGAATTTTTAATTCTAAGTCCGATCATAAAAATCGACATATATCGTCAGGTACCAATAAATATACGACTTGGAATTCATTGAAAAAAATGTGAAAACGTAGGGTCTTCATAAGTGTCACTGAGACCTTTTCAGAAAGTCAAAAAAAATATTTATAAGTACCAAGTACCTCATATTTTGAATTTTTAATTCTAAGTCTGATCATAAAAATCGACATATATCGTCAGGTACCAATAAATATACGACTTGGAATTCATTGAAAAAAATGTGAAAACGTAGGGTCTTCATAAGTGTCACTGAGACCTTTTCAGAAAGTCAAAAAAAATATTTATAAGTACCAAGTACCTCATATTTTGAATTTTTAATTCTAAGTCCGATCATAAAAATCGACATATATCGTCAGGTACCAATAAATATACGACTTGGAATTCATTGAAAAAAATGTGAAAACGTAGGGTCTTCATAAGTGTCACTGAGACCTTTTCAGAAAGTCAAAAAAAATATTTATAAGTACCAAGTACCTCATATTTTGAATTTTTAATTCTAAGTCCGATCATAAAAATCGACATATATCGTCAGGTACCAATAAATATACGACTTGGAATTCATTGAAAAAAATGTGAAAACGTAGGGTCTTCATAAGTGTCACTGAGACCTTTTCAGAAAGTCAAAAAAAATATTTATAAGTACCAAGTACCTCATATTTTGAATTTTTAATTCTAAGTCTGATCATAAAAATCGACATATATCGTCAGGTACCAATAAATATACGACTTGGAATTCATTGAAAAAAATGTGAAAACGTAGGGTCTTCATAAGTGTCACTGAGACCTTTTCAGAAAGTCAAAAAAAATATTTATAAGTACCAAGTACCTCATATTTTGAATTTTTAATTCTAAGTCTGATCATAAAAATCGACATATATCGTCAGGTACCAATAAATATACGACTTGGAATTCATTGAAAAAAATGTGAAAACGTAGGGTCTTCATAAGTGTCACTGAGACCTTTTCAGAAAGTCAAAAAAAATATTTATAAGTACCAAGTACCTCATATTTTGAATTTTTAATTCTAAGTCCGATCATGAAAATCGACATATATCGTCAGGTACCAATAAATATACGACTTGGAATTCATTGAAAAAAATGTGAAAACGTAGGGTCTTCATAAGTGTCACTGAGACCTTTTCAGAAAGTCAAAAAAAATATTTATAAGTACCAAGTACCTCATATTTTGAATTTTTAATTCTAAGTCTGATCATAAAAATCGACATATATCGTCAGGTACCAATAAATATACGACTTGGAATTCATTGAAAAAAATGTGAAAACGTAGGGTCTTCATAAGTGTCACTGAGACCTTTTCAGAAAGTCAAAAAAGTACCAAGTACCTCATATTTTGAATTTTTAATTCTAAGTCCGATCATAAAAATCGACATATATCGTCAGGTACCAATAAATATACGACTTGGAATTCATTGAAAAAAATGTGAAAACGTAGGATCTTCATAAGTGTCACTGAGACCTTTTCAGAAAGTCAAAAATAATATTTATAAGTACCAAGTACCTCATATTTTGAATTTTTAATTCTATGTCCGATCATAAAAATCGACATATATCGTCAGGTACCAATAAATATACGACTTGGAATTCATTGAAAAAAATGTGAAAACGTAGGGTCCTCATAAGTGTCACTGAGACCTTTTCAGAAAGTCAAAAAAAATATTTATAAGTACCAAGTACCTCATATTTTGAATTTTTAATTCTAAGTCTGATCATAAAAATCGACATATATCGTCAGGTTAGTCAGGTACCAATAAATATTAGACTTGGAATTCATTGAAAAAAATGT
The DNA here is from genome assembly GCF_031216515.1 of Neocloeon triangulifer. Lineage (NCBI taxonomy): Eukaryota > Metazoa > Arthropoda > Insecta > Ephemeroptera > Baetidae > Neocloeon > Neocloeon triangulifer. The sequence continues at coordinate 7,153,092 of NW_026775562.1, forward strand.
GAAAACGTAGGGTCTTCATAAGTGTCACTGAGACCTTTTCAGAAAGTCAAAAAAAATATTTATAAGTACCAAGTACCTCATATTTTGAATTTTTAATTCTAAGTCTGATCATAAAAATCGACATATATCGTCAGGTACCAATAAATATACGACTTGGAATTCATTGAAAAAAATGTGAAAACGTAGGATTCAAGATTCAAGATTCAAGATTCAAGATTTCTTTATTTTGTTAAGCATTATATACCACATAACATACATAGTAAATAACAGCTTTTTAAAATAAGTCAGTGTACATGGCATTATTTAAACGATAAAATTCGTTCAAGTCATAGAATTTGTGCTCTAACACATAAGCTTTCACCATTTTTACAAGAACCTCGTCATTTTCGAGGACTTTTAAGATATCGGTAATGCATTAAATATTCTGGGGATCATGATTTCTGGGTTTTCTACAGATTTCTTAAGCTTTACTTCTTTCACAACCAAATCATTACAGCAAAGATTAGTCTGATTATGTCTAGTCACTCTCCTCGTATCTACAGTATCACTATATTTCTGAAATAGGTTTCGGTTTTGCACTAAGAATTTTATACATTCAAGTATATACAACGATGGCACGGTCATTATATTATATTTGACAAATAATGGTTTACAAGTATCCAACGCTTCATTAGATCGCCAGTAGGGAATGCCCGCCATGGCTCTCAACGCTCTTTTCTGTGCTCTAAATACTTTGATTAAATGACTAGAACCCCCCCAAATTACAATCCCATACATTATATGACTCTGAACGTGTGAAAAATAGATCAATTTAAGAATGTTATCTGACACCTTGTATTTTAGTCTAGTGAACACATGAGAGACTCCTCTCATTTTATTGACAACCTTATCACAGTGATCATTCCAGTTAAGTGTATCATTAATTTGTACTCCCAAGAGTTTACCAGTTTTACAGATTTCTATACTCTTATCTTCAATTTTAACATCAGGTTGAACAAGATTTTTTGTTTGGCTGGTATGTATTTGTAGTATTTTAGATTTTTCTGAATTTATCCTCAAAAAATTATCATTAGCAAAACCGACAAAACTGTCATTTACAGCCACCGTTTTAGTATTTACTTCAGGGAAAGACTCTCCCTTGACTATAGCCGTGGAGTCGTCGGCAAACAAAATCAGGAGGGCCAAGAACACAGCGAGAGGAATATCATTTAAATACATAGAAAACCCAATTGGGCCGAGAACTGTGCCTTGCGGCACACCCCTGTTACTCTCTAATATATCCGAGTTAATAAACTCCTCGTACCTATCACAACCAAGGTTCTTGAGCTGTACAAATTGTTTCCTATTTGATAAGAAGCAGGCCAACCACGAGAGCAAGTTCTCGTTTAGACCGTATTGTTTTAACTTATGTATGAGGAGAGGTGGATGAAGGGTGCCAAATGCGTTAGAGAAATCATACAAGATAACATTCACTTTTTCTTTTGCTTCAACTGATTCGTACAAAGATGTTACATAACTATATAAGGCCGTTACAGTATTTTTTCCCTTTCTAAATCCATGTTGCTCAGGTATTTGGATATTATTAGTGTTCAAGTGGTTTTCCAATCTATGTAAAAAGGCTTTCTCATATACTTTTGATATTGATGACGTTATCGCAATTGGTCTATAATTTGAAGGGTTTTCTTTTTCGCCCTTTTTAAACAGTGGGATAATTTTAGCAAGTTTCATATTTTCGGGGAAACTACCTTTTAGGAATGACTCGTTTATTAAATAAGTAAGAGGCGCAGTGATATACATTGAAATTTTTTTCAGTACAGTGGTTGAAATTCCATCCCACCCAGATGAATTTTTAGATGGGAGATGATTTATTATACTATATATTTCAAACTCCTCAAAAAGCTGTAATTCTTGTACCATATTACCAAGGTTATCAGTCACTTTGGAACAATCAGCTAAATTTATATTATTTAGGTCAGGCTCTGGTTCAACAAATACATTGTTCAGGCAATTGGCGATATTAAGTTTAATTGATTCTTTAGCACCGTTTATATTTAATTCGTCAATATACTCTGAATTTTTACTTTTCCCTAATTTAGTGTTTATAAGTTTCCACGCTGCACTGGATTTGTTTTTAGATGTTGCAATTTTCCTATCATTTACTTGCTTTGTTTCTATTTGTATTTTATTAACAACTTCCTTCTTCATGTGTTTCAGTTTTAGCTTCAGTTCAGCCTTGACCTTGTGATCTAAATTTGATTTTATTTCTTGACTTAAATTAATCATTTTGGTTTGTAACTGCCTTGTCTCATCTGTCAATTTAATTTTTCCGATTTGGTTAGCCCTGATAACAACACGTCTTAATGGGAAAGATTTTTCAAAATATTTAACAAGAATGCCCATAAAGATTTCACTTTTTTCATTCACAGAGCTAGCCTGGAAAACTTGCTCCCAACTTTCCTGCTCGAGGAGGGAGAAAAGATTCAGATAATTCTCTTCAGTGTAACTTCTTATATATTTGAAAGTGTCTTTAATTTTCTCTACTGGCAGTTTAACTGATACTGACACAGCACTGTGGTCTGAGAACAAAACTGGAATTATGTTAAATGTGCTCTCCAAGTTAAAATTTGCATAAACATGATCTAGTAAGGTTCCCCCATTTTTATTTACTCTAGTTATTTTATTTTCATTTAGCAAGGTTAGGTTATGTAATTTTACGATTTCTTTAAGTTTTGTACAATTTTCGTCATTAACCATCAGATCGATATTAAAGTCTCCTGCTAATATTGTATGACCACAAAACCTGTTTTGCATAAGAACTGAATCAATGTGTTCAAGAAATTCTGGAATTTTACTATTTGACTTTGAATTACTCGGCCGATAGACACCAATAATATTAATATTTTCGGACTGCATTATTAATTTGCTTGCACAGAATTCAAAAAACATCTCTTTAGAAAAAATTTTTATATTTTTTGCTGTAGCTTTCAGAAGTTTATTTTTTAAGATAAGTACTCCACCTCTTTCAAACTTTTTTATGTTTCGGCCAAAGTAAGCTATTAGATCGTAACCCTCCAAATGGAAGGTTTTAATTTCACATGAGTCAAGCCAATGTTCAGTTATTACTATTAAATCTGGGCGTACTTGCAGGCTTCGAATAAAATTTTCAAACTCGGTAAATTTATCTGGTGTTTTCAACCCGCGGACATTTAAATTTAATATATTTAAGTTTTTTAAGCGACTTTGTGTATGGACTTGCGGTCTTCATAAGTGTCACTGAGACCTTTTCAGAAAGTCAAAAAAAATATTTATAAGTACCAAGTACCTCATATTTTGAATTTTTAATTCTAAGTCTGATCATAAAAATCGACATATATCGTCAGGTACCAATAAATATACGACTTGGAATTCATTGAAAAAAATGTGAAAACGTAGGGTCTTCATAAGTGTCACTGAGACCTTTTCAGAAAGTCAAAAAAGTACCAAGTACCTCATATTTTGAATTTTTAATTCTAAGTCTGATCATAAAAATCGACATATATCGTCAGGTTAGTCAGGTACCAATAAATATACGACTTGGAATTCATTGAAAAAAATGTGAAAACGTAGGGTCTTCATAAGTGTCACTGAGACCTTTTCAGAAAGTCAAAAAAAATATTTATAAGTACCAAGTACCTCATATTTTGAATTTTTAATTCTAAGTCCGATCATAAAAATCGACATATATCGTCAGGTACCAATAAATATACGACTTGGAATTCATTGAAAAAAATGTGAAAACGTAGGGTCTTCATAAGTGTCACTGAGACCTTTTCAGAAAGTCAAAAAAAATATTTATAAGTACCAAGTACCTCATATTTTGAATTTTTAATTCTAAGTCTGATCATAAAAATCGACATATATCGTCAGGTACCAATAAATATACGACTTGGAATTCATTGAAAAAAATGTGAAAACGTAGGGTCTTCATAAGTGTCACTGAGACCTTTTCAGAAAGTCAAAAAAAATATTTATAAGTACCAAGTACCTCATATTTTGAATTTTTAATTCTAAGTCTGATTATAAAAATCGACATATATCGTCAGGTACCAATAAATATACGACTTGGAATTCATTGAAAAAAATGTGAAAACGTAGGGTCTTCATAAGTGTCACTGAGACCTTTTCAGAAAGTCAAAAAAAATATTTATAAGTACCAAGTACCTCATATTTTGAATTTTTAATTCTAAGTCCGATCATAAAAATCGACATATATCGTCAGGTACCAATAAATATACGACTTGGAATTCATTGAAAAAAATGTGAAAACGTAGGGTCTTCATAAGTGTCACTGAGACCTTTTCAGAAAGTCAAAAAAAATATTTATAAGTACCAAGTACCTCATATTTTGAATTTTTAATTCTAAGTCTGATCATAAAAATCGACATATATCGTCAGGTACCAATAAATATACGACTTGGAATTCATTGAAAAAAATGTGAAAACGTAGGGTCTTCATAAGTGTCACTGAGACCTTTTCAGAAAGTCAAAAAAAATATTTATAAGTACCAAGTACCTCATATTTTGAATTTTTAATTCTAAGTCTGATTATAAAAATCGACATATATCGTCAGGTACCAATAAATATACGACTTGGAATTCATTGAAAAAAATGTGAAAACGTAGGGTCTTCATAAGTGTCACTGAGACCTTTTCAGAAAGTCAAAAAAAATATTTATAAGTACCAAGTACCTCATATTTTGAATTTTTAATTCTAAGTCCGATCATAAAAATCGACATATATCGTCAGGTACCAATAAATATACGACTTGGAATTCATTGAAAAAAATGTGAAAACGTAGGGTCTTCATAAGTGTCACTGAGACCTTTTCAGAAAGTCAAAAAAAATATTTATAAGTACCAAGTACCTCATATTTTGAATTTTTAATTCTAAGTCTGATTATAAAAATCGACATATATCGTCAGGTACCAATAAATATACGACTTGGAATTCATTGAAAAAAATGTGAAAACGTAGGGTCTTCATAAGTGTCACTGAGACCTTTTCAGAAAGTCAAAAAAAATATTTATAAGTACCAAGTACCTCATATTTTGAATTTTTAATTCTAAGTCCGATCATAAAAATCGACATATATCGTCAGGTACCAATAAATATACGACTTGGAATTCATTGAAAAAAATGTGAAAACGTAGGGTCTTCATAAGTGTCACTGAGACCTTTTCAGAAAGTCAAAAAAAATATTTATAAGTACCAAGTACCTCATATTTTGAATTTTTAATTCTAAGTCTGATCATAAAAATCGACATATATCGTCAGGTACCAATAAATATACGACTTGGAATTCATTGAAAAAAATGTGAAAACGTAGGGTCTTCATAAGTGTCACTGAGACCTTTTCAGAAAGTCAAAAAAAATATTTATAAGTACCAAGTACCTCATATTTTGAATTTTTAATTCTAAGTCTGATTATAAAAATCGACATATATCGTCAGGTACCAATAAATATACGACTTGGAATTCATTGAAAAAAATGTGAAAACGTAGGGTCTTCATAAGTGTCACTGAGACCTTTTCAGAAAGTCAAAAAAAATATTTATAAGTACCAAGTACCTCATATTTTGAATTTTTAATTCTAAGTCCGATCATAAAAATCGACATATATCGTCAGGTACCAATAAATATACGACTTGGAATTCATTGAAAAAAATGTGAAAACGTAGGGTCTTCATAAGTGTCACTGAGACCTTTTCAGAAAGTCAAAAAAAATATTTATAAGTACCAAGTACCTCATATTTTGAATTTTTAATTCTAAGTCTGATCATAAAAATCGACATATATCGTCAGGTACCAATAAATATACGACTTGGAATTCATTGAAAAAAATGTGAAAACGTAGGGTCTTCATAAGTGTCACTGAGACCTTTTCAGAAAGTCAAAAATAATATTTATAAGTACCAAGTACCTCATATTTTGAATTTTTAATTCTAAGTCTGATTATAAAAATCGACATATATCGTCAGGTACCAATAAATATACGACTTGGAATTCATTGAAAAAAATGTGAAAACGTAGGGTCTTCATAAGTGTCACTGAGACCTTTTCAGAAAGTCAAAAAAAATATTTATAAGTACCAAGTACCTCATATTTTGAATTTTTAATTCTAAGTCTGATTATAAAAATCGACATATATCGTCAGGTACCAATAAATATACGACTTGGAATTCATTGAAAAAAATGTGAAAACGTAGGGTCTTCATAAGTGTCACTGAGACCTTTTCAGAAAGTCAAAAAAAATATTTATAAGTACCAAGTACCTCATATTTTGAATTTTTAATTCTAAGTCCGATCATAAAAATCGACATATATCGTCAGGTACCAATAAATATACGACTTGGAATTCATTGAAAAAAATGTGAAAACGTAGGGTCTTCATAAGTGTCACTGAGACCTTTTCAGAAAGTCAAAAAAAATATTTATAAGTACCAAGTACCTCATATTTTGAATTTTTAATTCTAAGTCTGATCATAAAAATCGACATATATCGTCAGGTACCAATAAATATACGACTTGGAATTCATTGAAAAAAATGTGAAAACGTAGGGTCTTCATAAGTGTCACTGAGACCTTTTCAGAAAGTCAAAAAAAATATTTATAAGTACCAAGTACCTCATATTTTGAATTTTTAATTCTAAGTCTGATTATAAAAATCGACATATATCGTCAGGTACCAATAAATATACGACTTGGAATTCATTGAAAAAAATGTGAAAACGTAGGGTCTTCATAAGTGTCACTGAGACCTTTTCAGAAAGTCAAAAAAAATATTTATAAGTACCAAGTACCTCATATTTTGAATTTTTAATTCTAAGTCTGATCATAAAAATCGACATATATCGTCAGGTACCAATAAATATACGACTTGGAATTCATTGAAAAAAATGTGAAAACGTAGGGTCTTCATAAGTGTCACTGAGACCTTTTCAGAAAGTCAAAAATAATATTTATAAGTACCAAGTACCTCATATTTTGAATTTTTAATTCTAAGTCTGATTATAAAAATCGACATATATCGTCAGGTACCAATAAATATACGACTTGGAATTCATTGAAAAAAATGTGAAAACGTAGGGTCTTCATAAGTGTCACTGAGACCTTTTCAGAAAGTCAAAAAAAATATTTATAAGTACCAAGTACCTCATATTTTGAATTTTTAATTCTAAGTCTGATTATAAAAATCGACATATATCGTCAGGTACCAATAAATATACGACTTGGAATTCATTGAAAAAAATGTGAAAACGTAGGGTCTTCATAAGTGTCACTGAGACCTTTTCAGAAAGTCAAAAAAAATATTTATAAGTACCAAGTACCTCATATTTTGAATTTTTAATTCTAAGTCCGATCATAAAAATCGACATATATCGTCAGGTACCAATAAATATACGACTTGGAATTCATTGAAAAAAATGTGAAAACGTAGGGTCTTCATAAGTGTCACTGAGACCTTTTCAGAAAGTCAAAAAAAATATTTATAAGTACCAAGTACCTCATATTTTGAATTTTTAATTCTAAGTCTGATCATAAAAATCGACATATATCGTCAGGTACCAATAAATATACGACTTGGAATTCATTGAAAAAAATGTGAAAACGTAGGGTCTTCATAAGTGTCACTGAGACCTTTTCAGAAAGTCAAAAATAATATTTATAAGTACCAAGTACCTCATATTTTGAATTTTTAATTCTAAGTCCGATCATAAAAATCGACATATATCGTCAGGTACCAATAAATATACGACTTGGAATTCATTGAAAAAAATGTGAAAACGTAGGGTCTTCATAAGTGTCACTGAGACCTTTTCAGAAAGTCAAAAAAAATATTTATAAGTACCAAGTACCTCATATTTTGAATTTTTAATTCTAAGTCTGATTATAAAAATCGACATATATCGTCAGGTACCAATAAATATACGACTTGGAATTCATTGAAAAAAATGTGAAAACGTAGGGTCTTCATAAGTGTCACTGAGACCTTTTCAGAAAGTCAAAAAAAATATTTATAAGTACCAAGTACCTCATATTTTGAATTTTTAATTCTAAGTCTGATCATAAAAATCGACATATATCGTCAGGTACCAATAAATATACGACTTGGAATTCATTGAAAAAAATGTGAAAACGTAGGGTCTTCATAAGTGTCACTGAGACCTTTTCAGAAAGTCAAAAATAATATTTATAAGTACCAAGTACCTCATATTTTGAATTTTTAATTCTAAGTCCGATCATAAAAATCGACATATATCGTCAGGTACCAATAAATATACGACTTGGAATTCATTGAAAAAAATGTGAAAACGTAGGGTCTTCATAAGTGTCACTGAGACCTTTTCAGAAAGTCAAAAAAAATATTTATAAGTACCAAGTACCTCATATTTTGAATTTTTAATTCTAAGTCTGATCATAAAAATCGACATATATCGTCAGGTTAGTCAGGTACCAATAAATATTAGACTTGGAATTCATTGAAAAAAATGTGAAAACGTAGGGTCTTCATAAGTGTCACTGAGACCTTTTCAGAAAGTCAAAAAAAATATTTATAAGTACCAAGTACCTCATATTTTGAATTTTTAATTCTAAGTCTGATCATAAAAATCGACATATATCGTCAGGTACCAATAAATATACGACTTGGAATTCATTGAAAAAAATGTGAAAACGTAGGGTCTTCATAAGTGTCACTGAGACCTTTTCAGAAAGTCAAAAAAAATATTTATAAGTACCAAGTACCTCATATTTTGAATTTTTAATTCTAAGTCCGATCATAAAAATCGACATATATCGTCAGGTACCAATAAATATACGACTTGGAATTCATTGAAAAAAATGTGAAAACGTAGGGTCTTCATAAGTGTCACTGAGACCTTTTCAGAAAGTCAAAAATAATATTTATAAGTACCAAGTACCTCATATTTTGAATTTTTAATTCTAAGTCCGATCATAAAAATCGACATATATCGTCAGGTACCAATAAATATACGACTTGGAATTCATTGAAAAAAATGTGAAAACGTAGGGTCCTCATAAGTGTCACTGAGACCTTTTCAGAAAGTCAAAAAAAATATTTATAAGTACCAAGTACCTCATATTTTGAATTTTTAATTCTAAGTCTGATCATAAAAATCGACATATATCGTCAGGTTAGTCAGGTACCAATAAATATTAGACTTGGAATTCATTGAAAAAAATGTGAAAACGTAGGGTCTTCATAAGTGTCACTGAGACCTTTTCAGAAAGTCAAAAAAAATATTTATAAGTACCAAGTACCTCATATTTTGAATTTTTAATTCTAAGTCTGATCATAAAAATCGACATATATCGTCAGGTACCAATAAATATACGACTTGGAATTCATTGAAAAAAATGTGAAAACGTAGGGTCTTCATAAGTGTCACTGAGACCTTTTCAGAAAGTCAAAAATAATATTTATAAGTACCAAGTACCTCATATTTTGAATTTTTAATTCTAAGTCCGATCATAAAAATCGACATATATCGTCAGGTACCAATAAATATACGACTTGGAATTCATTGAAAAAAATGTGAAAACGTAGGGTCCTCATAAGTGTCACTGAGACCTTTTCAGAAAGTCAAAAAAAATATTTATAAGTACCAAGTACCTCATATTTTGAATTTTTAATTCTAAGTCTGATCATAAAAATCGACATATATCGTCAGGTACCAATAAATATACGACTTGGAATTCATTGAAAAAAATGTGAAAACGTAGGGTCTTCATAAGTGTCACTGAGACCTTTTCAGAAAGTCAAAAAAAATATTTATAAGTACCAAGTACCTCATATTTTGAATTTTTAATTCTAAGTCCGATCATAAAAATCGACATATATCGTCAGGTACCAATAAATATACGACTTGGAATTCATTGAAAAAAATGTGAAAACGTAGGGTCTTCATAAGTGTCACTGAGACCTTTTCAGAAAGTCAAAAAAAATATTTATAAGTACCAAGTACCTCATATTTTGAATTTTTAATTCTAAGTCTGATCATAAAAATCGACATATATCGTCAGGTACCAATAAATATACGACTTGGAATTCATTGAAAAAAATGTGAAAACGTAGGGTCTTCATAAGTGTCACTGAGACCTTTTCAGAAAGTCAAAAAAAATATTTATAAGTACCAAGTACCTCATATTTTGAATTTTTAATTCTAAGTCTGATTATAAAAATCGACATATATCGTCAGGTACCAATAAATATACGACTTGGAATTCATTGAAAAAAATGTGAAAACGTAGGGTCTTCATAAGTGTCACTGAGACCTTTTCAGAAAGTCAAAAAAAATATTTATAAGTACCAAGTACCTCATATTTTGAATTTTTAATTCTAAGTCCGATCATAAAAATCGACATATATCGTCAGGTACCAATAAATATACGACTTGGAATTCATTGAAAAAAATGTGAAAACGTAGGGTCTTCATAAGTGTCACTGAGACCTTTTCAGAAAGTCAAAAAAAATATTTATAAGTACCAAGTACCTCATATTTTGAATTTTTAATTCTAAGTCTGATCATAAAAATCGACATATATCGTCAGGTACCAATAAATATACGACTTGGAATTCATTGAAAAAAATGTGAAAACGTAGGGTCTTCATAAGTGTCACTGAGACCTTTTCAGAAAGTCAAAAATAATATTTATAAGTACCAAGTACCTCATATTTTGAATTTTTAATTCTAAGTCTGATCATAAAAATCGACATATATCGTCAGGTACCAATAAATATACGGCTTGGAATTCATTGAAAAAAATGTGAAAACGTAGGGTCTTCATAAGTGTCACTGAGACCTTTTCAGAAAGTCAAAAAAAATATTTATAAGTACCAAGTACCTCATATTTTGAATTTTTAATTCTAAGTCCGATCATAAAAATCGACATATATCGTCAGGTACCAATAAATATACGACTTGGAATTCATTGGAAAAAATGTGAAAACGTCGGGTCTTCATAAGTGTCACTGAGACCTTTTCAGAAAGTCAAAAAAAATATTTATAAGTACCAAGTACCTCATATTTTGAATTTTTAATTCTAAGTCTGATCATAAAAATCGACATATATCGTCAGGTACCAATAAATATACGACTTGGAATTCATTGAAAAAAATGTGAAAACGTAGGGTCTTCATAAGTGTCACTGAGACCTTTTCAGAAAGTCAAAAAAAATATTTATAAGTACCAAGTACCTCATATTTTGAATTTTTAATTCTAAGTCTGATCATAAAAATCGACATATATCGTCAGGTACCAATAAATATACGACTTGGAATTCATTGAAAAAAATGTGAAAACGTAGGGTCTTCATAAGTGTCACTGAGACCTTTTCAGAAAGTCAAAAAAAATATTTATATGTACCAAGTACCTCATATTTTGAATTTTTAATTCTAAGTCTGATTATAAAAATCGACATATATCGTCAGGTACCAATAAATATACGACTTGGAATTCATTGAAAAAAATGTGAAAACGTAGGGTCTTCATAAGTGTCACTGAGACCTTTTCAGAAAGTCAAAAAAAATATTTATAAGTACCAAGTACCTCATATTTTGAATTTTTAATTCTAAGTCTGATCATAAAAATCGACATATATCGTCAGGTTAGTCAGGTACCAATAAATATTAGACTTGGAATTCATTGAAAAAAATGTGAAAACGTAGGGTCTTCATAAGTGTCACTGAGACCTTTTCAGAAAGTCAAAAAAAATATTTATAAGTACCAAGTACCTCATATTTTGAATTTTTAATTCTAAGTCTGATCATAAAAATCGACATATATCGTCAGGTACCAATAAATATACGACTTGGAATTCATTGAAAAAAATGTGAAAACGTAGGGTCTTCATAAGTGTCACTGAGACCTTTTCAGAAAGTCAAAAAAAATATTTATAAGTACCAAGTACCTCATATTTTGAATTTTTAATTCTAAGTCCGATCATAAAAATCGACATATATCGTCAGGTACCAATAAATATACGACTTGGAATTCATTGAAAAAAATGTGAAAACGTAGGGTCTTCATAAGTGTCACTGAGACCTTTTCAGAAAGTCAAAAAAAATATTTATAAGTACCAAGTACCTCATATTTTGAATTTTTAATTCTAAGTCTGATCATAAAAATCGACATATATCGTCAGGTACCAATAAATATACGACTTGGAATTCATTGAAAAAAATGTGAAAACGTAGGGTCTTCATAAGTGTCACTGAGACCTTTTCAGAAAGTCAAAAAAAATATTTATAAGTACCAAGTACCTCATATTTTGAATTTTTAATTCTAAGTCCGATCATAAAAATCGACATATATCGTCAGGTACCAATAAATATACGACTTGGAATTCATTGAAAAAAATGTGAAAACGTAGGGTCTTCATAAGTGTCACTGAGACCTTTTCAGAAAGTCAAAAAAAATATTTATAAGTACCAAGTACCTCATATTTTGAATTTTTAATTCTAAGTCCGATCATAAAAATCGACATATATCGTCAGGTACCAATAAATATACGACTTGGAATTCATTGAAAAAAATGTGAAAACGTAGGGTCTTCATAAGTGTCACTGAGACCTTTTCAGAAAGTCAAAAAAAATATTTATAAGTACCAAGTACCTCATATTTTGAATTTTTAATTCTAAGTCTGATCATAAAAATCGACATATATCGTCAGGTACCAATAAATATACGACTTGGAATTCATTGAAAAAAATGTGAAAACGTAGGGTCTTCATAAGTGTCACTGAGACCTTTTCAGAAAGTCAAAAAAAATATTTATAAGTACCAAGTACCTCATATTTTGAATTTTTAATTCTAAGTCTGATCATAAAAATCGACATATATCGTCAGGTACCAATAAATATACGACTTGGAATTCATTGAAAAAAATGTGAAAACGTAGGGTCTTCATAAGTGTCACTGAGACCTTTTCAGAAAGTCAAAAAAAATATTTATAAGTACCAAGTACCTCATATTTTGAATTTTTAATTCTAAGTCCGATCATGAAAATCGACATATATCGTCAGGTACCAATAAATATACGACTTGGAATTCATTGAAAAAAATGTGAAAACGTAGGGTCTTCATAAGTGTCACTGAGACCTTTTCAGAAAGTCAAAAAAAATATTTATAAGTACCAAGTACCTCATATTTTGAATTTTTAATTCTAAGTCTGATCATAAAAATCGACATATATCGTCAGGTACCAATAAATATACGACTTGGAATTCATTGAAAAAAATGTGAAAACGTAGGGTCTTCATAAGTGTCACTGAGACCTTTTCAGAAAGTCAAAAAAGTACCAAGTACCTCATATTTTGAATTTTTAATTCTAAGTCCGATCATAAAAATCGACATATATCGTCAGGTACCAATAAATATACGACTTGGAATTCATTGAAAAAAATGTGAAAACGTAGGATCTTCATAAGTGTCACTGAGACCTTTTCAGAAAGTCAAAAATAATATTTATAAGTACCAAGTACCTCATATTTTGAATTTTTAATTCTATGTCCGATCATAAAAATCGACATATATCGTCAGGTACCAATAAATATACGACTTGGAATTCATTGAAAAAAATGTGAAAACGTAGGGTCCTCATAAGTGTCACTGAGACCTTTTCAGAAAGTCAAAAATAATATTTATAAGTACCAAGTACCTCATATTTTGAATTTTTAATTCTAAGTCCGATCATAAAAATCGACATATATCGTCAGGTACCAATAAATATTAGACTTGGAATTCATTGAAAAAAATGTGAAAACGTAGGGTCTTCATAAGTGTCACTGAGACCTTTTCAGAAAGTCAAAAAAAATATTTATAAGTACCAAGTACCTCATATTTTGAATTTTTAATTCTAAGTCTGATCATAAAAATCGACATATATCGTCAGGTACCAATAAATATACGACTTGGAATTCATTGAAAAAAATGTGAAAACGTAGGATTCAAGATTCAAGATTCAAGATTCAAGATTTCTTTATTTTGTTAAGCATTATATACCACATAACATACATAGTAAATAACAGCTTTTTAAAATAAGTCAGTGTACATGGCATTATTTAAACGATAAAATTCGTTCAAGTCATAGAATTTGTGCTCTAACACATAAGCTTTCACCATTTTTACAAGAACCTCGTCATTTTCGAGGACTTTTAAGATATCGGTAATGCATTAAATATTCTGGGGATCATGATTTCTGGGTTTTCTACAGATTTCTTAAGCTTTACTTCTTTCACAACCAAATCATTACAGCAAAGATTAGTCTGATTATGTCTAGTCACTCTCCTCGTATCTACAGTATCACTATATTTCTGAAATAGGTTTCGGTTTTGCACTAAGAATTTTATACATTCAAGTATATACAACGATGGCACGGTCATTATATTATATTTGACAAATAATGGTTTACAAGTATCCAACGCTTCATTAGATCGCCAGTAGGGAATGCCCGCCATGGCTCTCAACGCTCTTTTCTGTGCTCTAAATACTTTGATTAAATGACTAGAACCCCCCCAAATTACAATCCCATACATTATATGACTCTGAACGTGTGAAAAATAGATCAATTTAAGAATGTTATCTGACACCTTGTATTTTAGTCTAGTGAACACATGAGAGACTCCTCTCATTTTATTGACAACCTTATCACAGTGATCATTCCAGTTAAGTGTATCATTAATTTGTACTCCCAAGAGTTTACCAGTTTTACAGATTTCTATACTCTTATCTTCAATTTTAACATCAGGTTGAACAAGATTTTTTGTTTGGCTGGTATGTATTTGTAGTATTTTAGATTTTTCTGAATTTATCCTCAAAAAATTATCATTAGCAAAACCGACAAAACTGTCATTTACAGCCACCGTTTTAGTATTTACTTCAGGGAAAGACTCTCCCTTGACTATAGCCGTGGAGTCGTCGGCAAACAAAATCAGGAGGGCCAAGAACACAGCGAGAGGAATATCATTTAAATACATAGAAAACCCAATTGGGCCGAGAACTGTGCCTTGCGGCACACCCCTGTTACTCTCTAATATATCCGAGTTAATAAACTCCTCGTACCTATCACAACCAAGGTTCTTGAGCTGTACAAATTGTTTCCTATTTGATAAGAAGCAGGCCAACCACGAGAGCAAGTTCTCGTTTAGACCGTATTGTTTTAACTTATGTATGAGGAGAGGTGGATGAAGGGTGCCAAATGCGTTAGAGAAATCATACAAGATAACATTCACTTTTTCTTTTGCTTCAACTGATTCGTACAAAGATGTTACATAACTATATAAGGCCGTTACAGTATTTTTTCCCTTTCTAAATCCATGTTGCTCAGGTATTTGGATATTATTAGTGTTCAAGTGGTTTTCCAATCTATGTAAAAAGGCTTTCTCATATACTTTTGATATTGATGACGTTATCGCAATTGGTCTATAATTTGAAGGGTTTTCTTTTTCGCCCTTTTTAAACAGTGGGATAATTTTAGCAAGTTTCATATTTTCGGGGAAACTACCTTTTAGGAATGACTCGTTTATTAAATAAGTAAGAGGCGCAGTGATATACATTGAAATTTTTTTCAGTACAGTGGTTGAAATTCCATCCCACCCAGATGAATTTTTAGATGGGAGATGATTTATTATACTATATATTTCAAACTCCTCAAAAAGCTGTAATTCTTGTACCATATTACCAAGGTTATCAGTCACTTTGGAACAATCAGCTAAATTTATATTATTTAGGTCAGGCTCTGGTTCAACAAATACATTGTTCAGGCAATTGGCGATATTAAGTTTAATTGATTCTTTAGCACCGTTTATATTTAATTCGTCAATATACTCTGAATTTTTACTTTTCCCTAATTTAGTGTTTATAAGTTTCCACGCTGCACTGGATTTGTTTTTAGATGTTGCAATTTTCCTATCATTTACTTGCTTTGTTTCTATTTGTATTTTATTAACAACTTCCTTCTTCATGTGTTTCAGTTTTAGCTTCAGTTCAGCCTTGACCTTGTGATCTAAATTTGATTTTATTTCTTGACTTAAATTAATCATTTTGGTTTGTAACTGCCTTGTCTCATCTGTCAATTTAATTTTTCCGATTTGGTTAGCCCTGATAACAACACGTCTTAATGGGAAAGATTTTTCAAAATATTTAACAAGAATGCCCATAAAGATTTCACTTTTTTCATTCACAGAGCTAGCCTGGAAAACTTGCTCCCAACTTTCCTGCTCGAGGAGGGAGAAAAGATTCAGATAATTCTCTTCAGTGTAACTTCTTATATATTTGAAAGTGTCTTTAATTTTCTCTACTGGCAGTTTAACTGATACTGACACAGCACTGTGGTCTGAGAACAAAACTGGAATTATGTTAAATGTGCTCTCCAAGTTAAAATTTGCATAAACATGATCTAGTAAGGTTCCCCCATTTTTATTTACTCTAGTTATTTTATTTTCATTTAGCAAGGTTAGGTTATGTAATTTTACGATTTCTTTAAGTTTTGTACAATTTTCGTCATTAACCATCAGATCGATATTAAAGTCTCCTGCTAATATTGTATGACCACAAAACCTGTTTTGCATAAGAACTGAATCAATGTGTTCAAGAAATTCTGGAATTTTACTATTTGACTTTGAATTACTCGGCCGATAGACACCAATAATATTAATATTTTCGGACTGCATTATTAATTTGCTTGCACAGAATTCAAAAAACATCTCTTTAGAAAAAATTTTTATATTTTTTGCTGTAGCTTTCAGAAGTTTATTTTTTAAGATAAGTACTCCACCTCTTTCAAACTTTTTTATGTTTCGGCCAAAGTAAGCTATTAGATCGTAACCCTCCAAATGGAAGGTTTTAATTTCACATGAGTCAAGCCAATGTTCAGTTATTACTATTAAATCTGGGCGTACTTGCAGGCTTCGAATAAAATTTTCAAACTCGGTAAATTTATCTGGTGTTTTCAACCCGCGGACATTTAAATTTAATATATTTAAGTTTTTTAAGCGACTTTGTGTATGGACTTGCGGTCTTCATAAGTGTCACTGAGACCTTTTCAGAAAGTCAAAAAAAATATTTATAAGTACCAAGTACCTCATATTTTGAATTTTTAATTCTAAGTCTGATCATAAAAATCGACATATATCGTCAGGTACCAATAAATATACGACTTGGAATTCATTGAAAAAAATGTGAAAACGTAGGGTCTTCATAAGTGTCACTGAGACCTTTTCAGAAAGTCAAAAAAGTACCAAGTACCTCATATTTTGAATTTTTAATTCTAAGTCTGATCATAAAAATCGACATATATCGTCAGGTTAGTCAGGTACCAATAAATATACGACTTGGAATTCATTGAAAAAAATGTGAAAACGTAGGGTCTTCATAAGTGTCACTGAGACCTTTTCAGAAAGTCAAAAAAAATATTTATAAGTACCAAGTACCTCATATTTTGAATTTTTAATTCTAAGTCCGATCATAAAAATCGACATATATCGTCAGGTACCAATAAATATACGACTTGGAATTCATTGAAAAAAATGTGAAAACGTAGGGTCTTCATAAGTGTCACTGAGACCTTTTCAGAAAGTCAAAAAAAATATTTATAAGTACCAAGTACCTCATATTTTGAATTTTTAATTCTAAGTCTGATCATAAAAATCGACATATATCGTCAGGTACCAATAAATATACGACTTGGAATTCATTGAAAAAAATGTGAAAACGTAGGGTCTTCATAAGTGTCACTGAGACCTTTTCAGAAAGTCAAAAAAAATATTTATAAGTACCAAGTACCTCATATTTTGAATTTTTAATTCTAAGTCTGATTATAAAAATCGACATATATCGTCAGGTACCAATAAATATACGACTTGGAATTCATTGAAAAAAATGTGAAAACGTAGGGTCTTCATAAGTGTCACTGAGACCTTTTCAGAAAGTCAAAAAAAATATTTATAAGTACCAAGTACCTCATATTTTGAATTTTTAATTCTAAGTCCGATCATAAAAATCGACATATATCGTCAGGTACCAATAAATATACGACTTGGAATTCATTGAAAAAAATGTGAAAACGTAGGGTCTTCATAAGTGTCACTGAGACCTTTTCAGAAAGTCAAAAAAAATATTTATAAGTACCAAGTACCTCATATTTTGAATTTTTAATTCTAAGTCTGATCATAAAAATCGACATATATCGTCAGGTACCAATAAATATACGACTTGGAATTCATTGAAAAAAATGTGAAAACGTAGGGTCTTCATAAGTGTCACTGAGACCTTTTCAGAAAGTCAAAAAAAATATTTATAAGTACCAAGTACCTCATATTTTGAATTTTTAATTCTAAGTCTGATTATAAAAATCGACATATATCGTCAGGTACCAATAAATATACGACTTGGAATTCATTGAAAAAAATGTGAAAACGTAGGGTCTTCATAAGTGTCACTGAGACCTTTTCAGAAAGTCAAAAAAAATATTTATAAGTACCAAGTACCTCATATTTTGAATTTTTAATTCTAAGTCCGATCATAAAAATCGACATATATCGTCAGGTACCAATAAATATACGACTTGGAATTCATTGAAAAAAATGTGAAAACGTAGGGTCTTCATAAGTGTCACTGAGACCTTTTCAGAAAGTCAAAAAAAATATTTATAAGTACCAAGTACCTCATATTTTGAATTTTTAATTCTAAGTCTGATCATAAAAATCGACATATATCGTCAGGTACCAATAAATATA
Source organism: Neocloeon triangulifer (assembly GCF_031216515.1). NCBI lineage: Eukaryota > Metazoa > Arthropoda > Insecta > Ephemeroptera > Baetidae > Neocloeon > Neocloeon triangulifer. Next base: position 7,171,889 of record NW_026775562.1, read on the forward strand.
CGACTTGGAATTCATTGAAAAAAATGTGAAAACGTAGGGTCTTCATAAGTGTCACTGAGACCTTTTCAGAAAGTCAAAAATAATATTTATAAGTACCAAGTACCTCATATTTTGAATTTTTAATTCTAAGTCTGATTATAAAAATCGACATATATCGTCAGGTACCAATAAATATACGACTTGGAATTCATTGAAAAAAATGTGAAAACGTAGGGTCTTCATAAGTGTCACTGAGACCTTTTCAGAAAGTCAAAAAAAATATTTATAAGTACCAAGTACCTCATATTTTGAATTTTTAATTCTAAGTCTGATTATAAAAATCGACATATATCGTCAGGTACCAATAAATATACGACTTGGAATTCATTGAAAAAAATGTGAAAACGTAGGGTCTTCATAAGTGTCACTGAGACCTTTTCAGAAAGTCAAAAAAAATATTTATAAGTACCAAGTACCTCATATTTTGAATTTTTAATTCTAAGTCCGATCATAAAAATCGACATATATCGTCAGGTACCAATAAATATACGACTTGGAATTCATTGAAAAAAATGTGAAAACGTAGGGTCTTCATAAGTGTCACTGAGACCTTTTCAGAAAGTCAAAAAAAATATTTATAAGTACCAAGTACCTCATATTTTGAATTTTTAATTCTAAGTCTGATCATAAAAATCGACATATATCGTCAGGTACCAATAAATATACGACTTGGAATTCATTGAAAAAAATGTGAAAACGTAGGGTCTTCATAAGTGTCACTGAGACCTTTTCAGAAAGTCAAAAAAAATATTTATAAGTACCAAGTACCTCATATTTTGAATTTTTAATTCTAAGTCTGATTATAAAAATCGACATATATCGTCAGGTACCAATAAATATACGACTTGGAATTCATTGAAAAAAATGTGAAAACGTAGGGTCTTCATAAGTGTCACTGAGACCTTTTCAGAAAGTCAAAAAAAATATTTATAAGTACCAAGTACCTCATATTTTGAATTTTTAATTCTAAGTCTGATCATAAAAATCGACATATATCGTCAGGTACCAATAAATATACGACTTGGAATTCATTGAAAAAAATGTGAAAACGTAGGGTCTTCATAAGTGTCACTGAGACCTTTTCAGAAAGTCAAAAATAATATTTATAAGTACCAAGTACCTCATATTTTGAATTTTTAATTCTAAGTCTGATTATAAAAATCGACATATATCGTCAGGTACCAATAAATATACGACTTGGAATTCATTGAAAAAAATGTGAAAACGTAGGGTCTTCATAAGTGTCACTGAGACCTTTTCAGAAAGTCAAAAAAAATATTTATAAGTACCAAGTACCTCATATTTTGAATTTTTAATTCTAAGTCTGATTATAAAAATCGACATATATCGTCAGGTACCAATAAATATACGACTTGGAATTCATTGAAAAAAATGTGAAAACGTAGGGTCTTCATAAGTGTCACTGAGACCTTTTCAGAAAGTCAAAAAAAATATTTATAAGTACCAAGTACCTCATATTTTGAATTTTTAATTCTAAGTCCGATCATAAAAATCGACATATATCGTCAGGTACCAATAAATATACGACTTGGAATTCATTGAAAAAAATGTGAAAACGTAGGGTCTTCATAAGTGTCACTGAGACCTTTTCAGAAAGTCAAAAAAAATATTTATAAGTACCAAGTACCTCATATTTTGAATTTTTAATTCTAAGTCTGATCATAAAAATCGACATATATCGTCAGGTACCAATAAATATACGACTTGGAATTCATTGAAAAAAATGTGAAAACGTAGGGTCTTCATAAGTGTCACTGAGACCTTTTCAGAAAGTCAAAAATAATATTTATAAGTACCAAGTACCTCATATTTTGAATTTTTAATTCTAAGTCCGATCATAAAAATCGACATATATCGTCAGGTACCAATAAATATACGACTTGGAATTCATTGAAAAAAATGTGAAAACGTAGGGTCTTCATAAGTGTCACTGAGACCTTTTCAGAAAGTCAAAAAAAATATTTATAAGTACCAAGTACCTCATATTTTGAATTTTTAATTCTAAGTCTGATTATAAAAATCGACATATATCGTCAGGTACCAATAAATATACGACTTGGAATTCATTGAAAAAAATGTGAAAACGTAGGGTCTTCATAAGTGTCACTGAGACCTTTTCAGAAAGTCAAAAAAAATATTTATAAGTACCAAGTACCTCATATTTTGAATTTTTAATTCTAAGTCTGATCATAAAAATCGACATATATCGTCAGGTACCAATAAATATACGACTTGGAATTCATTGAAAAAAATGTGAAAACGTAGGGTCTTCATAAGTGTCACTGAGACCTTTTCAGAAAGTCAAAAATAATATTTATAAGTACCAAGTACCTCATATTTTGAATTTTTAATTCTAAGTCCGATCATAAAAATCGACATATATCGTCAGGTACCAATAAATATACGACTTGGAATTCATTGAAAAAAATGTGAAAACGTAGGGTCTTCATAAGTGTCACTGAGACCTTTTCAGAAAGTCAAAAAAAATATTTATAAGTACCAAGTACCTCATATTTTGAATTTTTAATTCTAAGTCTGATCATAAAAATCGACATATATCGTCAGGTTAGTCAGGTACCAATAAATATTAGACTTGGAATTCATTGAAAAAAATGTGAAAACGTAGGGTCTTCATAAGTGTCACTGAGACCTTTTCAGAAAGTCAAAAAAAATATTTATAAGTACCAAGTACCTCATATTTTGAATTTTTAATTCTAAGTCTGATCATAAAAATCGACATATATCGTCAGGTACCAATAAATATACGACTTGGAATTCATTGAAAAAAATGTGAAAACGTAGGGTCTTCATAAGTGTCACTGAGACCTTTTCAGAAAGTCAAAAAAAATATTTATAAGTACCAAGTACCTCATATTTTGAATTTTTAATTCTAAGTCCGATCATAAAAATCGACATATATCGTCAGGTACCAATAAATATACGACTTGGAATTCATTGAAAAAAATGTGAAAACGTAGGGTCTTCATAAGTGTCACTGAGACCTTTTCAGAAAGTCAAAAATAATATTTATAAGTACCAAGTACCTCATATTTTGAATTTTTAATTCTAAGTCCGATCATAAAAATCGACATATATCGTCAGGTACCAATAAATATACGACTTGGAATTCATTGAAAAAAATGTGAAAACGTAGGGTCCTCATAAGTGTCACTGAGACCTTTTCAGAAAGTCAAAAAAAATATTTATAAGTACCAAGTACCTCATATTTTGAATTTTTAATTCTAAGTCTGATCATAAAAATCGACATATATCGTCAGGTTAGTCAGGTACCAATAAATATTAGACTTGGAATTCATTGAAAAAAATGTGAAAACGTAGGGTCTTCATAAGTGTCACTGAGACCTTTTCAGAAAGTCAAAAAAAATATTTATAAGTACCAAGTACCTCATATTTTGAATTTTTAATTCTAAGTCTGATCATAAAAATCGACATATATCGTCAGGTACCAATAAATATACGACTTGGAATTCATTGAAAAAAATGTGAAAACGTAGGGTCTTCATAAGTGTCACTGAGACCTTTTCAGAAAGTCAAAAATAATATTTATAAGTACCAAGTACCTCATATTTTGAATTTTTAATTCTAAGTCCGATCATAAAAATCGACATATATCGTCAGGTACCAATAAATATACGACTTGGAATTCATTGAAAAAAATGTGAAAACGTAGGGTCCTCATAAGTGTCACTGAGACCTTTTCAGAAAGTCAAAAAAAATATTTATAAGTACCAAGTACCTCATATTTTGAATTTTTAATTCTAAGTCTGATCATAAAAATCGACATATATCGTCAGGTACCAATAAATATACGACTTGGAATTCATTGAAAAAAATGTGAAAACGTAGGGTCTTCATAAGTGTCACTGAGACCTTTTCAGAAAGTCAAAAAAAATATTTATAAGTACCAAGTACCTCATATTTTGAATTTTTAATTCTAAGTCTGATCATAAAAATCGACATATATCGTCAGGTACCAATAAATATACGACTTGGAATTCATTGAAAAAAATGTGAAAACGTAGGGTCTTCATAAGTGTCACTGAGACCTTTTCAGAAAGTCAAAAAAAATATTTATAAGTACCAAGTACCTCATATTTTGAATTTTTAATTCTAAGTCTGATCATAAAAATCGACATATATCGTCAGGTACCAATAAATATACGACTTGGAATTCATTGAAAAAAATGTGAAAACGTAGGGTCTTCATAAGTGTCACTGAGACCTTTTCAGAAAGTCAAAAAAGTACCAAGTACCTCATATTTTGAATTTTTAATTCTAAGTCTGATCATAAAAATCGACATATATCGTCAGGTTAGTCAGGTACCAATAAATATTAGACTTGGAATTCATTGAAAAAAATGTGAAAACGTAGGGTCTTCATAAGTGTCACTGAGACCTTTTCAGAAAGTCAAAAAAAATATTTATAAGTACCAAGTACCTCATATTTTGAATTTTTAATTCTAAGTCTGATCATAAAAATCGACATATATCGTCAGGTACCAATAAATATACGACTTGGAATTCATTGAAAAAAATGTGAAAACGTAGGGTCTTCATAAGTGTCACTGAGACCTTTTCAGAAAGTCAAAAATAATATTTATAAGTACCAAGTACCTCATATTTTGAATTTTTAATTCTAAGTCCGATCATAAAAATCGACATATATCGTCAGGTACCAATAAATATACGACTTGGAATTCATTGAAAAAAATGTGAAAACGTAGGGTCTTCATAAGTGTCACTGAGACCTTTTCAGAAAGTCAAAAAAAATATTTATAAGTACCAAGTACCTCATATTTTGAATTTTTAATTCTAAGTCTGATTATAAAAATCGACATATATCGTCAGGTACCAATAAATATACGACTTGGAATTCATTGAAAAAAATGTGAAAACGTAGGGTCTTCATAAGTGTCACTGAGACCTTTTCAGAAAGTCAAAAAAAATATTTATAAGTACCAAGTACCTCATATTTTGAATTTTTAATTCTAAGTCCGATCATAAAAATCGACATATATCGTCAGGTACCAATAAATATACGACTTGGAATTCATTGAAAAAAATGTGAAAACGTAGGGTCTTCATAAGTGTCACTGAGACCTTTTCAGAAAGTCAAAAAAAATATTTATAAGTACCAAGTACCTCATATTTTGAATTTTTAATTCTAAGTCTGATCATAAAAATCGACATATATCGTCAGGTACCAATAAATATACGACTTGGAATTCATTGAAAAAAATGTGAAAACGTAGGGTCTTCATAAGTGTCACTGAGACCTTTTCAGAAAGTCAAAAATAATATTTATAAGTACCAAGTACCTCATATTTTGAATTTTTAATTCTAAGTCCGATCATAAAAATCGACATATATCGTCAGGTACCAATAAATATACGACTTGGAATTCATTGAAAAAAATGTGAAAACGTAGGGTCTTCATAAGTGTCACTGAGACCTTTTCAGAAAGTCAAAAAAAATATTTATAAGTACCAAGTACCTCATATTTTGAATTTTTAATTCTAAGTCTGATTATAAAAATCGACATATATCGTCAGGTACCAATAAATATACGACTTGGAATTCATTGAAAAAAATGTGAAAACGTAGGGTCTTCATAAGTGTCACTGAGACCTTTTCAGAAAGTCAAAAAAAATATTTATAAGTACCAAGTACCTCATATTTTGAATTTTTAATTCTAAGTCCGATCATAAAAATCGACATATATCGTCAGGTACCAATAAATATACGACTTGGAATTCATTGAAAAAAATGTGAAAACGTAGGGTCTTCATAAGTGTCACTGAGACCTTTTCAGAAAGTCAAAAAAAATATTTATAAGTACCAAGTACCTCATATTTTGAATTTTTAATTCTAAGTCTGATCATAAAAATCGACATATATCGTCAGGTACCAATAAATATACGACTTGGAATTCATTGAAAAAAATGTGAAAACGTAGGGTCTTCATAAGTGTCACTGAGACCTTTTCAGAAAGTCAAAAATAATATTTATAAGTACCAAGTACCTCATATTTTGAATTTTTAATTCTAAGTCTGATCATAAAAATCGACATATATCGTCAGGTACCAATAAATATACGACTTGGAATTCATTGAAAAAAATGTGAAAACGTAGGGTCTTCATAAGTGTCACTGAGACCTTTTCAGAAAGTCAAAAAAAATATTTATAAGTACCAAGTACCTCATATTTTGAATTTTTAATTCTAAGTCTGATCATAAAAATCGACATATATCGTCAGGTTAGTCAGGTACCAATAAATATACGACTTGGAATTCATTGAAAAAAATGTGAAAACGTAGGGTCTTCATAAGTGTCACTGAGACCTTTTCAGAAAGTCAAAAAAAATATTTATAAGTACCAAGTACCTCATATTTTGAATTTTTAATTCTAAGTCTGATCATAAAAATCGACATATATCGTCAGGTACCAATAAATATACGACTTGGAATTCATTGAAAAAAATGTGAAAACGTAGGGTCTTCATAAGTGTCACTGAGACCTTTTCAGAAAGTCAAAAAAAATATTTATAAGTACCAAGTACCTCATATTTTGAATTTTTAATTCTAAGTCCGATCATAAAAATCGACATATATCGTCAGGTACCAATAAATATACGACTTGGAATTCATTGAAAAAAATGTGAAAACGTAGGGTCTTCATAAGTGTCACTGAGACCTTTTCAGAAAGTCAAAAATAATATTTATAAGTACCAAGTACCTCATATTTTGAATTTTTAATTCTAAGTCCGATCATAAAAATCGACATATATCGTCAGGTACCAATAAATATACGACTTGGAATTCATTGAAAAAAATGTGAAAACGTAGGGTCCTCATAAGTGTCACTGAGACCTTTTCAGAAAGTCAAAAAAAATATTTATAAGTACCAAGTACCTCATATTTTGAATTTTTAATTCTAAGTCTGATCATAAAAATCGACATATATCGTCAGGTTAGTCAGGTACCAATAAATATTAGACTTGGAATTCATTGAAAAAAATGTGAAAACGTAGGGTCTTCATAAGTGTCACTGAGACCTTTTCAGAAAGTCAAAAAAAATATTTATAAGTACCAAGTACCTCATATTTTGAATTTTTAATTCTAAGTCCGATCATAAAAATCGACATATATCGTCAGGTACCAATAAATATACGACTTGGAATTCATTGAAAAAAATGTGAAAACGTAGGGTCTTCATAAGTGTCACTGAGACCTTTTCAGAAAGTCAAAAATAATATTTATAAGTACCAAGTACCTCATATTTTGAATTTTTAATTCTAAGTCCGATCATAAAAATCGACATATATCGTCAGGTACCAATAAATATACGACTTGGAATTCATTGAAAAAAATGTGAAAACGTAGGGTCTTCATAAGTGTCACTGAGACCTTTTCAGAAAGTCAAAAAAAATATTTATAAGTACCAAGTACCTCATATTTTGAATTTTTAATTCTAAGTCCGATCATAAAAATCGACATATATCGTCAGGTACCAATAAATATACGACTTGGAATTCATTGAAAAAAATGTGAAAACGTAGGGTCTTCATAAGTGTCACTGAGACCTTTTCAGAAAGTCAAAAATAATATTTATAAGTACCAAGTACCTCATATTTTGAATTTTTAATTCTAAGTCCGATCATAAAAATCGACATATATCGTCAGGTACCAATAAATATACGACTTGGAATTCATTGAAAAAAATGTGAAAACGTAGGGTCCTCATAAGTGTCACTGAGACCTTTTCAGAAAGTCAAAAAAAATATTTATAAGTACCAAGTACCTCATATTTTGAATTTTTAATTCTAAGTCTGATCATAAAAATCGACATATATCGTCAGGTTAGTCAGGTACCAATAAATATTAGACTTGGAATTCATTGAAAAAAATGTGAAAACGTAGGGTCTTCATAAGTGTCACTGAGACCTTTTCAGAAAGTCAAAAAAAATATTTATAAGTACCAAGTACCTCATATTTTGAATTTTTAATTCTAAGTCTGATCATAAAAATCGACATATATCGTCAGGTACCAATAAATATACGACTTGGAATTCATTGAAAAAAATGTGAAAACGTAGGGTCTTCATAAGTGTCACTGAGACCTTTTCAGAAAGTCAAAAATAATATTTATAAGTACCAAGTACCTCATATTTTGAATTTTTAATTCTAAGTCCGATCATAAAAATCGACATATATCGTCAGGTACCAATAAATATACGACTTGGAATTCATTGAAAAAAATGTGAAAACGTAGGGTCTTCATAAGTGTCACTGAGACCTTTTCAGAAAGTCAAAAATAATATTTATAAGTACCAAGTACCTCATATTTTGAATTTTTAATTCTAAGTCCGATCATAAAAATCGACATATATCGTCAGGTACCAATAAATATACGACTTGGAATTCATTGAAAAAAATGTGAAAACGTAGGGTCTTCATAAGTGTCACTGAGACCTTTTCAGAAAGTCAAAAAAAATATTTATAAGTACCAAGTACCTCATATTTTGAATTTTTAATTCTAAGTCTGATCATAAAAATCGACATATATCGTCAGGTACCAATAAATATACGACTTGGAATTCATTGAAAAAAATGTGAAAACGTAGGGTCTTCATAAGTGTCACTGAGACCTTTTCAGAAAGTCAAAAAAAATATTTATAAGTACCAAGTACCTCATATTTTGAATTTTTAATTCTAAGTCTGATCATAAAAATCGACATATATCGTCAGGTACCAATAAATATACGACTTGGAATTCATTGAAAAAAATGTGAAAACGTAGGGTCTTCATAAGTGTCACTGAGACCTTTTCAGAAAGTCAAAAAAGTACCAAGTACCTCATATTTTGAATTTTTAATTCTAAGTCTGATCATAAAAATCGACATATATCGTCAGGTTAGTCAGGTACCAATAAATATTAGACTTGGAATTCATTGAAAAAAATGTGAAAACGTAGGGTCTTCATAAGTGTCACTGAGACCTTTTCAGAAAGTCAAAAAAAATATTTATAAGTACCAAGTACCTCATATTTTGAATTTTTAATTCTAAGTCTGATCATAAAAATCGACATATATCGTCAGGTACCAATAAATATACGACTTGGAATTCATTGAAAAAAATGTGAAAACGTAGGGTCTTCATAAGTGTCACTGAGACCTTTTCAGAAAGTCAAAAAAAATATTTATAAGTACCAAGTACCTCATATTTTGAATTTTTAATTCTAAGTCCGATCATAAAAATCGACATATATCGTCAGGTACCAATAAATATACGACTTGGAATTCATTGAAAAAAATGTGAAAACGTAGGGTCTTCATAAGTGTCACTGAGACCTTTTCAGAAAGTCAAAAAAAATATTTATAAGTACCAAGTACCTCATATTTTGAATTTTTAATTCTAAGTCTGATCATAAAAATCGACATATATCGTCAGGTACCAATAAATATACGACTTGGAATTCATTGAAAAAAATGTGAAAACGTAGGGTCTTCATAAGTGTCACTGAGACCTTTTCAGAAAGTCAAAAAAAATATTTATAAGTACCAAGTACCTCATATTTTGAATTTTTAATTCTAAGTCCGATCATAAAAATCGACATATATCGTCAGGTACCAATAAATATACGACTTGGAATTCATTGAAAAAAATGTGAAAACGTAGGGTCTTCATAAGTGTCACTGAGACCTTTTCAGAAAGTCAAAAAAAATATTTATAAGTACCAAGTACCTCATATTTTGAATTTTTAATTCTAAGTCTGATCATAAAAATCGACATATATCGTCAGGTACCAATAAATATACGACTTGGAATTCATTGAAAAAAATGTGAAAACGTAGGGTCTTCATAAGTGTCACTGAGACCTTTTCAGAAAGTCAAAAAAAATATTTATAAGTACCAAGTACCTCATATTTTGAATTTTTAATTCTAAGTCTGATTATAAAAATCGACATATATCGTCAGGTACCAATAAATATACGACTTGGAATTCATTGAAAAAAATGTGAAAACGTAGGGTCTTCATAAGTGTCACTGAGACCTTTTCAGAAAGTCAAAAAAAATATTTATAAGTACCAAGTACCTCATATTTTGAATTTTTAATTCTAAGTCCGATCATAAAAATCGACATATATCGTCAGGTACCAATAAATATACGACTTGGAATTCATTGAAAAAAATGTGAAAACGTAGGGTCTTCATAAGTGTCACTGAGACCTTTTCAGAAAGTCAAAAAAAATATTTATAAGTACCAAGTACCTCATATTTTGAATTTTTAATTCTAAGTCTGATCATAAAAATCGACATATATCGTCAGGTACCAATAAATATACGACTTGGAATTCATTGAAAAAAATGTGAAAACGTAGGGTCTTCATAAGTGTCACTGAGACCTTTTCAGAAAGTCAAAAATAATATTTATAAGTACCAAGTACCTCATATTTTGAATTTTTAATTCTAAGTCCGATCATAAAAATCGACATATATCGTCAGGTACCAATAAATATACGACTTGGAATTCATTGAAAAAAATGTGAAAACGTAGGGTCTTCATAAGTGTCACTGAGACCTTTTCAGAAAGTCAAAAAAAATATTTATAAGTACCAAGTACCTCATATTTTGAATTTTTAATTCTAAGTCTGATCATAAAAATCGACATATATCGTCAGGTTAGTCAGGTACCAATAAATATTAGACTTGGAATTCATTGAAAAAAATGTGAAAACGTAGGGTCTTCATAAGTGTCACTGAGACCTTTTCAGAAAGTCAAAAAAAATATTTATAAGTACCAAGTACCTCATATTTTGAATTTTTAATTCTAAGTCTGATCATAAAAATCGACATATATCGTCAGGTACCAATAAATATACGACTTGGAATTCATTGAAAAAAATGTGAAAACGTAGGGTCTTCATAAGTGTCACTGAGACCTTTTCAGAAAGTCAAAAAAAATATTTATAAGTACCAAGTACCTCATATTTTGAATTTTTAATTCTAAGTCCGATCATAAAAATCGACATATATCGTCAGGTACCAATAAATATACGACTTGGAATTCATTGAAAAAAATGTGAAAACGTAGGGTCTTCATAAGTGTCACTGAGACCTTTTCAGAAAGTCAAAAATAATATTTATAAGTACCAAGTACCTCATATTTTGAATTTTTAATTCTAAGTCCGATCATAAAAATCGACATATATCGTCAGGTACCAATAAATATACGACTTGGAATTCATTGAAAAAAATGTGAAAACGTAGGGTCCTCATAAGTGTCACTGAGACCTTTTCAGAAAGTCAAAAAAAATATTTATAAGTACCAAGTACCTCATATTTTGAATTTTTAATTCTAAGTCTGATCATAAAAATCGACATATATCGTCAGGTTAGTCAGGTACCAATAAATATTAGACTTGGAATTCATTGAAAAAAATGTGAAAACGTAGGGTCTTCATAAGTGTCACTGAGACCTTTTCAGAAAGTCAAAAAAAATATTTATAAGTACCAAGTACCTCATATTTTGAATTTTTAATTCTAAGTCTGATCATAAAAATCGACATATATCGTCAGGTACCAATAAATATACGACTTGGAATTCATTGAAAAAAATGTGAAAACGTAGGGTCTTCATAAGTGTCACTGAGACCTTTTCAGAAAGTCAAAAATAATATTTATAAGTACCAAGTACCTCATATTTTGAATTTTTAATTCTAAGTCCGATCATAAAAATCGACATATATCGTCAGGTACCAATAAATATACGACTTGGAATTCATTGAAAAAAATGTGAAAACGTAGGGTCCTCATAAGTGTCACTGAGACCTTTTCAGAAAGTCAAAAAAAATATTTATAAGTACCAAGTACCTCATATTTTGAATTTTTAATTCTAAGTCTGATCATAAAAATCGACATATATCGTCAGGTACCAATAAATATACGACTTGGAATTCATTGAAAAAAATGTGAAAACGTAGGGTCTTCATAAGTGTCACTGAGACCTTTTCAGAAAGTCAAAAAAAATATTTATAAGTACCAAGTACCTCATATTTTGAATTTTTAATTCTAAGTCTGATCATAAAAATCGACATATATCGTCAGGTACCAATAAATATACGACTTGGAATTCATTGAAAAAAATGTGAAAACGTAGGGTCTTCATAAGTGTCACTGAGACCTTTTCAGAAAGTCAAAAAAAATATTTATAAGTACCAAGTACCTCATATTTTGAATTTTTAATTCTAAGTCTGATCATAAAAATCGACATATATCGTCAGGTACCAATAAATATACGACTTGGAATTCATTGAAAAAAATGTGAAAACGTAGGGTCTTCATAAGTGTCACTGAGACCTTTTCAGAAAGTCAAAAAAGTACCAAGTACCTCATATTTTGAATTTTTAATTCTAAGTCTGATCATAAAAATCGACATATATCGTCAGGTTAGTCAGGTACCAATAAATATTAGACTTGGAATTCATTGAAAAAAATGTGAAAACGTAGGGTCTTCATAAGTGTCACTGAGACCTTTTTAGAAAGTCAAAAAAAATATTTATAAGTACCAAGTACCTCATATTTTGAATTTTTAATTCTAAGTCTGATCATAAAAATCGACATATATCGTCAGGTACCAATAAATATACGACTTGGAATTCATTGAAAAAAATGTGAAAACGTAGGGTCTTCATAAGTGTCACTGAGACCTTTTCAGAAAGTCAAAAAAAATATTTATAAGTACCAAGTACCTCATATTTTGAATTTTTAATTCTAAGTCCGATCATAAAAATCGACATATATCGTCAGGTACCAATAAATATTCGACTTGGAATTCATTGAAAAAAATGTGAAAACGTAGGGTCTTCATAAGTGTCACTGAGACCTTTTCAGAAAGTCAAAAAAAATATTTATAAGTACCAAGTACCTCATATTTTGAATTTTTAATTCTAAGTCTGATCATAAAAATCGACATATATCGTCAGGTTAGTCAGGTACCAATAAATATTAGACTTGGAATTCATTGAAAAAAATGTGAAAACGTAGGGTCTTCATAAGTGTCACTGAGACCTTTTTAGAAAGTCAAAAAAAATATTTATAAGTACCAAGTACCTCATATTTTGAATTTTTAATTCTAAGTCTGATCATAAAAATCGACATATATCGTCAGGTACCAATAAATATACGACTTGGAATTCATTGAAAAAAATGTGAAAACGTAGGGTCTTCATAAGTGTCACTGAGACCTTTTCAGAAAATCAAAAAAAATATTTATAAGTACCAAGTACCTCATATTTTGAATTTTTAATTCTAAGTCCGATCATAAAAATCGACATATATCGTCAGGTACCAATAAATATACGACTTGGAATTCATTGAAAAAAATGTGAAAACGTAGGGTCCTCATAAGTGTCACTGAGACCTTTTCAGAAAGTCAAAAAAAATATTTATAAGTACCAAGTACCTCATATTTTGAATTTTTAATTCTAAGTCTGATCATAAAAATCGACATATATCGTCAGGTTAGTCAGGTACCAATAAATATTAGACTTGGAATTCATTGAAAAAAATGTGAAATCGTAGGGTCTTCATAAGTGTCACTGAGACCTTTTCAGAAAGTCAAAAAAAATATTTATAAGTACCAAGTACCTCATATTTTGAATTTTTAATTCTAAGTCTGATCATAAAAATCGACATATATCGTCAGGTACCAATAAATATACGACTTGGAATTCATTGAAAAAAATGTGAAAACGTAGGGTCTTCATAAGTGTCACTGAGACCTTTTCAGAAAGTCAAAAAAAATATTTATAAGTACCAAGTACCTCATATTTTGAATTTTTAATTCTAAGTCTGATCATAAAAATCGACATATATCGTCAGGTACCAATAAATATACGACTTGGAATTCATTGAAAAAAATGTGAAAACGTAGGGTCTTCATAAGTGTCACTGAGACCTTTTCAGAAAGTCAAAAAAAATATTTATAAGTACCAAGTACCTCATATTTTGAATTTTTAATTCTAAGTCTGATCATAAAAATCGACATATATCGTCAGGTACCAATAAATATACGACTTGGAATTCATTGAAAAAAATGTGAAAACGTAGGGTCTTCATAAGTGTCACTGAGACCTTTTCAGAAAGTCAAAAAAGTACCAAGTACCTCATATTTTGAATTTTTAATTCTAAGTCTGATCATAAAAATCGACATATATCGTCAGGTTAGTCAGGTACCAATAAATATTAGACTTGGAATTCATTGAAAAAAATGTGAAAACGTAGGGTCCTCATAAGTGTCACTGAGACCTTTTCAGAAAGTCAAAAAAAATATTTATAAGTACCAAGTACCTCATATTTTGAATTTTTAATTCTAAGTCTGATCATAAAAATCGACATATATCGTCAGGTTAGTCAGGTACCAATAAATATTAGACTTGGAATTCATTGAAAAAAATGTGAAAACGTAGGGTCTTCATAAGTGTCACTGAGACCTTTTCAGAAAGTCAAAAAAAATATTTATAAGTACCAAGTACCTCATATTTTGAATTTTTAATTCTAAGTCCGATCATAAAAATCGACATATATCGTCAGGTACCAATAAATATACGACTTGGAATTCATTGAAAAAAATGTGAAAACGTAGGGTCTTCATAAGTGTCACTGAGACCTTTTCAGAAAGTCAAAAAAAATATTTATAAGTACCAAGTACCTCATATTTTGAATTTTTAATTCTAAGTCCGATCATAAAAATCGACATATATCGTCAGGTACCAATAAATATACGACTTGGAATTCATTGAAAAAAATGTGAAAACGTAGGGTCTTCATAAGTGTCACTGAGACCTTTTCAGAAAGTCAAAAATAATATTTATAAGTACCAAGTACCTCATATTTTGAATTTTTAATTCTAAGTCCGATCATAAAAATCGACATATATCGTCAGGTACCAATAAATATACGACTTGGAATTCATTGAAAAAAATGTGAAAACGTAGGGTCCTCATAAGTGTCACTGAGACCTTTTCAGAAAGTCAAAAAAAATATTTATAAGTACCAAGTACCTCATATTTTGAATTTTTAATTCTAAGTCTGATCATAAAATTCGACATATATCGTCAGGTTAGTCAGGTACCAATAAATATTAGACTTGGAATTCATTGAAAAAAATGTGAAAACGTAGGGTCTTCATAAGTGTCACTGAGACCTTTTCAGAAAGTCAAAAAAAATATTTATAAGTACCAAGTACCTCATATTTTGAATTTTTAATTCTAAGTCTGATCATAAAAATCGACATATATCGTCAGGTACCAATAAATATACGACTTGGAATTCATTGAAAAAAATGTGAAAACGTAGGGTCTTCATAAGTGTCACTGAGACCTTTTCAGAAAGTCAAAAATAATATTTATAAGTACCAAGTACCTCATATTTTGAATTTTTAATTCTAAGTCCGATCATAAAAATCGACATATATCGTCAGGTACCAATAAATATACGACTTGGAATTCATTGAAAAAAATGTGAAAACGTAGGGTCCTCATAAGTGTCACTGAGACCTTTTCAGAAAGTCAAAAAAAATATTTATAAGTACCAAGTACCTCATATTTTGAATTTTTAATTCTAAGTCTGATCATAAAAATCGACATATATCGTCAGGTACCAATAAATATACGACTTGGAATTCATTGAAAAAAATGTGAAAACGTAGGGTCTTCATAAGTGTCACTGAGACCTTTTCAGAAAGTCAAAAAAAATATTTATAAGTACCAAGTACCTCATATTTTGAATTTTTAATTCTAAGTCTGATCATAAAAATCGACATATATCGTCAGGTACCAATAAATATACGACTTGGAATTCATTGAAAAAAATGTGAAAACGTAGGGTCTTCATAAGTGTCACTGAGACCTTTTCAGAAAGTCAAAAAAAATATTTATAAGTACCAAGTACCTCATATTTTGAATTTTTAATTCTAAGTCTGATCATAAAAATCGACATATATCGTCAGGTACCAATAAATATACGACTTGGAATTCATTGAAAAAAATGTGAAAACGTAGGGTCTTCATAAGTGTCACTGAGACCTTTTCAGAAAGTCAAAAAAGTACCAAGTACCTCATATTTTGAATTTTTAATTCTAAGTCTGATCATAAAAATCGACATATATCGTCAGGTTAGTCAGGTACCAATAAATATTAGACTTGGAATTCATTGAAAAAAATGTGAAAACGTAGGGTCTTCATAAGTGTCACTGAGACCTTTTCAGAAAGTCAAAAAAAATATTTATAAGTACCAAGTACCTCATATTTTGAATTTTTAATTCTAAGTCTGATCATAAAAATCGACATATATCGTCAGGTACCAATAAATATACGACTTGGAATTCATTGAAAAAAATGTGAAAACGTAGGGTCTTCATAAGTGTCACTGAGACCTTTTCAGAAAGTCAAAAATAATATTTATAAGTACCAAGTACCTCATATTTTGAATTTTTAATTCTAAGTCCGATCATAAAAATCGACATATATCGTCAGGTACCAATAAATATACGACTTGGAATTCATTGAAAAAAATGTGAAAACGTAGGGTCTTCATAAGTGTCACTGAGACCTTTTCAGAAAGTCAAAAAAAATATTTATAAGTACCAAGTACCTCATATTTTGAATTTTTAATTCTAAGTCTGATTATAAAAATCGACATATATCGTCAGGTACCAATAAATATACGACTTGGAATTCATTGAAAAAAATGTGAAAACGTAGGGTCTTCATAAGTGTCACTGAGACCTTTTCAGAAAGTCAAAAAAAATATTTATAAGTACCAAGTACCTCATATTTTGAATTTTTAATTCTAAGTCCGATCATAAAAATCGACATATATCGTCAGGTACCAATAAATATACGACTTGGAATTCATTGAAAAAAATGTGAAAACGTAGGGTCTTCATAAGTGTCACTGAGACCTTTTCAGAAAGTCAAAAAAAATATTTATAAGTACCAAGTACCTCATATTTTGAATTTTTAATTCTAAGTCTGATCATAAAAATCGACATATATCGTCAGGTACCAATAAATATACGACTTGGAATTCATTGAAAAAAATGTGAAAACGTAGGGTCTTCATAAGTGTCACTGAGACCTTTTCAGAAAGTCAAAAATAATATTTATAAGTACCAAGTACCTCATATTTTGAATTTTTAATTCTAAGTCCGATCATAAAAATCGACATATATCGTCAGGTACCAATAAATATACGACTTGGAATTCATTGAAAAAAATGTGAAAACGTAGGGTCTTCATAAGTGTCACTGAGACCTTTTCAGAAAGTCAAAAAAGTACCAAGTACCTCATATTTTGAATTTTTAATTCTAAGTCTGATCATAAAAATCGACATATATCGTCAGGTTAGTCAGGTACCAATAAATATTAGACTTGGAATTCATTGAAAAAAATGTGAAAACGTAGGGTCTTCATAAGTGTCACTGAGACCTTTTCAGAAAGTCAAAAAAAATATTTATAAGTACCAAGTACCTCATATTTTGAATTTTTAATTCTAAGTCTGATCATAAAAATCGACATATATCGTCAGGTACCAATAAATATACGACTTGGAATTCATTGAAAAAAATGTGAAAACGTAGGGTCTTCATAAGTGTCACTGAGACCTTTTCAGAAAGTCAAAAAAAATATTTATAAGTACCAAGTACCTCATATTTTGAATTTTTAATTCTAAGTCTGATCATAAAAATCGACATATATCGTCAGGTACCAATAAATATACGACTTGGAATTCATTGAAAAAAATGTGAAAACGTAGGGTCTTCATAAGTGTCACTGAGACCTTTTCAGAAAGTCAAAAAAGTACCAAGTACCTCATATTTTGAATTTTTAATTCTAAGTCTGATCATAAAAATCGACATATATCGTCAGGTTAGTCAGGTACCAATAAATATTAGACTTGGAATTCATTGAAAAAAATGTGAAAACGTAGGGTCTTCATAAGTGTCACTGAGACCTTTTCAGAAAGTCAAAAAAAATATTTATAAGTACCAAGTACCTCATATTTTGAATTTTTAATTCTAAGTCTGATCATAAAAATCGACATATATCGTCAGGTACCAATAAATATACGACTTGGAATTCATTGAAAAAAATGTGAAAACGTAGGGTCTTCATAAGTGTCACTGAGACCTTTTCAGAAAGTCAAAAATAATATTTATAAGTACCAAGTACCTCATATTTTGAATTTTTAATTCTAAGTCCGATCATAAAAATCGACATATATCGTCAGGTACCAATAAATATACGACTTGGAATTCATTGAAAAAAATGTGAAAACGTAGGGTCTTCATAAGTGTCACTGAGACCTTTTCAGAAAGTCAAAAAAGTACCAAGTACCTCATATTTTGAATTTTTAATTCTAAGTCTGATCATAAAAATCGACATATATCGTCAGGTTAGTCAGGTACCAATAAATATTAGACTTGGAATTCATTGAAAAAAATGTGAAAACGTAGGGTCTTCATAAGTGTCACTGAGACCTTTTCAGAAAGTCAAAAAAAATATTTATAAGTACCAAGTACCTCATATTTTGAATTTTTAATTCTAAGTCTGATCATAAAAATCGACATATATCGTCAGGTACCAATAAATATACGACTTGGAATTCATTGAAAAAAATGTGAAAACGTAGGGTCTTCATAAGTGTCACTGAGACCTTTTCAGAAAGTCAAAAAAAATATTTATAAGTACCAAGTACCTCATATTTTGAATTTTTAATTCTAAGTCTGATCATAAAAATCGACATATATCGTCAGGTACCAATAAATATACGACTTGGAATTCATTGAAAAAAATGTGAAAACGTAGGGTCTTCATAAGTGTCACTGAGACCTTTTCAGAAAGTCAAAAAAGTACCAAGTACCTCATATTTTGAATTTTTAATTCTAAGTCTGATCATAAAAATCGACATATATCGTCAGGTTAGTCAGGTACCAATAAATATTAGACTTGGAATTCATTGAAAAAAATGTGAAAACGTAGGGTCTTCATAAGTGTCACTGAGACCTTTTCAGAAAGTCAAAAAAAATATTTATAAGTACCAAGTACCTCATATTTTGAATTTTTAATTCTAAGTCTGATCATAAAAATCGACATATATCGTCAGGTACCAATAAATATACGACTTGGAATTCATTGAAAAAAATGTGAAAACGTAGGGTCTTCATAAGTGTCACTGAGACCTTTTCAGAAAGTCAAAAATAATATTTATAAGTACCAAGTACCTCATATTTTGAATTTTTAATTCTAAGTCCGATCATAAAAATCGACATATATCGTCAGGTACCAATAAATATACGACTTGGAATTCATTGAAAAAAATGTGAAAACGTAGGGTCTTCATAAGTGTCACTGAGACCTTTTCAGAAAGTCAAAAAAAATATTTATAAGTACCAAGTACCTCATATTTTGAATTTTTAATTCTAAGTCTGATCATAAAAATCGACATATATCGTCAGGTTAGTCAGGTACCAATAAATATTAGACTTGGAATTCATTGAAAAAAATGTGAAAACGTAGGGTCTTCATAAGTGTCACTGAGACCTTTTCAGAAAGTCAAAAAAGTACCAAGTACCTCATATTTTGAATTTTTAATTCTAAGTCTGATCATAAAAATCGACATATATCGTCAGGTTAGTCAGGTACCAATAAATATTAGACTTGGAATTCATTGAAAAAAATGTGAAAACGTAGGGTCTTCATAAGTGTCACTGAGACCTTTTCAGAAAGTCAAAAAAAATATTTATAAGTACCAAGTACCTCATATTTTGAATTTTTAATTCTAAGTCTGATCATAAAAATCGACATATATCGTCAGGTACCAATAAATATACGACTTGGAATTCATTGAAAAAAATGTGAAAACGTAGGGTCTTCATAAGTGTCACTGAGACCTTTTCAGAAAGTCAAAAATAATATTTATAAGTACCAAGTACCTCATATTTTGAATTTTTAATTCTAAGTCCGATCATAAAAATCGACATATATCGTCAGGTACCAATAAATATACGACTTGGAATTCATTGAAAAAAATGTGAAAACGTAGGGTCTTCATAAGTGTCACTGAGACCTTTTCAGAAAGTCAAAAAAAATATTTATAAGTACCAAGTACCTCATATTTTGAATTTTTAATTCTAAGTCTGATTATAAAAATCGACATATATCGTCAGGTACCAATAAATATACGACTTGGAATTCATTGAAAAAAATGTGAAAACGTAGGGTCTTCATAAGTGTCACTGAGACCTTTTCAGAAAGTCAAAAAAAATATTTATAAGTACCAAGTACCTCATATTTTGAATTTTTAATTCTAAGTCCGATCATAAAAATCGACATATATCGTCAGGTACCAATAAATATACGACTTGGAATTCATTGAAAAAAATGTGAAAACGTAGGGTCTTCATAAGTGTCACTGAGACCTTTTCAGAAAGTCAAAAAAAATATTTATAAGTACCAAGTACCTCATATTTTGAATTTTTAATTCTAAGTCTGATCATAAAAATCGACATATATCGTCAGGTACCAATAAATATACGACTTGGAATTCATTGAAAAAAATGTGAAAACGTAGGGTCTTCATAAGTGTCACTGAGACCTTTTCAGAAAGTCAAAAATAATATTTATAAGTACCAAGTACCTCATATTTTGAATTTTTAATTCTAAGTCCGATCATAAAAATCGACATATATCGTCAGGTACCAATAAATATACGACTTGGAATTCATTGAAAAAAATGTGAAAACGTAGGGTCTTCATAAGTGTCACTGAGACCTTTTCAGAAAGTCAAAAAAGTACCAAGTACCTCATATTTTGAATTTTTAATTCTAAGTCTGATCATAAAAATCGACATATATCGTC
Source organism: Neocloeon triangulifer (assembly GCF_031216515.1). Classification (NCBI taxonomy): domain Eukaryota; kingdom Metazoa; phylum Arthropoda; class Insecta; order Ephemeroptera; family Baetidae; genus Neocloeon; species Neocloeon triangulifer. Next base: position 7,192,893 of record NW_026775562.1, read on the forward strand.
AGGTTAGTCAGGTACCAATAAATATTAGACTTGGAATTCATTGAAAAAAATGTGAAAACGTAGGGTCTTCATAAGTGTCACTGAGACCTTTTCAGAAAGTCAAAAAAAATATTTATAAGTACCAAGTACCTCATATTTTGAATTTTTAATTCTAAGTCTGATCATAAAAATCGACATATATCGTCAGGTACCAATAAATATACGACTTGGAATTCATTGAAAAAAATGTGAAAACGTAGGGTCTTCATAAGTGTCACTGAGACCTTTTCAGAAAGTCAAAAAAAATATTTATAAGTACCAAGTACCTCATATTTTGAATTTTTAATTCTAAGTCTGATCATAAAAATCGACATATATCGTCAGGTACCAATAAATATACGACTTGGAATTCATTGAAAAAAATGTGAAAACGTAGGGTCTTCATAAGTGTCACTGAGACCTTTTCAGAAAGTCAAAAAAGTACCAAGTACCTCATATTTTGAATTTTTAATTCTAAGTCTGATCATAAAAATCGACATATATCGTCAGGTTAGTCAGGTACCAATAAATATTAGACTTGGAATTCATTGAAAAAAATGTGAAAACGTAGGGTCTTCATAAGTGTCACTGAGACCTTTTCAGAAAGTCAAAAAAAATATTTATAAGTACCAAGTACCTCATATTTTGAATTTTTAATTCTAAGTCTGATCATAAAAATCGACATATATCGTCAGGTACCAATAAATATACGACTTGGAATTCATTGAAAAAAATGTGAAAACGTAGGGTCTTCATAAGTGTCACTGAGACCTTTTCAGAAAGTCAAAAATAATATTTATAAGTACCAAGTACCTCATATTTTGAATTTTTAATTCTAAGTCCGATCATAAAAATCGACATATATCGTCAGGTACCAATAAATATACGACTTGGAATTCATTGAAAAAAATGTGAAAACGTAGGGTCTTCATAAGTGTCACTGAGACCTTTTCAGAAAGTCAAAAAAAATATTTATAAGTACCAAGTACCTCATATTTTGAATTTTTAATTCTAAGTCTGATTATAAAAATCGACATATATCGTCAGGTACCAATAAATATACGACTTGGAATTCATTGAAAAAAATGTGAAAACGTAGGGTCTTCATAAGTGTCACTGAGACCTTTTCAGAAAGTCAAAAAAAATATTTATAAGTACCAAGTACCTCATATTTTGAATTTTTAATTCTAAGTCCGATCATAAAAATCGACATATATCGTCAGGTACCAATAAATATACGACTTGGAATTCATTGAAAAAAATGTGAAAACGTAGGGTCTTCATAAGTGTCACTGAGACCTTTTCAGAAAGTCAAAAAAAATATTTATAAGTACCAAGTACCTCATATTTTGAATTTTTAATTCTAAGTCTGATCATAAAAATCGACATATATCGTCAGGTACCAATAAATATACGACTTGGAATTCATTGAAAAAAATGTGAAAACGTAGGGTCTTCATAAGTGTCACTGAGACCTTTTCAGAAAGTCAAAAATAATATTTATAAGTACCAAGTACCTCATATTTTGAATTTTTAATTCTAAGTCCGATCATAAAAATCGACATATATCGTCAGGTACCAATAAATATACGACTTGGAATTCATTGAAAAAAATGTGAAAACGTAGGGTCTTCATAAGTGTCACTGAGACCTTTTCAGAAAGTCAAAAAAAATATTTATAAGTACCAAGTACCTCATATTTTGAATTTTTAATTCTAAGTCTGATTATAAAAATCGACATATATCGTCAGGTACCAATAAATATACGACTTGGAATTCATTGAAAAAAATGTGAAAACGTAGGGTCTTCATAAGTGTCACTGAGACCTTTTCAGAAAGTCAAAAAAAATATTTATAAGTACCAAGTACCTCATATTTTGAATTTTTAATTCTAAGTCTGATTATAAAAATCGACATATATCGTCAGGTACCAATAAATATACGACTTGGAATTCATTGAAAAAAATGTGAAAACGTAGGGTCTTCATAAGTGTCACTGAGACCTTTTCAGAAAGTCAAAAAAAATATTTATAAGTACCAAGTACCTCATATTTTGAATTTTTAATTCTAAGTCCGATCATAAAAATCGACATATATCGTCAGGTACCAATAAATATACGACTTGGAATTCATTGAAAAAAATGTGAAAACGTAGGGTCTTCATAAGTGTCACTGAGACCTTTTCAGAAAGTCAAAAAAAATATTTATAAGTACCAAGTACCTCATATTTTGAATTTTTAATTCTAAGTCTGATCATAAAAATCGACATATATCGTCAGGTACCAATAAATATACGACTTGGAATTCATTGAAAAAAATGTGAAAACGTAGGGTCTTCATAAGTGTCACTGAGACCTTTTCAGAAAGTCAAAAATAATATTTATAAGTACCAAGTACCTCATATTTTGAATTTTTAATTCTAAGTCCGATCATAAAAATCGACATATATCGTCAGGTACCAATAAATATACGACTTGGAATTCATTGAAAAAAATGTGAAAACGTAGGGTCTTCATAAGTGTCACTGAGACCTTTTCAGAAAGTCAAAAAAGTACCAAGTACCTCATATTTTGAATTTTTAATTCTAAGTCTGATCATAAAAATCGACATATATCGTCAGGTTAGTCAGGTACCAATAAATATTAGACTTGGAATTCATTGAAAAAAATGTGAAAACGTAGGGTCTTCATAAGTGTCACTGAGACCTTTTCAGAAAGTCAAAAAAAATATTTATAAGTACCAAGTACCTCATATTTTGAATTTTTAATTCTAAGTCTGATCATAAAAATCGACATATATCGTCAGGTACCAATAAATATACGACTTGGAATTCATTGAAAAAAATGTGAAAACGTAGGGTCTTCATAAGTGTCACTGAGACCTTTTCAGAAAGTCAAAAAAAATATTTATAAGTACCAAGTACCTCATATTTTGAATTTTTAATTCTAAGTCTGATCATAAAAATCGACATATATCGTCAGGTACCAATAAATATACGACTTGGAATTCATTGAAAAAAATGTGAAAACGTAGGGTCTTCATAAGTGTCACTGAGACCTTTTCAGAAAGTCAAAAAAGTACCAAGTACCTCATATTTTGAATTTTTAATTCTAAGTCTGATCATAAAAATCGACATATATCGTCAGGTTAGTCAGGTACCAATAAATATTAGACTTGGAATTCATTGAAAAAAATGTGAAAACGTAGGGTCTTCATAAGTGTCACTGAGACCTTTTCAGAAAGTCAAAAAAAATATTTATAAGTACCAAGTACCTCATATTTTGAATTTTTAATTCTAAGTCTGATCATAAAAATCGACATATATCGTCAGGTACCAATAAATATACGACTTGGAATTCATTGAAAAAAATGTGAAAACGTAGGGTCTTCATAAGTGTCACTGAGACCTTTTCAGAAAGTCAAAAATAATATTTATAAGTACCAAGTACCTCATATTTTGAATTTTTAATTCTAAGTCCGATCATAAAAATCGACATATATCGTCAGGTACCAATAAATATACGACTTGGAATTCATTGAAAAAAATGTGAAAACGTAGGGTCTTCATAAGTGTCACTGAGACCTTTTCAGAAAGTCAAAAAAAATATTTATAAGTACCAAGTACCTCATATTTTGAATTTTTAATTCTAAGTCTGATTATAAAAATCGACATATATCGTCAGGTACCAATAAATATACGACTTGGAATTCATTGAAAAAAATGTGAAAACGTAGGGTCTTCATAAGTGTCACTGAGACCTTTTCAGAAAGTCAAAAAAAATATTTATAAGTACCAAGTACCTCATATTTTGAATTTTTAATTCTAAGTCCGATCATAAAAATCGACATATATCGTCAGGTACCAATAAATATACGACTTGGAATTCATTGAAAAAAATGTGAAAACGTAGGGTCTTCATAAGTGTCACTGAGACCTTTTCAGAAAGTCAAAAAAAATATTTATAAGTACCAAGTACCTCATATTTTGAATTTTTAATTCTAAGTCTGATCATAAAAATCGACATATATCGTCAGGTACCAATAAATATACGACTTGGAATTCATTGAAAAAAATGTGAAAACGTAGGGTCTTCATAAGTGTCACTGAGACCTTTTCAGAAAGTCAAAAAAAATATTTATAAGTACCAAGTACCTCATATTTTGAATTTTTAATTCTAAGTCTGATCATAAAAATCGACATATATCGTCAGGTTAGTCAGGTACCAATAAATATTAGACTTGGAATTCATTGAAAAAAATGTGAAAACGTAGGGTCTTCATAAGTGTCACTGAGACCTTTTCAGAAAGTCAAAAAAAATATTTATAAGTACCAAGTACCTCATATTTTGAATTTTTAATTCTAAGTCTGATCATAAAAATCGACATATATCGTCAGGTACCAATAAATATACGACTTGGAATTCATTGAAAAAAATGTGAAAACGTAGGGTCTTCATAAGTGTCACTGAGACCTTTTCAGAAAGTCAAAAAAAATATTTATAAGTACCAAGTACCTCATATTTTGAATTTTTAATTCTAAGTCTGATCATAAAAATCGACATATATCGTCAGGTACCAATAAATATACGACTTGGAATTCATTGAAAAAAATGTGAAAACGTAGGGTCTTCATAAGTGTCACTGAGACCTTTTCAGAAAGTCAAAAAAGTACCAAGTACCTCATATTTTGAATTTTTAATTCTAAGTCTGATCATAAAAATCGACATATATCGTCAGGTTAGTCAGGTACCAATAAATATTAGACTTGGAATTCATTGAAAAAAATGTGAAAACGTAGGGTCTTCATAAGTGTCACTGAGACCTTTTCAGAAAGTCAAAAAAAATATTTATAAGTACCAAGTACCTCATATTTTGAATTTTTAATTCTAAGTCTGATCATAAAAATCGACATATATCGTCAGGTACCAATAAATATACGACTTGGAATTCATTGAAAAAAATGTGAAAACGTAGGGTCTTCATAAGTGTCACTGAGACCTTTTCAGAAAGTCAAAAATAATATTTATAAGTACCAAGTACCTCATATTTTGAATTTTTAATTCTAAGTCCGATCATAAAAATCGACATATATCGTCAGGTACCAATAAATATACGACTTGGAATTCATTGAAAAAAATGTGAAAACGTAGGGTCTTCATAAGTGTCACTGAGACCTTTTCAGAAAGTCAAAAAAAATATTTATAAGTACCAAGTACCTCATATTTTGAATTTTTAATTCTAAGTCTGATTATAAAAATCGACATATATCGTCAGGTACCAATAAATATACGACTTGGAATTCATTGAAAAAAATGTGAAAACGTAGGGTCTTCATAAGTGTCACTGAGACCTTTTCAGAAAGTCAAAAAAAATATTTATAAGTACCAAGTACCTCATATTTTGAATTTTTAATTCTAAGTCCGATCATAAAAATCGACATATATCGTCAGGTACCAATAAATATACGAAGTCAGGTACCAATAAATATTAGACTTGGAATTCATTGAAAAAAATGTGAAAACGTAGGGTCTTCATAAGTGTCACTGAGACCTTTTCAGAAAGTCAAAAAAAATATTTATAAGTACCAAGTACCTCATATTTTGAATTTTTAATTCTAAGTCCGATCATAAAAATCGACATATATCGTCAGGTACCAATAAATATACGACTTGGAATTCATTGAAAAAAATGTGAAAACGTAGGGTCTTCATAAGTGTCACTGAGACCTTTTCAGAAAGTCAAAAAAAATATTTATAAGTACCAAGTACCTCATATTTTGAATTTTTAATTCTAAGTCTGATCATAAAAATCGACATATATCGTCAGGTACCAATAAATATACGACTTGGAATTCATTGAAAAAAATGTGAAAACGTAGGGTCTTCATAAGTGTCACTGAGACCTTTTCAGAAAGTCAAAAAAAATATTTATAAGTACCAAGTACCTCATATTTTGAATTTTTAATTCTAAGTCTGATCATAAAAATCGACATATATCGTCAGGTACCAATAAATATACGACTTGGAATTCATTGAAAAAAATGTGAAAACGTAGGGTCTTCATAAGTGTCACTGAGACCTTTTCAGAAAGTCAAAAAAAATATTTATAAGTACCAAGTACCTCATATTTTGAATTTTTAATTCTAAGTCTGATCATAAAAATCGACATATATCGTCAGGTACCAATAAATATACGACTTGGAATTCATTGAAAAAAATGTGAAAACGTAGGGTCTTCATAAGTGTCACTGAGACCTTTTCAGAAAGTCAAAAAAGTACCAAGTACCTCATATTTTGAATTTTTAATTCTAAGTCTGATCATAAAAATCGACATATATCGTCAGGTTAGTCAGGTACCAATAAATATTAGACTTGGAATTCATTGAAAAAAATGTGAAAACGTAGGGTCTTCATAAGTGTCACTGAGACCTTTTCAGAAAGTCAAAAAAAATATTTATAAGTACCAAGTACCTCATATTTTGAATTTTTAATTCTAAGTCCGATCATAAAAATCGACATATATCGTCAGGTACCAATAAATATACGACTTGGAATTCATTGAAAAAAATGTGAAAACGTAGGGTCTTCATAAGTGTCACTGAGACCTTTTCAGAAAGTCAAAAAAAATATTTATAAGTACCAAGTACCTCATATTTTGAATTTTTAATTCTAAGTCTGATCATAAAAATCGACATATATCGTCAGGTACCAATAAATATACGACTTGGAATTCATTGAAAAAAATGTGAAAACGTAGGGTCTTCATAAGTGTCACTGAGACCTTTTCAGAAAGTCAAAAAAGTACCAAGTACCTCATATTTTGAATTTTTAATTCTAAGTCTGATCATAAAAATCGACATATATCGTCAGGTTAGTCAGGTACCAATAAATATTAGACTTGGAATTCATTGAAAAAAATGTGAAAACGTAGGGTCTTCATAAGTGTCACTGAGACCTTTTCAGAAAGTCAAAAAAAATATTTATAAGTACCAAGTACCTCATATTTTGAATTTTTAATTCTAAGTCCGATCATAAAAATCGACATATATCGTCAGGTACCAATAAATATACGACTTGGAATTCATTGAAAAAAATGTGAAAACGTAGGGTCTTCATAAGTGTCACTGAGACCTTTTCAGAAAGTCAAAAAAAATATTTATAAGTACCAAGTACCTCATATTTTGAATTTTTAATTCTAAGTCTGATCATAAAAATCGACATATATCGTCAGGTACCAATAAATATACGACTTGGAATTCATTGAAAAAAATGTGAAAACGTAGGGTCTTCATAAGTGTCACTGAGACCTTTTCAGAAAGTCAAAAAAAATATTTATAAGTACCAAGTACCTCATATTTTGAATTTTTAATTCTAAGTCTGATCATAAAAATCGACATATATCGTCAGGTACCAATAAATATACGACTTGGAATTCATTGAAAAAAATGTGAAAACGTAGGGTCTTCATAAGTGTCACTGAGACCTTTTCAGAAAGTCAAAAAAGTACCAAGTACCTCATATTTTGAATTTTTAATTCTAAGTCTGATCATAAAAATCGACATATATCGTCAGGTTAGTCAGGTACCAATAAATATTAGACTTGGAATTCATTGAAAAAAATGTGAAAACGTAGGGTCTTCATAAGTGTCACTGAGACCTTTTCAGAAAGTCAAAAAAAATATTTATAAGTACCAAGTACCTCATATTTTGAATTTTTAATTCTAAGTCCGATCATAAAAATCGACATATATCGTCAGGTACCAATAAATATACGACTTGGAATTCATTGAAAAAAATGTGAAAACGTAGGGTCTTCATAAGTGTCACTGAGACCTTTTCAGAAAGTCAAAAAAAATATTTATAAGTACCAAGTACCTCATATTTTGAATTTTTAATTCTAAGTCTGATCATAAAAATCGACATATATCGTCAGGTACCAATAAATATACGACTTGGAATTCATTGAAAAAAATGTGAAAACGTAGGGTCTTCATAAGTGTCACTGAGACCTTTTCAGAAAGTCAAAAAAAATATTTATAAGTACCAAGTACCTCATATTTTGAATTTTTAATTCTAAGTCTGATCATAAAAATCGACATATATCGTCAGGTACCAATAAATATACGACTTGGAATTCATTGAAAAAAATGTGAAAACGTAGGGTCTTCATAAGTGTCACTGAGACCTTTTCAGAAAGTCAAAAAAAATATTTATAAGTACCAAGTACCTCATATTTTGAATTTTTAATTCTAAGTCTGATCATAAAAATCGACATATATCGTCAGGTACCAATAAATATACGACTTGGAATTCATTGAAAAAAATGTGAAAACGTAGGGTCTTCATAAGTGTCACTGAGACCTTTTCAGAAAGTCAAAAAAGTACCAAGTACCTCATATTTTGAATTTTTAATTCTAAGTCTGATCATAAAAATCGACATATATCGTCAGGTTAGTCAGGTACCAATAAATATTAGACTTGGAATTCATTGAAAAAAATGTGAAAACGTAGGGTCTTCATAAGTGTCACTGAGACCTTTTCAGAAAGTCAAAAAAAATATTTATAAGTACCAAGTACCTCATATTTTGAATTTTTAATTCTAAGTCCGATCATAAAAATCGACATATATCGTCAGGTACCAATAAATATACGACTTGGAATTCATTGAAAAAAATGTGAAAACGTAGGGTCTTCATAAGTGTCACTGAGACCTTTTCAGAAAGTCAAAAAAAATATTTATAAGTACCAAGTACCTCATATTTTGAATTTTTAATTCTAAGTCTGATCATAAAAATCGACATATATCGTCAGGTACCAATAAATATACGACTTGGAATTCATTGAAAAAAATGTGAAAACGTAGGGTCTTCATAAGTGTCACTGAGACCTTTTCAGAAAGTCAAAAAAAATATTTATAAGTACCAAGTACCTCATATTTTGAATTTTTAATTCTAAGTCTGATCATAAAAATCGACATATATCGTCAGGTTAGTCAGGTACCAATAAATATTAGACTTGGAATTCATTGAAAAAAATGTGAAAACGTAGGGTCTTCATAAGTGTCACTGAGACCTTTTTAGAAAGTCAAAAAAAATATTTATAAGTACCAAGTACCTCATATTTTGAATTTTTAATTCTAAGTCTGATCATAAAAATCGACATATATCGTCAGGTACCAATAAATATACGACTTGGAATTCATTGAAAAAAATGTGAAAACGTAGGGTCTTCATAAGTGTCACTGAGACCTTTTCAGAAAATCAAAAAAAATATTTATAAGTACCAAGTACCTCATATTTTGAATTTTTAATTCTAAGTCCGATCATAAAAATCGACATATATCGTCAGGTACCAATAAATATTCGACTTGGAATTCATTGAAAAAAATGTGAAAACGTAGGGTCTTCATAAGTGTCACTGAGACCTTTTCAGAAAGTCAAAAAAAATATTTATAAGTACCAAGTACCTCATATTTTGAATTTTTAATTCTAAGTCTGATCATAAAAATCGACATATATCGTCAGGTTAGTCAGGTACCAATAAATATTAGACTTGGAATTCATTGAAAAAAATGTGAAAACGTAGGGTCTTCATAAGTGTCACTGAGACCTTTTTAGAAAGTCAAAAAAAATATTTATAAGTACCAAGTACCTCATATTTTGAATTTTTTATTCTAAGTCTGATCATAAAAATCGACATATATCGTCAGGTACCAATAAATATACGACTTGGAATTCATTGAAAAAAATGTGAAAACGTAGGGTCTTCATAAGTGTCACTGAGACCTTTTCAGAAAATCAAAAAAAATATTTATAAGTACCAAGTACCTCATATTTTGAATTTTTAATTCTAAGTCCGATCATAAAAATCGACATATATCGTCAGGTACCAATAAATATTCGACTTGGAATTCATTGAAAAAAATGTGAAAACGTAGGGTCTTCATAAGTGTCACTGAGACCTTTTCAGAAAGTCAAAAAAAATATTTATAAGTACCAAGTACCTCATATTTTGAATTTTTAATTCTAAGTCCGATCATAAAAATCGACATATATCGTCAGGTACCAATAAATATACGACTTGGAATTCATTGAAAAAAATGTGAAAACGTAGGGTCTTCATAAGTGTCACTGAGACCTTTTCAGAAAGTCAAAAAAAATATTTATAAGTACCAAGTACCTCATATTTTGAATTTTTAATTCTAAGTCTGATCATAAAAATCGACATATATCGTCAGGTACCAATAAATATACGACTTGGAATTCATTGAAAAAAATGTGAAAACGTAGGGTCTTCATAAGTGTCACTGAGACCTTTTCAGAAAGTCAAAAAAAATATTTATAAGTACCAAGTACCTCATATTTTGAATTTTTAATTCTAAGTCCGATCATAAAAATCGACATATATCGTCAGGTACCAATAAATATTCGACTTGGAATTCATTGAAAAAAATGTGAAAACGTAGGGTCTTCATAAGTGTCACTGAGACCTTTTCAGAAAGTCAAAAAAAATATTTATAAGTACCAAGTACCTCATATTTTGAATTTTTAATTCTAAGTCTGATCATAAAAATCGACATATATCGTCAGGTTAGTCAGGTACCAATAAATATTAGACTTGGAATTCATTGAAAAAAATGTGAAAACGTAGGGTCTTCATAAGTGTCACTGAGACCTTTTTAGAAAGTCAAAAAAAATATTTATAAGTACCAAGTACCTCATATTTTGAATTTTTAATTCTAAGTCTGATCATAAAAATCGACATATATCGTCAGGTACCAATAAATATACGACTTGGAATTCATTGAAAAAAATGTGAAAACGTAGGGTCTTCATAAGTGTCACTGAGACCTTTTCAGAAAATCAAAAAAAATATTTATAAGTACCAAGTACCTCATATTTTGAATTTTTAATTCTAAGTCCGATCATAAAAATCGACATATATCGTCAGGTACCAATAAATATTCGACTTGGAATTCATTGAAAAAAATGTGAAAACGTAGGGTCTTCATAAGTGTCACTGAGACCTTTTCAGAAAGTCAAAAAAAATATTTATAAGTACCAAGTACCTCATATTTTGAATTTTTAATTCTAAGTCCGATCATAAAAATCGACATATATCGTCAGGTACCAATAAATATACGACTTGGAATTCATTGAAAAAAATGTGAAAACGTAGGGTCTTCATAAGTGTCACTGAGACCTTTTCAGAAAGTCAAAAAAAATATTTATAAGTACCAAGTACCTCATATTTTGAATTTTTAATTCTAAGTCTGATCATAAAAATCGACATATATCGTCAGGTACCAATAAATATACGACTTGGAATTCATTGAAAAAAATGTGAAAACGTAGGGTCTTCATAAGTGTCACTGAGACCTTTTCAGAAAGTCAAAAAAAATATTTATAAGTACCAAGTACCTCATATTTTGAATTTTTAATTCTAAGTCTGATCATAAAAATCGACATATATCGTCAGGTACCAATAAATATACGACTTGGAATTCATTGAAAAAAATGTGAAAACGTAGGGTCTTCATAAGTGTCACTGAGACCTTTTCAGAAAGTCAAAAAAGTACCAAGTACCTCATATTTTGAATTTTTAATTCTAAGTCTGATCATAAAAATCGACATATATCGTCAGGTTAGTCAGGTACCAATAAATATTAGACTTGGAATTCATTGAAAAAAATGTGAAAACGTAGGGTCTTCATAAGTGTCACTGAGACCTTTTCAGAAAGTCAAAAAAAATATTTATAAGTACCAAGTACCTCATATTTTGAATTTTTAATTCTAAGTCTGATCATAAAAATCGACATATATCGTCAGGTACCAATAAATATACGACTTGGAATTCATTGAAAAAAATGTGAAAACGTAGGGTCTTCATAAGTGTCACTGAGACCTTTTCAGAAAGTCAAAAAAAATATTTATAAGTACCAAGTACCTCATATTTTGAATTTTTAATTCTAAGTCCGATCATAAAAATCGACATATATCGTCAGGTACCAATAAATATTCGACTTGGAATTCATTGAAAAAAATGTGAAAACGTAGGGTCTTCATAAGTGTCACTGAGACCTTTTCAGAAAGTCAAAAAAAATATTTATAAGTACCAAGTACCTCATATTTTGAATTTTTAATTCTAAGTCCGATCATAAAAATCGACATATATCGTCAGGTACCAATAAATATACGACTTGGAATTCATTGAAAAAAATGTGAAAACGTAGGGTCTTCATAAGTGTCACTGAGACCTTTTCAGAAAGTCAAAAAAAATATTTATAAGTACCAAGTACCTCATATTTTGAATTTTTAATTCTAAGTCTGATCATAAAAATCGACATATATCGTCAGGTACCAATAAATATACGACTTGGAATTCATTGAAAAAAATGTGAAAACGTAGGGTCTTCATAAGTGTCACTGAGACCTTTTCAGAAAGTCAAAAAAAATATTTATAAGTACCAAGTACCTCATATTTTGAATTTTTAATTCTAAGTCTGATCATAAAAATCGACATATATCGTCAGGTTAGTCAGGTACCAATAAATATTAGACTTGGAATTCATTGAAAAAAATGTGAAAACGTAGGGTCTTCATAAGTGTCACTGAGACCTTTTCAGAAAGTCAAAAAAAATATTTATAAGTACCAAGTACCTCATATTTTGAATTTTTAATTCTAAGTCTGATCATAAAAATCGACATATATCGTCAGGTTAGTCAGGTACCAATAAATATTAGACTTGGAATTCATTGAAAAAAATGTGAAAACGTAGGGTCTTCATAAGTGTCACTGAGACCTTTTTAGAAAGTCAAAAAAAATATTTATAAGTACCAAGTACCTCATATTTTGAATTTTTAATTCTAAGTCTGATCATAAAAATCGACATATATCGTCAGGTACCAATAAATATACGACTTGGAATTCATTGAAAAAAATGTGAAAACGTAGGGTCTTCATAAGTGTCACTGAGACCTTTTCAGAAAATCAAAAAAAATATTTATAAGTACCAAGTACCTCATATTTTGAATTTTTAATTCTAAGTCCGATCATAAAAATCGACATATATCGTCAGGTACCAATAAATATTCGACTTGGAATTCATTGAAAAAAATGTGAAAACGTAGGGTCTTCATAAGTGTCACTGAGACCTTTTCAGAAAGTCAAAAAAAATATTTATAAGTACCAAGTACCTCATATTTTGAATTTTTAATTCTAAGTCCGATCATAAAAATCGACATATATCGTCAGGTACCAATAAATATACGACTTGGAATTCATTGAAAAAAATGTGAAAACGTAGGGTCTTCATAAGTGTCACTGAGACCTTTTCAGAAAGTCAAAAAAAATATTTATAAGTACCAAGTACCTCATATTTTGAATTTTTAATTCTAAGTCTGATCATAAAAATCGACATATATCGTCAGGTTAGTCAGGTACCAATAAATATTAGACTTGGAATTCATTGAAAAAAATGTGAAAACGTAGGGTCTTCATAAGTGTCACTGAGACCTTTTCAGAAAGTCAAAAAAAATATTTATAAGTACCAAGTACCTCATATTTTGAATTTTTAATTCTAAGTCTGATCATAAAAATCGACATATATCGTCAGGTTAGTCAGGTACCAATAAATATTAGACTTGGAATTCATTGAAAAAAATGTGAAAACGTAGGGTCTTCATAAGTGTCACTGAGACCTTTTCAGAAAGTCAAAAAAAATATTTATAAGTACCAAGTACCTCATATTTTGAATTTTTAATTCTAAGTCCGATCATAAAAATCGACATATATCGTCAGGTACCAATAAATATTCGACTTGGAATTCATTGAAAAAAATGTGAAAACGTAGGGTCTTCATAAGTGTCACTGAGACCTTTTCAGAAAGTCAAAAAAAATATTTATAAGTACCAAGTACCTCATATTTTGAATTTTTAATTCTAAGTCTGATCATAAAAATCGACATATATCGTCAGGTACCAATAAATATACGACTTGGAATTCATTGAAAAAAATGTGAAAACGTAGGGTCTTCATAAGTGTCACTGAGACCTTTTCAGAAAGTCAAAAAAAATATTTATAAGTACCAAGTACCTCATATTTTGAATTTTTAATTCTAAGTCTGATCATAAAAATCGACATATATCGTCAGGTACCAATAAATATACGACTTGGAATTCATTGAAAAAAATGTGAAAACGTAGGGTCTTCATAAGTGTCACTGAGACCTTTTCAGAAAGTCAAAAAAAATATTTATAAGTACCAAGTACCTCATATTTTGAATTTTTAATTCTAAGTCTGATCATAAAAATCGACATATATCGTCAGGTACCAATAAATATACGACTTGGAATTCATTGAAAAAAATGTGAAAACGTAGGGTCTTCATAAGTGTCACTGAGACCTTTTCAGAAAGTCAAAAAAGTACCAAGTACCTCATATTTTGAATTTTTAATTCTAAGTCTGATCATAAAAATCGACATATATCGTCAGGTTAGTCAGGTACCAATAAATATTAGACTTGGAATTCATTGAAAAAAATGTGAAAACGTAGGGTCTTCATAAGTGTCACTGAGACCTTTTCAGAAAGTCAAAAAAAATATTTATAAGTACCAAGTACCTCATATTTTGAATTTTTAATTCTAAGTCCGATCATAAAAATCGACATATATCGTCAGGTACCAATAAATATACGACTTGGAATTCATTGAAAAAAATGTGAAAACGTAGGGTCTTCATAAGTGTCACTGAGACCTTTTCAGAAAGTCAAAAAAAATATTTATAAGTACCAAGTACCTCATATTTTGAATTTTTAATTCTAAGTCTGATCATAAAAATCGACATATATCGTCAGGTACCAATAAATATACGACTTGGAATTCATTGAAAAAAATGTGAAAACGTAGGGTCTTCATAAGTGTCACTGAGACCTTTTCAGAAAGTCAAAAAAAATATTTATAAGTACCAAGTACCTCATATTTTGAATTTTTAATTCTAAGTCTGATCATAAAAATCGACATATATCGTCAGGTTAGTCAGGTACCAATAAATATTAGACTTGGAATTCATTGAAAAAAATGTGAAAACGTAGGGTCTTCATAAGTGTCACTGAGACCTTTTTAGAAAGTCAAAAAAAATATTTATAAGTACCAAGTACCTCATATTTTGAATTTTTAATTCTAAGTCTGATCATAAAAATCGACATATATCGTCAGGTACCAATAAATATACGACTTGGAATTCATTGAAAAAAATGTGAAAACGTAGGGTCTTCATAAGTGTCACTGAGACCTTTTCAGAAAGTCAAAAAAAATATTTATAAGTACCAAGTACCTCATATTTTGAATTTTTAATTCTAAGTCTGATCATAAAAATCGACATATATCGTCAGGTACCAATAAATATACGACTTGGAATTCATTGAAAAAAATGTGAAAACGTAGGGTCTTCATAAGTGTCACTGAGACCTTTTCAGAAAGTCAAAAAAAATATTTATAAGTACCAAGTACCTCATATTTTGAATTTTTAATTCTAAGTCTGATCATAAAAATCGACATATATCGTCAGGTACCAATAAATATACGACTTGGAATTCATTGAAAAAAATGTGAAAACGTAGGGTCTTCATAAGTGTCACTGAGACCTTTTCAGAAAGTCAAAAAAAATATTTATAAGTACCAAGTACCTCATATTTTGAATTTTTAATTCTAAGTCTGATCATAAAAATCGACATATATCGTCAGGTACCAATAAATATACGACTTGGAATTCATTGAAAAAAATGTGAAAACGTAGGGTCTTCATAAGTGTCACTGAGACCTTTTCAGAAAGTCAAAAAAGTACCAAGTACCTCATATTTTGAATTTTTAATTCTAAGTCTGATCATAAAAATCGACATATATCGTCAGGTTAGTCAGGTACCAATAAATATTAGACTTGGAATTCATTGAAAAAAATGTGAAAACGTAGGGTCTTCATAAGTGTCACTGAGACCTTTTCAGAAAGTCAAAAAAAATATTTATAAGTACCAAGTACCTCATATTTTGAATTTTTAATTCTAAGTCTGATCATAAAAATCGACATATATCGTCAGGTACCAATAAATATACGACTTGGAATTCATTGAAAAAAATGTGAAAACGTAGGGTCTTCATAAGTGTCACTGAGACCTTTTCAGAAAGTCAAAAAAAATATTTATAAGTACCAAGTACCTCATATTTTGAATTTTTAATTCTAAGTCTGATCATAAAAATCGACATATATCGTCAGGTACCAATAAATATACGACTTGGAATTCATTGAAAAAAATGTGAAAACGTAGGGTCTTCATAAGTGTCACTGAGACCTTTTCAGAAAGTCAAAAAAGTACCAAGTACCTCATATTTTGAATTTTTAATTCTAAGTCTGATCATAAAAATCGACATATATCGTCAGGTTAGTCAGGTACCAATAAATATTAGACTTGGAATTCATTGAAAAAAATGTGAAAACGTAGGGTCTTCATAAGTGTCACTGAGACCTTTTCAGAAAGTCAAAAAAAATATTTATAAGTACCAAGTACCTCATATTTTGAATTTTTAATTCTAAGTCCGATCATAAAAATCGACATATATCGTCAGGTACCAATAAATATACGACTTGGAATTCATTGAAAAAAATGTGAAAACGTAGGGTCTTCATAAGTGTCACTGAGACCTTTTCAGAAAGTCAAAAAAAATATTTATAAGTACCAAGTACCTCATATTTTGAATTTTTAATTCTAAGTCTGATCATAAAAATCGACATATATCGTCAGGTACCAATAAATATACGACTTGGAATTCATTGAAAAAAATGTGAAAACGTAGGGTCTTCATAAGTGTCACTGAGACCTTTTCAGAAAGTCAAAAAAAATATTTATAAGTACCAAGTACCTCATATTTTGAATTTTTAATTCTAAGTCCGATCATAAAAATCGACATATATCGTCAGGTACCAATAAATATTCGACTTGGAATTCATTGAAAAAAATGTGAAAACGTAGGGTCTTCATAAGTGTCACTGAGACCTTTTCAGAAAGTCAAAAAAAATATTTATAAGTACCAAGTACCTCATATTTTGAATTTTTAATTCTAAGTCCGATCATAAAAATCGACATATATCGTCAGGTACCAATAAATATACGACTTGGAATTCATTGAAAAAAATGTGAAAACGTAGGGTCTTCATAAGTGTCACTGAGACCTTTTCAGAAAGTCAAAAAAAATATTTATAAGTACCAAGTACCTCATATTTTGAATTTTTAATTCTAAGTCTGATCATAAAAATCGACATATATCGTCAGGTACCAATAAATATACGACTTGGAATTCATTGAAAAAAATGTGAAAACGTAGGGTCTTCATAAGTGTCACTGAGACCTTTTCAGAAAGTCAAAAAAGTACCAAGTACCTCATATTTTGAATTTTTAATTCTAAGTCTGATCATAAAAATCGACATATATCGTCAGGTTAGTCAGGTACCAATAAATATTAGACTTGGAATTCATTGAAAAAAATGTGAAAACGTAGGGTCTTCATAAGTGTCACTGAGACCTTTTCAGAAAGTCAAAAAAAATATTTATAAGTACCAAGTACCTCATATTTTGAATTTTTAATTCTAAGTCTGATCATAAAAATCGACATATATCGTCAGGTACCAATAAATATACGACTTGGAATTCATTGAAAAAAATGTGAAAACGTAGGGTCTTCATAAGTGTCACTGAGACCTTTTCAGAAAGTCAAAAAAAATATTTATAAGTACCAAGTACCTCATATTTTGAATTTTTAATTCTAAGTCTGATCATAAAAATCGACATATATCGTCAGGTACCAATAAATATACGACTTGGAATTCATTGAAAAAAATGTGAAAACGTAGGGTCTTCATAAGTGTCACTGAGACCTTTTCAGAAAGTCAAAAAAGTACCAAGTACCTCATATTTTGAATTTTTAATTCTAAGTCTGATCATAAAAATCGACATATATCGTCAGGTTAGTCAGGTACCAATAAATATTAGACTTGGAATTCATTGAAAAAAATGTGAAAACGTAGGGTCTTCATAAGTGTCACTGAGACCTTTTCAGAAAGTCAAAAAAAATATTTATAAGTACCAAGTACCTCATATTTTGAATTTTTAATTCTAAGTCCGATCATAAAAATCGACATATATCGTCAGGTACCAATAAATATACGACTTGGAATTCATTGAAAAAAATGTGAAAACGTAGGGTCTTCATAAGTGTCACTGAGACCTTTTCAGAAAGTCAAAAAAAATATTTATAAGTACCAAGTACCTCATATTTTGAATTTTTAATTCTAAGTCTGATCATAAAAATCGACATATATCGTCAGGTACCAATAAATATACGACTTGGAATTCATTGAAAAAAATGTGAAAACGTAGGGTCTTCATAAGTGTCACTGAGACCTTTTCAGAAAGTCAAAAAAAATATTTATAAGTACCAAGTACCTCATATTTTGAATTTTTAATTCTAAGTCTGATCATAAAAATCGACATATATCGTCAGGTTAGTCAGGTACCAATAAATATTAGACTTGGAATTCATTGAAAAAAATGTGAAAACGTAGGGTCTTCATAAGTGTCACTGAGACCTTTTTAGAAAGTCAAAAAAAATATTTATAAGTACCAAGTACCTCATATTTTGAATTTTTTATTCTAAGTCTGATCATAAAAATCGACATATATCGTCAGGTACCAATAAATATACGACTTGGAATTCATTGAAAAAAATGTGAAAACGTAGGGTCTTCATAAGTGTCACTGAGACCTTTTCAGAAAATCAAAAAAAATATTTATAAGTACCAAGTACCTCATATTTTGAATTTTTAATTCTAAGTCCGATCATAAAAATCGACATATATCGTCAGGTACCAATAAATATTCGACTTGGAATTCATTGAAAAAAATGTGAAAACGTAGGGTCTTCATAAGTGTCACTGAGACCTTTTCAGAAAGTCAAAAAAAATATTTATAAGTACCAAGTACCTCATATTTTGAATTTTTAATTCTAAGTCCGATCATAAAAATCGACATATATCGTCAGGTACCAATAAATATACGACTTGGAATTCATTGAAAAAAATGTGAAAACGTAGGGTCTTCATAAGTGTCACTGAGACCTTTTCAGAAAGTCAAAAAAAATATTTATAAGTACCAAGTACCTCATATTTTGAATTTTTAATTCTAAGTCTGATCATAAAAATCGACATATATCGTCAGGTACCAATAAATATACGACTTGGAATTCATTGAAAAAAATGTGAAAACGTAGGGTCTTCATAAGTGTCACTGAGACCTTTTCAGAAAGTCAAAAAAAATATTTATAAGTACCAAGTACCTCATATTTTGAATTTTTAATTCTAAGTCCGATCATAAAAATCGACATATATCGTCAGGTACCAATAAATATTCGACTTGGAATTCATTGAAAAAAATGTGAAAACGTAGGGTCTTCATAAGTGTCACTGAGACCTTTTCAGAAAGTCAAAAAAAATATTTATAAGTACCAAGTACCTCATATTTTGAATTTTTAATTCTAAGTCTGATCATAAAAATCGACATATATCGTCAGGTTAGTCAGGTACCAATAAATATTAGACTTGGAATTCATTGAAAAAAATGTGAAAACGTAGGGTCTTCATAAGTGTCACTGAGACCTTTTTAGAAAGTCAAAAAAAATATTTATAAGTACCAAGTACCTCATATTTTGAATTTTTAATTCTAAGTCTGATCATAAAAATCGACATATATCGTCAGGTACCAATAAATATACGACTTGGAATTCATTGAAAAAAATGTGAAAACGTAGGGTCTTCATAAGTGTCACTGAGACCTTTTCAGAAAATCAAAAAAAATATTTATAAGTACCAAGTACCTCATATTTTGAATTTTTAATTCTAAGTCTGATCATAAAAATCGACATATATCGTCAGGTACCAATAAATATACGACTTGGAATTCATTGAAAAAAATGTGAAAACGTAGGGTCTTCATAAGTGTCACTGAGACCTTTTCAGAAAGTCAAAAAAAATATTTATAAGTACCAAGTACCTCATATTTTGAATTTTTAATTCTAAGTCTGATCATAAAAATCGACATATATCGTCAGGTACCAATAAATATACGACTTGGAATTCATTGAAAAAAATGTGAAAACGTAGGGTCTTCATAAGTGTCACTGAGACCTTTTCAGAAAGTCAAAAAAGTACCAAGTACCTCATATTTTGAATTTTTAATTCTAAGTCTGATCATAAAAATCGACATATATCGTCAGGTTAGTCAGGTACCAATAAATATTAGACTTGGAATTCATTGAAAAAAATGTGAAAACGTAGGGTCTTCATAAGTGTCACTGAGACCTTTTCAGAAAGTCAAAAAAAATATTTATAAGTACCAAGTACCTCATATTTTGAATTTTTAATTCTAAGTCTGATCATAAAAATCGACATATATCGTCAGGTACCAATAAATATACGACTTGGAATTCATTGAAAAAAATGTGAAAACGTAGGGTCTTCATAAGTGTCACTGAGACCTTTTCAGAAAGTCAAAAAAAATATTTATAAGTACCAAGTACCTCATATTTTGAATTTTTAATTCTAAGTCTGATCATAAAAATCGACATATATCGTCAGGTACCAATAAATATACGACTTGGAATTCATTGAAAAAAATGTGAAAACGTAGGGTCTTCATAAGTGTCACTGAGACCTTTTCAGAAAGTCAAAAAAAATATTTATAAGTACCAAGTACCTCATATTTTGAATTTTTAATTCTAAGTCTGATCATAAAAATCGACATATATCGTCAGGTACCAATAAATATACGACTTGGAATTCATTGAAAAAAATGTGAAAATTTAGGGTCTTCATAAGTGTCACTGAGACCTTTTCAGAAAGTCAAAAAAGTACCAAGTACCTCATATTTTGAATTTTTAATTCTAAGTCTGATCATAAAAATCGACATATATCGTCAGGTTAGTCAGGTACCAATAAATATTAGACTTGGAATTCATTGAAAAAAATGTGAAAACGTAGGGTCTTCATAAGTGTCACTGAGACCTTTTCAGAAAGTCAAAAAAAATATTTATAAGTACCAAGTACCTCATATTTTGAATTTTTAATTCTAAGTCTGATCATAAAAATCGACATATATCGTCAGGTACCAATAAATATACGACTTGGAATTCATTGAAAAAAATGTGAAAACGTAGGGTCTTCATAAGTGTCACTGAGACCTTTTCAGAAAGTCAAAAAAAATATTTATAAGTACCAAGTACCTCATATTTTGAATTTTTAATTCTAAGTCCGATCATAAAAATCGACATATATCGTCAGGTACCAATAAATATTCGACTTGGAATTCATTGAAAAAAATGTGAAAACGTAGGGTCTTCATAAGTGTCACTGAGACCTTTTCAGAAAGTCAAAAAAAATATTTATAAGTACCAAGTACCTCATATTTTGAATTTTTAATTCTAAGTCCGATCATAAAAATCGACATATATCGTCAGGTACCAATAAATATACGACTTGGAATTCATTGAAAAAAATGTGAAAACGTAGGGTCTTCATAAGTGTCACTGAGACCTTTTCAGAAAGTCAAAAAAAATATTTATAAGTACCAAGTACCTCATATTTTGAATTTTTAATTCTAAGTCTGATCATAAAAATCGACATATATCGTCAGGTTAGTCAGGTACCAATAAATATTAGACTTGGAATTCATTGAAAAAAATGTGAAAACGTAGGGTCTTCATAAGTGTCACTGAGACCTTTTCAGAAAGTCAAAAAAAATATTTATAAGTACCAAGTACCTCATATTTTGAATTTTTAATTCTAAGTCTGATCATAAAAATCGACATATATCGTCAGGTACCAATCATCAAACAGCAGGCTAAGCCAAAGCGCTATAAATTCTCCATCCCAGGGTGAAAAACAAAATAACTCATCTCTTGTCTCTCTTGTTTCAGCTGCGCCGCCGAGCCACCTAAAAAAACAAAAAACTTCGCCTACTCGCCGATGGGAGATAGACATGACCAAACAGCAGGCGCGCCAGGAGCAGGTGGCGAGGCCCGCAGCTGACCCCGGGCGTGGCCGTGCCCCGTCAAAAGCGGCCAAAACTACAGCAGGATCAGGTGGACAAGCTGGGCGCACACCGGAGACCTGTAAAAAAGCTGGGGTGCCCTCCCGTGCGTCCAGCCCCACCTCATCACCTGCAAACAAAGGTGAATTAAATTTGAATCAGTCAACCTACCCTGAGGAGGAAAATAATTTTAGTCTGGAGGCCACCAACTACTCTGGAGGAGGCGACGGCAAGAAGGAGTCTATGAGTCTGGCAAAGTTCTTTGCTGACCTGGAAGGAGCAAGGGAGGCTGAGAATCTTCGGGAAAATTTTGCCGGTGGGGGTAGCCTGCACCAGCTGCCCCCACTTGATTCCGATCACCGACCCCCCCGGCAAATTCCCAATGAGAAGGTAATAGTCGGTATCTTGGAAGTACCCAAAGTCTCACCCCTCTCTCCGCTCGAGCCCCCAGCACAGCCCCATTCAACCCAAACCGTGGCTCATGATGCGCCCAGTACGGCAGATCTGGCCAGTGAGCTGTCTGGCATGAGGCGCAGCATCGACGCGCTGGCCGAGAAAGTCTCAGTCTCGGTCGGGCAACGTGGGACAGTCGCGGGAAACATCAGGCGATCGCTGCCGAGAAAGGAGGCCGGCCCTAGGGCCGCGCGCCACCTGAGTAGGCAGCCCGCCCCATCGGCTCCATCCCCGAAGATAGCAGCACCATCACCCTCAAACTCAAATTCAATTAGCAATAGAAAGAAATATCCAAAAAACCCCAGCAGCAAATCTCTGCAAAAAATCGCGTAAATAAGAAGATGATACCCACCTGGATACAACTTTTGGACTTAGAATATTTTCATATGGTGGGCTATTATTTTATTATTAGGCAGGGCCGCGCGCGCCTGTATTGTACACAGGGCGGCAGCGGTGCGAGCGCGAGAGAGAGGCGCGCATACATCTTTTATACTTGTAATATTTTGGCTGGCTGTGTGTATTTTATTTTAACGCGGGCCGGCAGCGATGTGCGAAAGAGTCGATCAAGTATCTGTTAGCTTTAATTTTATTTTATCGCTGGTTGATTGTGTGTGGACTTAGTGCGCGCCGTCGAAGAGAGTGTGTGTATTTTATTTGTACAGCGAGCGAGGTGCACTTGGTGCGTGCTGGCGAGAGAGTGGCGTGTAATTGAGCAGCGGCTAGAGGCGTTTGACTAAGTGCGCGGCCGGCGCCAGTTGTCATTTCCGTCGACTGAATGGATTTTTACTAGGCTGGTTGTGTGCGCGTCGTTGTGGATTTTAATTTAAATTCTTAGACTGAACTCTATTTACAGGCGACTGAAATCAATGGAATAAAAATCACAAAAATTGTTCTCGGCGCCACCAATGCTAGTGATTTTGGTCTCGGGAATATATTTGAGAGCTCTGCCGCGAATTTTTGACTCGTTCCTTTGGCGAATTTTTTTTAATTTTACCTGCTTTTTTTTAATGGAGATAAGATAAATTGTATTTTATTTGAAATAAAAATAAAATTTTATTTCCAGGTTAAATAACCCCCAAACATCACTTTTTAAAGGTTTAAAAATTTCAAATTTTTAAGAAAATAAACGGAGAATGGTAATTATTAGTTCTTCGTATTAATAAACAAATTTATTTTTATTTAAAAATAAGGAGAATTGTAGAACAAAATAAAAATTTAATATCCAGGAGTACTTTTTGTGATACATTAGTTTTTTTTTTTGCAATTTTACTGCTTCGTAATAGTTTGTATGTGTGTCGGAGAAGCATCCCTTGCACATGGGGTGGAAAATTAAAGGGACTGTTGAGTTATAAGGAATATGGCTGGAAGCTAAATCAAAGCTTGGAAAAGTGAGAGTGGTAGACAAAGCGAGCGCCCCACCACTCGCACCCGCACTAGGAAAGCAGCGTGCAGTTGCATTGTGTGCTTCCGTAAGAGAAGGAAGTGAGCTTTTCACCCAGTTGTCCACTGCTCGTTTTTGACCATTTTGGGCAATGTCGAAGAATCAACTAACTGGTGCTTCCGTAAGTAATTTTTCTGTTCTCATTTACTCTGAGAGATAAATTTTTATGGGATTTATTCTTTTAAAAATATTGAAATTTGATTTAATACCAATTAATGAGCAAAATATTTTGAAATTTTGCTGATAACAAAATTTAACAGAAATTTATTCATTCTGACAAAACCTATTAAATAATAAAAATAAATCATAATAATAAGCAAAATCTAAAATAAAAATGTAAAAAATTCAGACTGTAAATTTTGATATGAATCTTTTAATTTTTCAAATCTTTTTTCTGCCCTGAATTTTATTTATGAATTTTCAGTGTAATAAATTTGAGAGATTAAATTATTAATTAAATAATTAATTATTCAAAACGGAAAAATCAATTTTTTTTACAGAATAAGCGCCCTTCCGGGGGAAAGGGTGCACCTAATAAGGAGAATCCTCCAATGAAGAAGAAGCCTGGACCCAAGGGGTTGGCCAAGTCGATGGAGTTCATCCTCTCGTCCGATGAGGACGTTTTCAAATCTCCTCCGACGAAGCGCCAACCCCTTCAATCCACTGCGAACCTCGGTTCAGGCCAGACGGGTGCAGCAGCGAAAAGAAAGACTACTCCAATCTTTCCTGGAGCTTCCCAGGTTCGCACTGCTCCGAAACTCATCTCGATTCCAGCCAAAGCACCAACAGCAATGGCTCAGCCGAACGTGCCTCGTCAGCCTCGAGATGGTGGAGGTGAGAACCGGGGGGAGGCTGCTTGTGGACCGTCCGCACAGGATGTAAACCATCCTCCTGTGGCTGTGGTTACCGCTCCAGGGTACCCTGTGGCTGAGGTGTACGACCCAAAGGCCGAGGCTTCCTGTCCGTCAGTCACTCTCGCCAATGTGGCCATCGTCGGAGACAAACTGGCAAAACATAAAAGGTTACTCATGGAGTTGCCTCAGCAATTTACAAAGACTCTGGAAACAAACAAACAAAACCTGAAATCCCTCATGCTTCACACTCGAAAGCAGGCAAGTGAGGGCAAGGAGTCGTCGGAGAAGAAATTGCTCCTGCTGGACGATGCAGATAAAAAGTTCACGGATGAACTGGAAATCAAGAAAGATCTTGTGTGTCGACTTAACAAAGACTTGGAGCAGAAGCATCGCAAAATACAAGAGGTGGAGGAAACCATCACTCGGAAGAACGAAAGCATTGCTGCGTGGAAGCTGCAAGTTCAAAGAGACACAGCGTTGGTGGAGAAACTGAAGAGTGAGGGTGCTTCTCTTGAAAAATTGCAGACTGAAGGTGAAAGAAGAAAAAAAGTGTTGGAGGAGGGTCTCGGAGAAAATCATCAAGAACGGGAAAATCTAAAGAAGAAGAACGTTGAATTCAAGACTATTCTGAATGAGGTAAATTAAATTTTTTCAATAGCAATAAAAAAAAATACTTATCGACTTCAATCACAGCTCCAGACCAAGTTTGACCTGCAGTGTGCTGATGCGACAAGGGAAGCTGAGGCTGCAAAGAAGGCTGCCGAGGACACACTCAAGTCCAACATTACCCTGCTGGAGACAAAACTCAAAGTAAGTTTGTAATAAAATAAAATAAATAAAACATATAATTAATTACCATAAATTCTTGTGTTCACAGGAGATGGAAGATGAACTGGAGAAGCAGCGGAAGCTCGAAGAAGAAGAGAAGGCTCGTAAGCAGTTGGAAGAGGAGGAGAAGAAGAAAGCTGCCATGGCCGAGGAAGAGGCTGAGAAGGAGGCTGCCAGGAGGAAGGAAGATTCTGAATCTGCAGCTTTTCTTGTTGCAGTCGAGCAGGAAGAGCTGGAAGAGCTGGCCAGGCGCGCAAAGGGAGCTGTCGATCTGACTTTCCTACTCGAGGAGGGTGAAATGGTGTCCTTTGTGGGGACAGAAGACATCCAACAGCAGCAGCAGCAGCAGGAGTCCCAGCAGCAGGAGTCCCAGCAGCAGGAGCAGATCAGCAGCAGCTTGGACCTCGACAACTTGGTGACTTCAACTCTGGAAGATATGGTAAATAAATTTCAATTTTATAAAGTTTACATATATCTTTTAGGCTAGTTTGAGCAACTTTAAGTAAAATACTGTTTTAAAAATTACTTTTTTATCTAAATTTAAATATTTCTTTTTAATTATTATGAAAATTTTTAAGGAAAAAAACTGTTTTAAAAAAAAATAACTAACTTGTTATAATTATTTTCTAGGAAACTGACCAAGCTGGTGCAGAGGTGGCTTCCTGCCCTCCGCAGACTTCGGAGGTTGTCCCACCCTTGTCCGACAGTTCTGATGAGGAGGAAGCGGAGCAGCCTCCCTGCAAGAAGACAAAAACTGGCTCACCCAGCCTTTCCTCCTGTTCCTCCTGCTCTTCTTCAGACTCGTCAGATGGCGAGCAAGAGCCGAGGGGAATGGAGAAAGAGCAGATTGGTGAAGAGGGAGTCGCAGGGGCTGCAGCGAGTGTCGAGCCGATGGGATCAGAGATGGCTGCCGAGGAGAAGAGCGAGGCCTCAGCTGAGCCCTCGGTGGAGTCCAGTCCGGAGATTGGTCCTTCGGGTGAATCCAGCAGTGATGGTGAGACTGAGCCGGAGAGGTCCGTCAGCAAGAAGAGACGGAGGAGAAGGCAGCAGAAGAACAAGTCCGACGCTTCCTCAAACTCTTCATCTTCAGACTCCGATACTGCTGGTTCACCTGTCAAGAAAAAGAAAAGGAGCATTACTTCAGAACAGGTCTTCAGTCAAGTTCCAGTTGAGCACAAGGATTTCAATGCCCATCTACCCCGTGATCGACCAACGATGCCCACTGATTTTCAATACAGCAGCACTTTCTCAAAGAACCAAGAGGAGCAACTCCACTCAGCAAAGAAGCAGGCTAAAGATGCTGTAAGTATTACAAATTTTTTAATTTTTTTTCAAACAAAAATAAACAAAAATTTATTGACTGATTTTTTAATAATAATTTTCTGTTTTGTTCACAGCGCCTTCCCTTTACAGCACTCATCAACTATGAGAGAAAGTGGAAGAAGGTATGCATAAAATATAATTTTAAATATTTCAAATTGTTTACAATTTTATTTTATTCTGTTCACAGAACGACCAGGACTTGAGGGAGGCCCTGAAAGCTGTCACTCGCCAAAACATCCCGAATGCTGTCGAGCTACCCGAATTGCCTTCCCACTACCTGGAGTATATTCATTACGTCACTGTCGCCCAATATGTAAGTATTAATATTTTAAAGTAAAATTAAAAAAAATTAATTTTTGTTTGATTCTTTTACAGCGGAGCAGATTGTCCGCAGAGATGCAAGAGTTGGCCAGTGCGTACGACGTTGTCATTGATGTGAGTATTTTTTCTCTGCAATTTAATTTCATTGAGTAATAAAATATCTTTTAATTTGATTTTAGGGCCAACTGAAGTTTGACTCCACTCTGGAAAAGATGCTGAAGGCGATCAGGAAGAAGCTCAAGAAAACTGCGGATCAGCAAGTTGTGGAGCGAGAACTTGCTTCCAACGAGACCATCGAGAGGTTCCTTGTGCCGAAGAATAAAACGGTGTGAATCTGTTATTTTTCCTTTCATGATTTTATAATCTTAACTTTTTATATAAAAAAAAATGTTATTATTCCATGAATGCAGTTGCAAATCTTAACTTTTACAATGTAATTTCAGTACGATAAAGTTCATTTTGATTTTTCTTTGTACTCCTGCTATCTTGTCTATTCAAATAAAAAAGATGTTTTATAAAATTAAATTTGTTTGATTTCATTATCATTTAATATTACAGATATCAAATTAAAAAGTTGAAAAATAATTTTTTTTAAAATCAAGATTCAGAAAAACTTTATTATTAAAAATTTCAATTTTTGGCCAGCTTCATTTAAAAAATTACCTTTTTAGCACTTTATCATGCTTAAAGAAAGATAAAAAAATTAACAATTCAATTCAATATTATAGAAACAAAATAACAAAAAGGACAAAGTCATGGGCCAAATTGGAGCAGGGAAATTACCTTCGAAAGCAAACGATTCAGCATCGGTGGACACTCGGCAAGCAGCACCACCCCCAGCACCCCCAGACACAGCAGCAGCAGCATCTCAGCAAACTGTCCAGCCAAGAGATTCTTCAGCAGAGAACGAACAGGCAAGGGATGTCGAGGAGCGTCAGCGTGTTCGCGCAAAAGTAAGAGAGCAGACCAAAAAGGCAAGGTTGGAGCAGCTCGATGAATTAGACAATCCTGAAAAAGGAGAATATTTTGAAATAACTGCTAGATCGGACGCAAAAGATGAAAAATTTGAAACTCTGACCACTATTGCTCAATTTAAAGTTTCCGAAAGTGCTCGAGATGCACCAATGGGGGACATTCTAGCAATTCGAGATGTAATTTTGCACATCATTAAAGATGTTTCGGACGATTCATGGATCGGAATAACTCTTTCAACTCGCGCCCAGCCAAAGGAGGCAGGTATTCCGCTCATGCGAAAAAACCAATTCGAGCCAAATTTGATTTTCAATTCGATCAGCGGAATTTCACAGTCCAGAGATGAGTTCACAATTGACGACAGTTTCAAAATTATTGCTGTTATTGTCAATGACTTGGGAGCCCGTGGGCGCAGATTTTTAGGGAATTTGGACATTTCAGCAAAATCAAGTTCCATTCCTGCAAAAAATGACCAGAATAATAAGCTAGACAAGCTTTTGACAAAAAGTGATCTCATTGAACTTGGCTCTTGCAAAGATTCTTGTGTGTATTTTGCTGCTCTTGTGGGAAAAATACATGCCGATAGAGTGGCCGCAAATGAAAAAGGTGAATCTAATGAGTGGAGACAAGCAAAAGCACAAAATTCAAAAGCTTTCACTCAAAAGGTTTTTGAACTTATTAGAGACGTTGGGCTTCCTTTTAAAAATGGGTCAGGGCACAGAAACCTGCAAAAAATCCAGGAAATATTTGGCAGAGAGTATAAAATAATCGCCTTCGCTGGTGTCACTTTGGAGTCAAGAATATTCGGAAGCGATTATGTTGACGGTGATGAAAACAGAAAAAAAATATTTCTGTACATGGACAAAGAGAAGCACTTTCACGCTCTTCTCTCGGCGAAAGCTTTCTTTGATAAAAAGCATTTTTGCGACTTCTGTGAGAAGCCTGTGGACAACCTATTCCACAGGGAATGTAAAGGCAGCAAGTGTTTCAAGTGTAATGATTTCTGCAAATATCAATCTCCGAATGACATGATTGGTGATACAGCAAGATGGGAAGTTACATGCTTTCACTGTAATTTCAAGTTTTACAATAAAAAGTGCTTCGATGGCCATTTGAAAAACAACGTTTGTGAAGAAAAAAAGGCTTGTCAAAATTGTGGAAATGTTTACGAAATGAAAAAATTGAACGGAATGGCACACGTTTGTGGAACTACCTTTTGCTCCTCCTGCAAGGAATACAAGGAAATTCCACATTATTGCTCGATCAAGAGCGTCGACGTTTCGGAGGAGGAATTGATGAAACTGGGCAAAAATGTAATCTACTTTTTCTCAGATTTTGAGACTCGTCAAGACCAAACAATTAGTGTCAATGATAAAGTGAAGTACAAGCACATGGCCAATTTAGTGCACGTCTCAAATCGCTGTGTGAACTGTTTGGACGATCACGAAGGAGAAGATAATTGTTACTGGTGCGGGAAAAGAGAAAAGTCATTCGACAACTTTGATCAACCTGACAAAAGTGTTGTGGGTGAATTTCTCAACTACATGAATGATAAATGTAAATCTAGAAAATCATTTAACCGACACCAGGGTATTGTGCTGCAATTCAACGCAGCGTCGTTTGACAATCATCTTGTCCTTTCCCATGTGATGAACGATGAAAATTGGATTGTCAAGGACATAATAATGAGTGGACTGCGAATTTTGCAAATGCGGATAAAAAATAAAGAAAGTGGAGTGTCTTTGAAATGGCTTGACATGGTCAACTTCACGCCTGCTAAACTGGCCGACTTGCCAAAAGCTTTCAAAATTGAGAATGTTGTCAAAGGCCATTTCCCGCACTATGCTAATAAGCCCGAATATTATAATTACGACGAGGGGCGCTTGCCTCCAGCTGAAACGTTCGGTCCCGATTGTATGACAACTGGTGCGAGGGAAGAATTTTTAAAGTGGTACGAGGAGACCAACAAAGAACTCGCTGAAAGTGGCTCAACTTGGAACTTTCGCGAAAATATTAAGCACTATTGCAAAAACGATGTGCGCATTTTGAGAATTGCTGCACTAAAATTCAGGGAAATGATTCGGCTGTTCAGAATTGAGCCGTTTTTGGAAAGCTTGACTATGGCCTCACTCACACACGAGATATACAAGAGAAATCACTACTTGAATGGAGCAATTGGGATTTTACCAAAAAATGATTCGTATCGTGGCTCGCAAAGTAAGGAAGGACAAAAATATTTGACCTATGTGGAGAAATTTATGGGCATCAAGAATTTACAACACGCTGGGAATGGAAAGGAAAAGGTCATTGGAGGAGCACCAGTGGACGGTTTTGATCCTGATACAGGAACAATTTATCAATTCCATGGTTAGTTAATATTTTATGTAAAAATTTTTTACTTACTTTTAAAAAAAAATATCTGAATTTTGCAAGTTAAAAAAATTAATTTTTAAAAAAAAATCATAATTTATTTTAGAATTATAATTAGAAAAATTTGAAGTTTATTTAAATTCTCACTTTTTTTAATAATTGTTTTTTAAATTCAATTCATTTTTTCATTTTTTCTTTTGTTGATTTTTTAACTAAAAATTGATGTTTTTTTTGCTAACCATATTGCATTTGTTTGTTGCAGGATGCTGGTTCCATTGTTGCGTCGACTGTTTCCCGAACGCAACTTCATCACCGCGCGGAACAGGAATTGAGGTTCGTTCAAAAACCTACGCCCGAACCAAGTTCTTACGAGACCAAGGTTATACTGTGGTGGAAATGTACGAGTGCAAGTGGAAGGAAAAAATGAAATCCGAGGCTGAGACGTACTTGAAATTGTGCACAGATCCCATCGTTGAAATGGGATATTTGAGGGCGCGAAATGCACTTTTTGGTGGCCACTGCAGTGCGTTTAGGCTTCAATGTCTGCCCCGAGAAGATGAGGAAATTCAATACTTGGACTTCACCTCAATGTACAGTTTTGTAAACAAGTATGGCAAATATCCAATTGGTCATCCAAAGGTTTACACCAAAGATTTTCCTGACATAAAGGATGTCAACGGACTAGTCTACTGTGAAATGGACCCGCCCGGAAACCTCCATCACCCTGTGCTGCCCGAAAAAGTGGATGGCAAATTGCTTTTCCACTTGTGCTCACTTTGCGCCAGACTGAAAAAGTTTAAATACTGTCCGCACAATGAAGAGCAGAGGAAACTCACTGGCACGTGGGTGAGCTACGAAATTCTGTTGGCTCTCAAATATCAATACAAGATCAGGAGAATTTTTGAGATCTGGGACTATTCTGAAATAATTCAGTACATGACTGGACCGGACGGCTTTGGTTCGAATGGGCTTTTCGGAGAGTTTGTCAACTGCTTCCTTAAAATCAAAGCGGTAATTCTAACAAAATTTTTTATATTAAAACTTTTTTAACTAAAATTTTTCTTTATTTATGTGAAGGAGGCTTCAGGGTGGCCAAGGGAAAACATGACTCAAGAGGAAAAAGACGCCTATGTAGAAGAATTTTGGCAAATAGAGGGCATAAGACTAGATCCCAACAAAATTGAGCGAAATGAAGTGATGCGGTACATTGCCAAGTTAATTCTTAATTCTCTCTGGTAAAATATTTAAATTATTTCCATTTTTCAATTTTTAAAATCATATTTATCTTTAGGGGACGATTTGCCATGAGGACGGACATGACGAAAACTGCGATCCTCGACGAGAGGAGTGAGCTTTTGCGGCTGCTGTCGTCACCGAATGTCGAGGTTCAAAGTCTTCTAACGAACCTTGGCGAGAAAATGATAGCCACTTATAAGGACGAGGCCTCACAACCAAAAGGAATTAATGTAGTAGTTGCAGCTTTCACTACTGCTCAAGCTCGAATTTTGCTTTACCGACTATTGGATTTGGGTGGACACAGAGTGTTGTATACTGACACTGGTGAGTTATAAATTGTTTTTTAATTGATAAATTATATACTAATTTGTTGAAAAAAAATTTAAGATTCCGTCATTGTAGTTCAGAAAAAAGGAGAGCCAATTTTCAAGACGGGAAATGGCTTAGGTCAACTGACAAACGAAGTGCCAAATCAAGTAATAAGTGAATACCTTGCTGTCGCACCCAAAAACTACGGCCTCGCGCTCCAAAACACCGATGGATCCAAGGATGCTATTCGCAAAATCAAGGGCATCACACTGCGGCACAATTGTTTGGAGCAAACAAGCTTGGCCACTCTCCGTCGACTCATTCACGGTGAACTGGAAGAAGTGGAAATTAACATTTACAAAAAAATAGAGCGGACCCTCGGATTCCAGCTTGTCTCGTCCGACACCTCCAAGAAAATAAAGTTGAATTACGACAAGAGGTTCCGAGAGGAGGGCGTAGTTGATTTTTCCTCACCACACGGACTGAAGGAAAACTGGCCACCTGTGATCCCCGACGAATCAATCGATGTTCATATGTGGTCCATCCATGAATATGCTGCATAGCTCAAATGTGAAATGTCTGTAATAAAGATTATCATGTATAAAAATGTATTTATTTGAAGTTTATTTTACTTAAATAAAATATTTTAGTTGTCAATATGTTTAAAAAAATTTTAAATTTCAAAAAACATAAGATCATTACAAAAAAGTTAATAAAATTTGGTTAAAATGTCCATTTAAAAATATGTAATTTTGTTGCTTCAAAAGTTTGACATTACAGAATAAAAAATATACAAAATAGATTTTCATTATCACATTATGCACTTTATATTTTGTTAAAATGCACTTTTTATTATGTTAATATGCTGATTTCAAGTGCACAATTGGCCATTAAAAATAGTGCTATTTGGTGGTCGAAGTGGATTGAACTTTTCGAAGCAAAAAATTTACCTTTTTCTCATACGAATCAGATCCGAATGAAGACAAACTTTGCATTTTGATCTGCTGCTCTTTGTAAAAATACTCTCGATGGGCATTGTCAACAATTTTCACTCCATAAATAACAAAAAAAAACTTCCAAAACCAAATTGATCAAAATCATCTCCAAAACAAATAATAACAAATCAGTCTAGATATTTGCAGGCTGACCAACACAAAAAACATGAGAATAAAAAATCAGCGAAAACCTGCCGTTTCTCGTAACTTTCTCTAAAGATTTTTTGTCATCATCTTGTTCCATACTAAAATCTCTATTTTAATAAATGCTGAACTTGCCTCTTACTATTTATTTTTCATGATGTAAATAATTTTAAAAAGTTGGACTTTATTCTGTTGTCATCCAACATATGTATGATATCAGCTGGTCTCTTATGATTGGTCAACACTAAGAAGTCTTACTATTTCTTTGTTCAAAAATTGGCGGCAACGCCACATGCTCTTGTGCAGAGGCGGGAGAAATATTTTACCATTGATAAAGTTTTTTTTATTTTGCATATTTTATTTATTTATTTATTTCATTAAATTGTCATAGATTTATTAATTAAAATCAACTTACATTTAATTAAAAAATTTGCATACATTTGATTAAGAAGTCAGTTCCATTAATATTATTATTATAATTTTATTATTATTATTTCTTTTCTCACTCACAAGCATATTTATTTATTGGTTCTTTTACATAACATTATTTCTCCATTTTTTTGTAATATTTTCAAAATTTTATCTTTTATTTTTTTTCTTAAGTTAAGCATAAATTTTATTCAGAAATCATTTTAAACTTACAATTTTATTTTCTTTTTAACTCTAAAACATATCATACAATTTTTTATTAAACAGTCAGATGAGCTTCACAATATTTTCGAATCTCCATGAAGGCTCTCAAGTAATCCAAGTTGAGATTCTCGGCAGACCGCTGAAAGCTGATGTCAGTTGTCTCGAGGTGACGCAGAATTTCCAATTTCTCGGTGGAGGGCAGGCATCCAGGTTCCTCAATTTTACTTTTGAAGGCCGCAAACATTGATTTAAATTCACCAGCATACGAATCCAGTGAATTGAGAACCCACCAGATTAGGTCTTTCAAATCATTGATGAACTCAATCGTGCTGTTGGTCAAAGTTATTTTTGGCTCGTACTCTTGGCCTTCAACTCTTGAAGTCAGGTGAATGGCTTTGACGTTGCCAAAGGAACCAAACTCCAAAGTTTCAACTTCTCCCAACATTATCTTTTTCTTGTCTTGGCAAACTGGAGTGTCGGAATCAAAGTAGTTATTTATTAATTCCAATTGATCCATAAACATTCTGCTCGCAGCGTGGCCCAACTTAACTCCCAGAAAACCAGGCCGTCTTATGTACATAGTGGGAAGAAAGTCAAGTTTCGGGTCGGCACCAATCACCAGTTGCTTCGTGCCACTTTTGTTTATTGGGTAAACGAAGCGATAAATTTGATTTACTCTGTCGCTTGTTTCAACGTAGTTATTTTTCTTAGTTTGATCACGGGGGACATACAGCTGCTTCCTCTTGTTGGCAGCAAAAAGGGTCGCGGCCACCCCAAATTTGACCAGCTTAGCATCATATTTACCCTTTTTAATGTCAGCCATGGCTCTGGATTTTCAATTTTTTTTAGTCAAAACGACAACTTTGGCGTGACGGCGGGCACAGATGTGTGAAGCTGATCTTCTGAATCTCGCCGCTTTATAGCCCTGAATCATCCCCTCCACTATTCCCCCCATTTTTTCCGAGATTTTCAACCAGCCAATTGCAGCAGTGCTCGACAATTTTGTCATTGAGCTCAAGGTTATTTTTTGACAATTTTGTAATAGTATCAAAAAATGTGTTTGGAATGATTCCCATTTTTGACGCAAGAAACAATAAAGTGTGCTTCCCACATGTGAGAGCTGTGGGACTCTGGTAGCATGTGGCATTATAATTGTAAAATTTTGAGATCTTTGACAAAAATTTAATGTGGTTTTCAACCACTGGCGGAAGTCCAAAGCTGTCAAAATAAACAGGTAAACCTCTGGTTGGAAGAAAAATTGCCGTCCAGTGACCGTAAGTTGTAACTTTCGATATTTCAGAGTGAATTATGATGGCAGCAGGTTTCTTTAACTTTGATGGAATTTTATCGCTGGCGAAAACTCCGACTGTGTGCTGCTTAGGAGCGTTTAGGTTTAGTATTTTCAAGCAGTTCTCTAATGTTTGAGTGTCCAAAAAATATTTATAAGTACCAAGTACCTCATATTTTGAATTTTTAATTCTAAGTCTGATCATAAAAATCGACATATATCGTCAGGTTAGTCAGGTACCAATAAATATTAGACTTGGAATTCATTGAAAAAAATGTGAAAACGTAGGGTCTTCATAAGTGTCACTGAGACCTTTTTAGAAAGTCAAAAAAAATATTTATAAGTACCAAGTACCTCATATTTTGAATTTTTAATTCTAAGTCTGATCATAAAAATCGACATATATCGTCAGGTACCAATAAATATACGACTTGGAATTCATTGAAAAAAATGTGAAAACGTAGGGTCTTCATAAGTGTCACTGAGACCTTTTCAGAAAATCAAAAAAAATATTTATAAGTACCAAGTACCTCATATTTTGAATTTTTAATTCTAAGTCCGATCATAAAAATCGACATATATCGTCAGGTACCAATAAATATTCGACTTGGAATTCATTGAAAAAAATGTGAAAACGTAGGGTCTTCATAAGTGTCACTGAGACCTTTTCAGAAAGTCAAAAAAAATATTTATAAGTACCAAGTACCTCATATTTTGAATTTTTAATTCTAAGTCCGATCATAAAAATCGACATATATCGTCAGGTACCAATAAATATACGACTTGGAATTCATTGAAAAAAATGTGAAAACGTAGGGTCTTCATAAGTGTCACTGAGACCTTTTCAGAAAGTCAAAAAAAATATTTATAAGTACCAAGTACCTCATATTTTGAATTTTTAATTCTAAGTCTGATCATAAAAATCGACATATATCGTCAGGTTAGTCAGGTACCAATAAATATTAGACTTGGAATTCATTGAAAAAAATGTGAAAACGTAGGGTCTTCATAAGTGTCACTGAGACCTTTTCAGAAAGTCAAAAAAAATATTTATAAGTACCAAGTACCTCATATTTTGAATTTTTAATTCTAAGTCTGATCATAAAAATCGACATATATCGTCAGGTACCAATAAATATACGACTTGGAATTCATTGAAAAAAATGTGAAAACGTAGGGTCTTCATAAGTGTCACTGAGACCTTTTCAGAAAGTCAAAAAAAATATTTATAAGTACCAAGTACCTCATATTTTGAATTTTTAATTCTAAGTCTGATCATAAAAATCGACATATATCGTCAGGTACCAATAAATATACGACTTGGAATTCATTGAAAAAAATGTGAAAACGTAGGGTCTTCATAAGTGTCACTGAGACCTTTTCAGAAAGTCAAAAAAAATATTTATAAGTACCAAGTACCTCATATTTTGAATTTTTAATTCTAAGTCTGATCATAAAAATCGACATATATCGTCAGGTACCAATAAATATACGACTTGGAATTCATTGAAAAAAATGTGAAAATTTAGGGTCTTCATAAGTGTCACTGAGACCTTTTCAGAAAGTCAAAAAAGTACCAAGTACCTCATATTTTGAATTTTTAATTCTAAGTCTGATCATAAAAATCGACATATATCGTCAGGTTAGTCAGGTACCAATAAATATTAGACTTGGAATTCATTGAAAAAAATGTGAAAACGTAGGGTCTTCATAAGTGTCACTGAGACCTTTTCAGAAAGTCAAAAAAAATATTTATAAGTACCAAGTACCTCATATTTTGAATTTTTAATTCTAAGTCTGATCATAAAAATCGACATATATCGTCAGGTACCAATAAATATACGACTTGGAATTCATTGAAAAAAATGTGAAAACGTAGGGTCTTCATAAGTGTCACTGAGACCTTTTCAGAAAGTCAAAAAAAATATTTATAAGTACCAAGTACCTCATATTTTGAATTTTTAATTCTAAGTCCGATCATAAAAATCGACATATATCGTCAGGTACCAATAAATATTCGACTTGGAATTCATTGAAAAAAATGTGAAAACGTAGGGTCTTCATAAGTGTCACTGAGACCTTTTCAGAAAGTCAAAAAAAATATTTATAAGTACCAAGTACCTCATATTTTGAATTTTTAATTCTAAGTCCGATCATAAAAATCGACATATATCGTCAGGTACCAATAAATATACGACTTGGAATTCATTGAAAAAAATGTGAAAACGTAGGGTCTTCATAAGTGTCACTGAGACCTTTTCAGAAAGTCAAAAAAAATATTTATAAGTACCAAGTACCTCATATTTTGAATTTTTAATTCTAAGTCTGATCATAAAAATCGACATATATCGTCAGGTTAGTCAGGTACCAATAAATATTAGACTTGGAATTCATTGAAAAAAATGTGAAAACGTAGGGTCTTCATAAGTGTCACTGAGACCTTTTCAGAAAGTCAAAAAAAATATTTATAAGTACCAAGTACCTCATATTTTGAATTTTTAATTCTAAGTCTGATCATAAAAATCGACATATATCGTCAGGTACCAATCATCAAACAGCAGGCTAAGCCAAAGCGCTATAAATTCTCCATCCCAGGGTGAAAAACAAAATAACTCATCTCTTGTCTCTCTTGTTTCAGCTGCGCCGCCGAGCCACCTAAAAAAACAAAAAACTTCGCCTACTCGCCGATGGGAGATAGACATGACCAAACAGCAGGCGCGCCAGGAGCAGGTGGCGAGGCCCGCAGCTGACCCCGGGCGTGGCCGTGCCCCGTCAAAAGCGGCCAAAACTACAGCAGGATCAGGTGGACAAGCTGGGCGCACACCGGAGACCTGTAAAAAAGCTGGGGTGCCCTCCCGTGCGTCCAGCCCCACCTCATCACCTGCAAACAAAGGTGAATTAAATTTGAATCAGTCAACCTACCCTGAGGAGGAAAATAATTTTAGTCTGGAGGCCACCAACTACTCTGGAGGAGGCGACGGCAAGAAGGAGTCTATGAGTCTGGCAAAGTTCTTTGCTGACCTGGAAGGAGCAAGGGAGGCTGAGAATCTTCGGGAAAATTTTGCCGGTGGGGGTAGCCTGCACCAGCTGCCCCCACTTGATTCCGATCACCGACCCCCCCGGCAAATTCCCAATGAGAAGGTAATAGTCGGTATCTTGGAAGTACCCAAAGTCTCACCCCTCTCTCCGCTCGAGCCCCCAGCACAGCCCCATTCAACCCAAACCGTGGCTCATGATGCGCCCAGTACGGCAGATCTGGCCAGTGAGCTGTCTGGCATGAGGCGCAGCATCGACGCGCTGGCCGAGAAAGTCTCAGTCTCGGTCGGGCAACGTGGGACAGTCGCGGGAAACATCAGGCGATCGCTGCCGAGAAAGGAGGCCGGCCCTAGGGCCGCGCGCCACCTGAGTAGGCAGCCCGCCCCATCGGCTCCATCCCCGAAGATAGCAGCACCATCACCCTCAAACTCAAATTCAATTAGCAATAGAAAGAAATATCCAAAAAACCCCAGCAGCAAATCTCTGCAAAAAATCGCGTAAATAAGAAGATGATACCCACCTGGATACAACTTTTGGACTTAGAATATTTTCATATGGTGGGCTATTATTTTATTATTAGGCAGGGCCGCGCGCGCCTGTATTGTACACAGGGCGGCAGCGGTGCGAGCGCGAGAGAGAGGCGCGCATACATCTTTTATACTTGTAATATTTTGGCTGGCTGTGTGTATTTTATTTTAACGCGGGCCGGCAGCGATGTGCGAAAGAGTCGATCAAGTATCTGTTAGCTTTAATTTTATTTTATCGCTGGTTGATTGTGTGTGGACTTAGTGCGCGCCGTCGAAGAGAGTGTGTGTATTTTATTTGTACAGCGAGCGAGGTGCACTTGGTGCGTGCTGGCGAGAGAGTGGCGTGTAATTGAGCAGCGGCTAGAGGCGTTTGACTAAGTGCGCGGCCGGCGCCAGTTGTCATTTCCGTCGACTGAATGGATTTTTACTAGGCTGGTTGTGTGCGCGTCGTTGTGGATTTTAATTTAAATTCTTAGACTGAACTCTATTTACAGGCGACTGAAATCAATGGAATAAAAATCACAAAAATTGTTCTCGGCGCCACCAATGCTAGTGATTTTGGTCTCGGGAATATATTTGAGAGCTCTGCCGCGAATTTTTGACTCGTTCCTTTGGCGAATTTTTTTTAATTTTACCTGCTTTTTTTTAATGGAGATAAGATAAATTGTATTTTATTTGAAATAAAAATAAAATTTTATTTCCAGGTTAAATAACCCCCAAACATCACTTTTTAAAGGTTTAAAAATTTCAAATTTTTAAGAAAATAAACGGAGAATGGTAATTATTAGTTCTTCGTATTAATAAACAAATTTATTTTTATTTAAAAATAAGGAGAATTGTAGAACAAAATAAAAATTTAATATCCAGGAGTACTTTTTGTGATACATTAGTTTTTTTTTTTGCAATTTTACTGCTTCGTAATAGTTTGTATGTGTGTCGGAGAAGCATCCCTTGCACATGGGGTGGAAAATTAAAGGGACTGTTGAGTTATAAGGAATATGGCTGGAAGCTAAATCAAAGCTTGGAAAAGTGAGAGTGGTAGACAAAGCGAGCGCCCCACCACTCGCACCCGCACTAGGAAAGCAGCGTGCAGTTGCATTGTGTGCTTCCGTAAGAGAAGGAAGTGAGCTTTTCACCCAGTTGTCCACTGCTCGTTTTTGACCATTTTGGGCAATGTCGAAGAATCAACTAACTGGTGCTTCCGTAAGTAATTTTTCTGTTCTCATTTACTCTGAGAGATAAATTTTTATGGGATTTATTCTTTTAAAAATATTGAAATTTGATTTAATACCAATTAATGAGCAAAATATTTTGAAATTTTGCTGATAACAAAATTTAACAGAAATTTATTCATTCTGACAAAACCTATTAAATAATAAAAATAAATCATAATAATAAGCAAAATCTAAAATAAAAATGTAAAAAATTCAGACTGTAAATTTTGATATGAATCTTTTAATTTTTCAAATCTTTTTTCTGCCCTGAATTTTATTTATGAATTTTCAGTGTAATAAATTTGAGAGATTAAATTATTAATTAAATAATTAATTATTCAAAACGGAAAAATCAATTTTTTTTACAGAATAAGCGCCCTTCCGGGGGAAAGGGTGCACCTAATAAGGAGAATCCTCCAATGAAGAAGAAGCCTGGACCCAAGGGGTTGGCCAAGTCGATGGAGTTCATCCTCTCGTCCGATGAGGACGTTTTCAAATCTCCTCCGACGAAGCGCCAACCCCTTCAATCCACTGCGAACCTCGGTTCAGGCCAGACGGGTGCAGCAGCGAAAAGAAAGACTACTCCAATCTTTCCTGGAGCTTCCCAGGTTCGCACTGCTCCGAAACTCATCTCGATTCCAGCCAAAGCACCAACAGCAATGGCTCAGCCGAACGTGCCTCGTCAGCCTCGAGATGGTGGAGGTGAGAACCGGGGGGAGGCTGCTTGTGGACCGTCCGCACAGGATGTAAACCATCCTCCTGTGGCTGTGGTTACCGCTCCAGGGTACCCTGTGGCTGAGGTGTACGACCCAAAGGCCGAGGCTTCCTGTCCGTCAGTCACTCTCGCCAATGTGGCCATCGTCGGAGACAAACTGGCAAAACATAAAAGGTTACTCATGGAGTTGCCTCAGCAATTTACAAAGACTCTGGAAACAAACAAACAAAACCTGAAATCCCTCATGCTTCACACTCGAAAGCAGGCAAGTGAGGGCAAGGAGTCGTCGGAGAAGAAATTGCTCCTGCTGGACGATGCAGATAAAAAGTTCACGGATGAACTGGAAATCAAGAAAGATCTTGTGTGTCGACTTAACAAAGACTTGGAGCAGAAGCATCGCAAAATACAAGAGGTGGAGGAAACCATCACTCGGAAGAACGAAAGCATTGCTGCGTGGAAGCTGCAAGTTCAAAGAGACACAGCGTTGGTGGAGAAACTGAAGAGTGAGGGTGCTTCTCTTGAAAAATTGCAGACTGAAGGTGAAAGAAGAAAAAAAGTGTTGGAGGAGGGTCTCGGAGAAAATCATCAAGAACGGGAAAATCTAAAGAAGAAGAACGTTGAATTCAAGACTATTCTGAATGAGGTAAATTAAATTTTTTCAATAGCAATAAAAAAAAATACTTATCGACTTCAATCACAGCTCCAGACCAAGTTTGACCTGCAGTGTGCTGATGCGACAAGGGAAGCTGAGGCTGCAAAGAAGGCTGCCGAGGACACACTCAAGTCCAACATTACCCTGCTGGAGACAAAACTCAAAGTAAGTTTGTAATAAAATAAAATAAATAAAACATATAATTAATTACCATAAATTCTTGTGTTCACAGGAGATGGAAGATGAACTGGAGAAGCAGCGGAAGCTCGAAGAAGAAGAGAAGGCTCGTAAGCAGTTGGAAGAGGAGGAGAAGAAGAAAGCTGCCATGGCCGAGGAAGAGGCTGAGAAGGAGGCTGCCAGGAGGAAGGAAGATTCTGAATCTGCAGCTTTTCTTGTTGCAGTCGAGCAGGAAGAGCTGGAAGAGCTGGCCAGGCGCGCAAAGGGAGCTGTCGATCTGACTTTCCTACTCGAGGAGGGTGAAATGGTGTCCTTTGTGGGGACAGAAGACATCCAACAGCAGCAGCAGCAGCAGGAGTCCCAGCAGCAGGAGTCCCAGCAGCAGGAGCAGATCAGCAGCAGCTTGGACCTCGACAACTTGGTGACTTCAACTCTGGAAGATATGGTAAATAAATTTCAATTTTATAAAGTTTACATATATCTTTTAGGCTAGTTTGAGCAACTTTAAGTAAAATACTGTTTTAAAAATTACTTTTTTATCTAAATTTAAATATTTCTTTTTAATTATTATGAAAATTTTTAAGGAAAAAAACTGTTTTAAAAAAAAATAACTAACTTGTTATAATTATTTTCTAGGAAACTGACCAAGCTGGTGCAGAGGTGGCTTCCTGCCCTCCGCAGACTTCGGAGGTTGTCCCACCCTTGTCCGACAGTTCTGATGAGGAGGAAGCGGAGCAGCCTCCCTGCAAGAAGACAAAAACTGGCTCACCCAGCCTTTCCTCCTGTTCCTCCTGCTCTTCTTCAGACTCGTCAGATGGCGAGCAAGAGCCGAGGGGAAT
Organism: Neocloeon triangulifer; assembly: GCF_031216515.1. Taxonomy (NCBI): domain Eukaryota; kingdom Metazoa; phylum Arthropoda; class Insecta; order Ephemeroptera; family Baetidae; genus Neocloeon; species Neocloeon triangulifer. The sequence continues at coordinate 7,235,366 of NW_026775562.1, forward strand.
GGAGAAAGAGCAGATTGGTGAAGAGGGAGTCGCAGGGGCTGCAGCGAGTGTCGAGCCGATGGGATCAGAGATGGCTGCCGAGGAGAAGAGCGAGGCCTCAGCTGAGCCCTCGGTGGAGTCCAGTCCGGAGATTGGTCCTTCGGGTGAATCCAGCAGTGATGGTGAGACTGAGCCGGAGAGGTCCGTCAGCAAGAAGAGACGGAGGAGAAGGCAGCAGAAGAACAAGTCCGACGCTTCCTCAAACTCTTCATCTTCAGACTCCGATACTGCTGGTTCACCTGTCAAGAAAAAGAAAAGGAGCATTACTTCAGAACAGGTCTTCAGTCAAGTTCCAGTTGAGCACAAGGATTTCAATGCCCATCTACCCCGTGATCGACCAACGATGCCCACTGATTTTCAATACAGCAGCACTTTCTCAAAGAACCAAGAGGAGCAACTCCACTCGGCAAAGAAGCAGGCTAAAGATGCTGTAAGTATTACAAATTTTTTAATTTTTTTTCAAACAAAAATAAACAAAAATTTATTGACTGATTTTTTAATAATAATTTTCTGTTTTGTTCACAGCGCCTTCCCTTTACAGCACTCATCAACTATGAGAGAAAGTGGAAGAAGGTATGCATAAAATATAATTTTAAATATTTCAAATTGTTTACAATTTTATTTTATTCTGTTCACAGAACGACCAGGACTTGAGGGAGGCCCTGAAAGCTGTCACTCGCCAAAACATCCCGAATGCTGTCGAGCTACCCGAATTGCCTTCCCACTACCTGGAGTATATTCATTACGTCACTGTCGCCCAATATGTAAGTATTAATATTTTAAAGTAAAATTAAAAAAAATTAATTTTTGTTTGATTCTTTTACAGCGGAGCAGATTGTCCGCAGAGATGCAAGAGTTGGCCAGTGCGTACGACGTTGTCATTGATGTGAGTATTTTTTCTCTGCAATTTAATTTCATTGAGTAATAAAATATCTTTTAATTTGATTTTAGGGCCAACTGAAGTTTGACTCCACTCTGGAAAAGATGCTGAAGGCGATCAGGAAGAAGCTCAAGAAAACTGCGGATCAGCAAGTTGTGGAGCGAGAACTTGCTTCCAACGAGACCATCGAGAGGTTCCTTGTGCCGAAGAATAAAACGGTGTGAATCTGTTATTTTTCCTTTCATGATTTTATAATCTTAACTTTTTATATAAAAAAAAATGTTATTATTCCATGAATGCAGTTGCAAATCTTAACTTTTACAATGTAATTTCAGTACGATAAAGTTCATTTTGATTTTTCTTTGTACTCCTGCTATCTTGTCTATTCAAATAAAAAAGATGTTTTATAAAATTAAATTTGTTTGATTTCATTATCATTTAATATTACAGATATCAAATTAAAAAGTTGAAAAATAATTTTTTTTAAAATCAAGATTCAGAAAAACTTTATTATTAAAAATTTCAATTTTTGGCCAGCTTCATTTAAAAAATTACCTTTTTAGCACTTTATCATGCTTAAAGAAAGATAAAAAAATTAACAATTCAATTCAATATTATAGAAACAAAATAACAAAAAGGACAAAGTCATGGGCCAAATTGGAGCAGGGAAATTACCTTCGAAAGCAAACGATTCAGCATCGGTGGACACTCGGCAAGCAGCACCACCCCCAGCACCCCCAGACACAGCAGCAGCAGCATCTCAGCAAACTGTCCAGCCAAGAGATTCTTCAGCAGAGAACGAACAGGCAAGGGATGTCGAGGAGCGTCAGCGTGTTCGCGCAAAAGTAAGAGAGCAGACCAAAAAGGCAAGGTTGGAGCAGCTCGATGAATTAGACAATCCTGAAAAAGGAGAATATTTTGAAATAACTGCTAGATCGGACGCAAAAGATGAAAAATTTGAAACTCTGACCACTATTGCTCAATTTAAAGTTTCCGAAAGTGCTCGAGATGCACCAATGGGGGACATTCTAGCAATTCGAGATGTAATTTTGCACATCATTAAAGATGTTTCGGACGATTCATGGATCGGAATAACTCTTTCAACTCGCGCCCAGCCAAAGGAGGCAGGTATTCCGCTCATGCGAAAAAACCAATTCGAGCCAAATTTGATTTTCAATTCGATCAGCGGAATTTCACAGTCCAGAGATGAGTTCACAATTGACGACAGTTTCAAAATTATTGCTGTTATTGTCAATGACTTGGGAGCCCGTGGGCGCAGATTTTTAGGGAATTTGGACATTTCAGCAAAATCAAGTTCCATTCCTGCAAAAAATGACCAGAATAATAAGCTAGACAAGCTTTTGACAAAAAGTGATCTCATTGAACTTGGCTCTTGCAAAGATTCTTGTGTGTATTTTGCTGCTCTTGTGGGAAAAATACATGCCGATAGAGTGGCCGCAAATGAAAAAGGTGAATCTAATGAGTGGAGACAAGCAAAAGCACAAAATTCAAAAGCTTTCACTCAAAAGGTTTTTGAACTTATTAGAGACGTTGGGCTTCCTTTTAAAAATGGGTCAGGGCACAGAAACCTGCAAAAAATCCAGGAAATATTTGGCAGAGAGTATAAAATAATCGCCTTCGCTGGTGTCACTTTGGAGTCAAGAATATTCGGAAGCGATTATGTTGACGGTGATGAAAACAGAAAAAAAATATTTCTGTACATGGACAAAGAGAAGCACTTTCACGCTCTTCTCTCGGCGAAAGCTTTCTTTGATAAAAAGCATTTTTGCGACTTCTGTGAGAAGCCTGTGGACAACCTATTCCACAGGGAATGTAAAGGCAGCAAGTGTTTCAAGTGTAATGATTTCTGCAAATATCAATCTCCGAATGACATGATTGGTGATACAGCAAGATGGGAAGTTACATGCTTTCACTGTAATTTCAAGTTTTACAATAAAAAGTGCTTCGATGGCCATTTGAAAAACAACGTTTGTGAAGAAAAAAAGGCTTGTCAAAATTGTGGAAATGTTTACGAAATGAAAAAATTGAACGGAATGGCACACGTTTGTGGAACTACCTTTTGCTCCTCCTGCAAGGAATACAAGGAAATTCCACATTATTGCTCGATCAAGAGCGTCGACGTTTCGGAGGAGGAATTGATGAAACTGGGCAAAAATGTAATCTACTTTTTCTCAGATTTTGAGACTCGTCAAGACCAAACAATTAGTGTCAATGATAAAGTGAAGTACAAGCACATGGCCAATTTAGTGCACGTCTCAAATCGCTGTGTGAACTGTTTGGACGATCACGAAGGAGAAGATAATTGTTACTGGTGCGGGAAAAGAGAAAAGTCATTCGACAACTTTGATCAACCTGACAAAAGTGTTGTGGGTGAATTTCTCAACTACATGAATGATAAATGTAAATCTAGAAAATCATTTAACCGACACCAGGGTATTGTGCTGCAATTCAACGCAGCGTCGTTTGACAATCATCTTGTCCTTTCCCATGTGATGAACGATGAAAATTGGATTGTCAAGGACATAATAATGAGTGGACTGCGAATTTTGCAAATGCGGATAAAAAATAAAGAAAGTGGAGTGTCTTTGAAATGGCTTGACATGGTCAACTTCACGCCTGCTAAACTGGCCGACTTGCCAAAAGCTTTCAAAATTGAGAATGTTGTCAAAGGCCATTTCCCGCACTATGCTAATAAGCCCGAATATTATAATTACGACGAGGGGCGCTTGCCTCCAGCTGAAACGTTCGGTCCCGATTGTATGACAACTGGTGCGAGGGAAGAATTTTTAAAGTGGTACGAGGAGACCAACAAAGAACTCGCTGAAAGTGGCTCAACTTGGAACTTTCGCGAAAATATTAAGCACTATTGCAAAAACGATGTGCGCATTTTGAGAATTGCTGCACTAAAATTCAGGGAAATGATTCGGCTGTTCAGAATTGAGCCGTTTTTGGAAAGCTTGACTATGGCCTCACTCACACACGAGATATACAAGAGAAATCACTACTTGAATGGAGCAATTGGGATTTTACCAAAAAATGATTCGTATCGTGGCTCGCAAAGTAAGGAAGGACAAAAATATTTGACCTATGTGGAGAAATTTATGGGCATCAAGAATTTACAACACGCTGGGAATGGAAAGGAAAAGGTCATTGGAGGAGCACCAGTGGACGGTTTTGATCCTGATACAGGAACAATTTATCAATTCCATGGTTAGTTAATATTTTATGTAAAAATTTTTTACTTACTTTTAAAAAAAAATATCTGAATTTTGCAAGTTAAAAAAATTAATTTTTAAAAAAAAATCATAATTTATTTTAGAATTATAATTAGAAAAATTTGAAGTTTATTTAAATTCTCACTTTTTTTAATAATTGTTTTTTAAATTCAATTCATTTTTTCATTTTTTCTTTTGTTGATTTTTTAACTAAAAATTGATGTTTTTTTTGCTAACCATATTGCATTTGTTTGTTGCAGGATGCTGGTTCCATTGTTGCGTCGACTGTTTCCCGAACGCAACTTCATCACCGCGCGGAACAGGAATTGAGGTTCGTTCAAAAACCTACGCCCGAACCAAGTTCTTACGAGACCAAGGTTATACTGTGGTGGAAATGTACGAGTGCAAGTGGAAGGAAAAAATGAAATCCGAGGCTGAGACGTACTTGAAATTGTGCACAGATCCCATCGTTGAAATGGGATATTTGAGGGCGCGAAATGCACTTTTTGGTGGCCACTGCAGTGCGTTTAGGCTTCAATGTCTGCCCCGAGAAGATGAGGAAATTCAATACTTGGACTTCACCTCAATGTACAGTTTTGTAAACAAGTATGGCAAATATCCAATTGGTCATCCAAAGGTTTACACCAAAGATTTTCCTGACATAAAGGATGTCAACGGACTAGTCTACTGTGAAATGGACCCGCCCGGAAACCTCCATCACCCTGTGCTGCCCGAAAAAGTGGATGGCAAATTGCTTTTCCACTTGTGCTCACTTTGCGCCAGACTGAAAAAGTTTAAATACTGTCCGCACAATGAAGAGCAGAGGAAACTCACTGGCACGTGGGTGAGCTACGAAATTCTGTTGGCTCTCAAATATCAATACAAGATCAGGAGAATTTTTGAGATCTGGGACTATTCTGAAATAATTCAGTACATGACTGGACCGGACGGCTTTGGTTCGAATGGGCTTTTCGGAGAGTTTGTCAACTGCTTCCTTAAAATCAAAGCGGTAATTCTAACAAAATTTTTTATATTAAAACTTTTTTAACTAAAATTTTTCTTTATTTATGTGAAGGAGGCTTCAGGGTGGCCAAGGGAAAACATGACTCAAGAGGAAAAAGACGCCTATGTAGAAGAATTTTGGCAAATAGAGGGCATAAGACTAGATCCCAACAAAATTGAGCGAAATGAAGTGATGCGGTACATTGCCAAGTTAATTCTTAATTCTCTCTGGTAAAATATTTAAATTATTTCCATTTTTCAATTTTTAAAATCATATTTATCTTTAGGGGACGATTTGCCATGAGGACGGACATGACGAAAACTGCGATCCTCGACGAGAGGAGTGAGCTTTTGCGGCTGCTGTCGTCACCGAATGTCGAGGTTCAAAGTCTTCTAACGAACCTTGGCGAGAAAATGATAGCCACTTATAAGGACGAGGCCTCACAACCAAAAGGAATTAATGTAGTAGTTGCAGCTTTCACTACTGCTCAAGCTCGAATTTTGCTTTACCGACTATTGGATTTGGGTGGACACAGAGTGTTGTATACTGACACTGGTGAGTTATAAATTGTTTTTTAATTGATAAATTATATACTAATTTGTTGAAAAAAAATTTAAGATTCCGTCATTGTAGTTCAGAAAAAAGGAGAGCCAATTTTCAAGACGGGAAATGGCTTAGGTCAACTGACAAACGAAGTGCCAAATCAAGTAATAAGTGAATACCTTGCTGTCGCACCCAAAAACTACGGCCTCGCGCTCCAAAACACCGATGGATCCAAGGATGCTATTCGCAAAATCAAGGGCATCACACTGCGGCACAATTGTTTGGAGCAAACAAGCTTGGCCACTCTCCGTCGACTCATTCACGGTGAACTGGAAGAAGTGGAAATTAACATTTACAAAAAAATAGAGCGGACCCTCGGATTCCAGCTTGTCTCGTCCGACACCTCCAAGAAAATAAAGTTGAATTACGACAAGAGGTTCCGAGAGGAGGGCGTAGTTGATTTTTCCTCACCACACGGACTGAAGGAAAACTGGCCACCTGTGATCCCCGACGAATCAATCGATGTTCATATGTGGTCCATCCATGAATATGCTGCATAGCTCAAATGTGAAATGTCTGTAATAAAGATTATCATGTATAAAAATGTATTTATTTGAAGTTTATTTTACTTAAATAAAATATTTTAGTTGTCAATATGTTTAAAAAAATTTTAAATTTCAAAAAACATAAGATCATTACAAAAAAGTTAATAAAATTTGGTTAAAATGTCCATTTAAAAATATGTAATTTTGTTGCTTCAAAAGTTTGACATTACAGAATAAAAAATATACAAAATAGATTTTCATTATCACATTATGCACTTTATATTTTGTTAAAATGCACTTTTTATTATGTTAATATGCTGATTTCAAGTGCACAATTGGCCATTAAAAATAGTGCTATTTGGTGGTCGAAGTGGATTGAACTTTTCGAAGCAAAAAATTTACCTTTTTCTCATACGAATCAGATCCGAATGAAGACAAACTTTGCATTTTGATCTGCTGCTCTTTGTAAAAATACTCTCGATGGGCATTGTCAACAATTTTCACTCCATAAATAACAAAAAAAAACTTCCAAAACCAAATTGATCAAAATCATCTCCAAAACAAATAATAACAAATCAGTCTAGATATTTGCAGGCTGACCAACACAAAAAACATGAGAATAAAAAATCAGCGAAAACCTGCCGTTTCTCGTAACTTTCTCTAAAGATTTTTTGTCATCATCTTGTTCCATACTAAAATCTCTATTTTAATAAATGCTGAACTTGCCTCTTACTATTTATTTTTCATGATGTAAATAATTTTAAAAAGTTGGACTTTATTCTGTTGTCATCCAACATATGTATGATATCAGCTGGTCTCTTATGATTGGTCAACACTAAGAAGTCTTACTATTTCTTTGTTCAAAAATTGGCGGCAACGCCACATGCTCTTGTGCAGAGGCGGGAGAAATATTTTACCATTGATAAAGTTTTTTTTATTTTGCATATTTTATTTATTTATTTATTTCATTAAATTGTCATAGATTTATTAATTAAAATCAACTTACATTTAATTAAAAAATTTGCATACATTTGATTAAGAAGTCAGTTCCATTAATATTATTATTATAATTTTATTATTATTATTTCTTTTCTCACTCACAAGCATATTTATTTATTGGTTCTTTTACATAACATTATTTCTCCATTTTTTTGTAATATTTTCAAAATTTTATCTTTTATTTTTTTTCTTAAGTTAAGCATAAATTTTATTCAGAAATCATTTTAAACTTACAATTTTATTTTCTTTTTAACTCTAAAACATATCATACAATTTTTTATTAAACAGTCAGATGAGCTTCACAATATTTTCGAATCTCCATGAAGGCTCTCAAGTAATCCAAGTTGAGATTCTCGGCAGACCGCTGAAAGCTGATGTCAGTTGTCTCGAGGTGACGCAGAATTTCCAATTTCTCGGTGGAGGGCAGGCATCCAGGTTCCTCAATTTTACTTTTGAAGGCCGCAAACATTGATTTAAATTCACCAGCATACGAATCCAGTGAATTGAGAACCCACCAGATTAGGTCTTTCAAATCATTGATGAACTCAATCGTGCTGTTGGTCAAAGTTATTTTTGGCTCGTACTCTTGGCCTTCAACTCTTGAAGTCAGGTGAATGGCTTTGACGTTGCCAAAGGAACCAAACTCCAAAGTTTCAACTTCTCCCAACATTATCTTTTTCTTGTCTTGGCAAACTGGAGTGTCGGAATCAAAGTAGTTATTTATTAATTCCAATTGATCCATAAACATTCTGCTCGCAGCGTGGCCCAACTTAACTCCCAGAAAACCAGGCCGTCTTATGTACATAGTGGGAAGAAAGTCAAGTTTCGGGTCGGCACCAATCACCAGTTGCTTCGTGCCACTTTTGTTTATTGGGTAAACGAAGCGATAAATTTGATTTACTCTGTCGCTTGTTTCAACGTAGTTATTTTTCTTAGTTTGATCACGGGGGACATACAGCTGCTTCCTCTTGTTGGCAGCAAAAAGGGTCGCGGCCACCCCAAATTTGACCAGCTTAGCATCATATTTACCCTTTTTAATGTCAGCCATGGCTCTGGATTTTCAATTTTTTTTAGTCAAAACGACAACTTTGGCGTGACGGCGGGCACAGATGTGTGAAGCTGATCTTCTGAATCTCGCCGCTTTATAGCCCTGAATCATCCCCTCCACTATTCCCCCCATTTTTTCCGAGATTTTCAACCAGCCAATTGCAGCAGTGCTCGACAATTTTGTCATTGAGCTCAAGGTTATTTTTTGACAATTTTGTAATAGTATCAAAAAATGTGTTTGGAATGATTCCCATTTTTGACGCAAGAAACAATAAAGTGTGCTTCCCACATGTGAGAGCTGTGGGACTCTGGTAGCATGTGGCATTATAATTGTAAAATTTTGAGATCTTTGACAAAAATTTAATGTGGTTTTCAACCACTGGCGGAAGTCCAAAGCTGTCAAAATAAACAGGTAAACCTCTGGTTGGAAGAAAAATTGCCGTCCAGTGACCGTAAGTTGTAACTTTCGATATTTCAGAGTGAATTATGATGGCAGCAGGTTTCTTTAACTTTGATGGAATTTTATCGCTGGCGAAAACTCCGACTGTGTGCTGCTTAGGAGCGTTTAGGTTTAGTATTTTCAAGCAGTTCTCTAATGTTTGAGTGTCCATTCACCCATTCAAGCCCATATTCTGCATTAGCAATAGCACAATGCGAATCTTCTTTGAAATGTGCAGAGCAAGGTTTAGTTTTTCCTTCCTTTATTTTTCTTATCGCAGGGCAGCCGTAAAAAGTGATATCAAGTACAGGTCTGTTCAGAATTGAAGAGAGGAATCTTACTTTCTCGGGACCTTTCGAAAGAATAACAGAATATGGGGAGACATCTTCTTTTATACTTTTCAAGAAGCTACCATAATCAGTGTTCCCAAGAGGCCACGGAATGTGGAAGTAACCGAAAGTTGCCCAATTTATTGTTTTTTGATCCTCTTTGGTAAAGTTCCTAAAGGCTTTTGGTGGTTTAATGAGATAACTTTTTTTCAAATCATCAGCAACTAAGGCAACTTCTTTGGGAAGAAACCCTAGCTCCTTTGTGCAGTAACCTTGAACCTCAACGAAGCAGATCATGTTTGCGACTGACATTTGATCTGTACTGCCCTACTTTAAATACTGCAAATGGATGTTTCTATCTCTGTCAATTTCCATACAATCTTGATGCTCGGCGTGGACAATAATATTAACCACGCAAGGGAGAGCCACAGCAAAGTTAACCTCCAGCCGTACGTTTCCTTGTTGAGGAGAAGACCAATAACTTTCGCTGGCAGAGAGGTCAGCGCTAAGGTCAAAGGCATACAGACAAAACCCCTTAGGGTAGGTTTCGCGGTCCACGGTGTGTCCGTCATCCTGCCCGCAGTTGCCCATATTGTAAAAACTGAACAAAAATGGAATCACACTCTGGTCGATACTCACAGAAAAAATTTAGATCCGCATCGTGTTTACTTTTGCGATACTTCAGCTATACTTTTGCTATTCACTTGCTTTACTTTTTAAAAACTGTATACCTGTTTAACACGGGCCTTATGAGGGAGGGTTTTTATACCTGCTCGTCAAACTATTGTGTTTTGTAAAGAAAGGAGGGGGAGGGATGCAAACGCATGTATTTTAGAGCGCGGCCGGCAAGGGTCGCGCAGCAGGCGAGCTGTCAAAAGTAAACCTAGAGTATTGCAAATGTATGCGTGCGGGACCGAAAAATAAGCGTTTTAGACCGCGAGACGTGATGAATACTAAAAGTATACTAGAAGTATCGCAATTGTAAACACGATGGGTACCTAACCGATTTCTGTGAGTAGCGTAATTGGGCTTCAAAGGAGACGAACCGACGACTCTTCCGTTGACAGTCAGTGTCAACTGGCTTACGTTGAAATGTTCAAAATTAAAACAATTTTGATCCAGTGCTCCTGAAAAAGCTGAATTTTTTACAAAACCTAAAACAATCCTGCTGGGTACGCGCGAGGAAAACATATTTTCAATAGTTTTCTGATAAATTCCCGCGGCTACGGTAAAATTTATTAACTGACACCGTTTGTAGGGATACAAAGCTGGTGTGGTGTGCAGCATTTTTTCGTGGGCAAGCATTACAGAAGGATTTATGTTCACTTTTCTAATGTACAAGGTCGCATCAGTGATCACAACCTCAGGAGTTAGAGCAGCAACGCCTGCGGCTGGAGTAGATTCCCAAACAATAAGGTTAGACGTGTTCTTAGTTAGCGTAAACTTCATTTCAATCTCGTTAAGTAGATATCTACTGCTATTTAAAACATCGCAATGCAATCGTCCGAATAAATCCACTTCTTTGCTTGCACTCACAAATGATTGACGTTTAATCAGAGCTGTGGAAGTTGCGTCCTCAAATTTTCCAGCTTCGTCAAGATAAAATAAGCTTGATGTGAGGTGTGAATCTTTGGCAGTTTCATTAAAAGAAAACAGAGTCTCCAAGTAAGACCTGTACATATACATCCCATGAGTTTGAGAAACGGTTGTCTGATTGAGATCAAGCTTCACTTCGTTGAAAAGTGAACCTAGTAAATTATTTACAACTGAGTAATTAACACCAGCACCGTAGGCTGCATTGCCTGCAGCATTTATGATTTTCGCTCTGCAGTAAAACAGAGTTTTACTCATATCGACATAGCAGTCACCATTTGAAGGTACGATAAATGTAATTGGTGCGGTTGACGAGAGTGCTTGAACAGGTTTGTACGTCATCCAATCACCAGCAACAGCTGACGATTGAACGAGTGGTGGTTGAAAGAGGTCAAGCTCTGAAATTAGAGCTTCTTGCGGTTCAACTGGCATTTTTTTCTATCTTTTTTTTATCCAAAAATATCTCTACGGCGCTTTTTTTTAGCTTGTTTTGGTTTTTTCGGCTTCTTCTTGGCAGCTGGTTTGGTTCGTCGTCGCTTGGCAGCTTTAGACTGGCCAGTCGAACAGCTACGCTTTCTTTTATACCCCATTCCGAGCATCGATTTGGTTGCCGTCGCTGCTTTTGCCCCCAAGTTTTTGCCTGCGTTAGTAATATGTTTTTCTAGGCTCTCCTTTATTGGTTCCTTGTTCAAACTGGACCTCAAGATGTTAACTCCAGTGTCTAAAATCTCGTTTCCCAAGGCTTTCGCACCACTCTTCACGTACGGAAAAATTCTCCTAAATATTCCAGCCAAAAAACTTCCAACACCTGCCCCTTTTTGAGTTCGAGGTAATTTGAAACCCGCACCGACACCTCTAGATTGCGAATAGTAATAATTATAGTACCGATCAGTATCCATTTCCTGATCGTCTGAAAAGTAACATTAGTCTGACAGTTCCGTGAGCAAATGAAACCAAATCTCCAAACTCATCTCTTATATAGAATTCCAGAAAATCTAATTTTTTTTTCACGACTGGAACGAAAACTAGTCTTTTAAACTGCTCGTTCTGCTGATAACCATAATTATATTTCTCAGGTTTAAGGTGGACAGAGCGGAGGATTTTAAAATGAGAGTTATTCACCTTTTGCTCTGCTACAATGTCGGTGCAGAAAACCAATGATGTAGGTAGTCCTTTTTTTAAATCACAATTCAAGTGGGAAATTTTGCTCTCGCCTAACTCAATCTCTGCGCCTCTCTGGAATCCCAAAATATCAGTCAGATGATCGGAAAACTTATAATTTATAATTTCCGTGTCAGTACTAGCCAACATGTTACTTGTGAACACAACTTTTCCTTCGTCTGAAACGTAAAATTCTGCGGTGGTGCTCAATGTTTCATTTACGATATTAAAAAATTCCTCCTGCGTGTGATAATAATTTTCTGGAATATGATATTTGTAGCCCCCAATTTTATTAACTGGCACATTGTCCTCGTTGCATACGGTTGCCTTACCTGCACCGCTAACACAAGGTAAAGTTGCTTTTAAAAGATTGTGTTCTCTTTCAATGAAGCATTGACTATTCCTAACATTTGGGTACGTTGATGGAAAATTGACCTCGAATAAAGCAACCTCCCAAGTGCCAACCAACTCAATTGCTTGCCCCAAGTGCACTCTGAAACTTGATGGTTTATTTTGCTCCTTGAATTCACAAGTTGAATTACTGCTGACAGTTAAAAAAAAATGATCCATTTTTTTATTGCTTGTCTAACTCCCTTACGTCCTTTGCACTGATCCAGCTGTTAAACTTTGATGGATAACCTTTCCAAGACACGAAAAGTTGCTTACTGGCACCTTTCCCCCTTGACTTGATGATTTTATCAATGTGAAATTCTTTTTCCTCATGAATATTAACCAATTGGAGTTCTTCATCCTGAAAGGTACCAGTGATTTCTTCCCCGGCACTATCTTTCAATTTGTATACGCAGAACGGATTTCGTTTAATTATTTTATCTACAATAAAATATTCGTAAGTCCAATTAGGATGGTAGCCTTTGCTAAATTGCATTTTTGCCTCTGATATTTTAACTGTGTCTCCCACCTTAAATTTGGCTTTTTTATTGTGCATTTTAAGCGGGGCTTCTAGCTTAGGATAACGGCCAGCTCCGGAATATAAAAATTTCCAAACTTCACGCGCATTTTTAGAGTTTACTTCAATTGGCTTTTTTCCTATACCCGAATGTACTGTATTATTGTACGCAGAAACTACATCTTGAATTACATCCACGTATCTCTCTTTCCCAAAATGCCGAAAGTAAGAATAAAGACGTGATTTTAATGTTCTGATCAGTCTCTCAACTTGACTCGCTTTAACTGTGTTATCAGTGACAATGTGTTGAACTCCATTTTCATCTAAGAATTTTTTTACTGAAGAATTTAAAAATTCAAGTCCTCGATCGGTCCTTAGTACATCACTAGGACCTAACCTTTCAAAAATCTTTTCGAGTGCCTCCTTGACGGTTGGACCAGTTTTATTTTTCAAAGGTTCCACCGCGGCCATCTTAGAAAAACCATCAATAACACAAAGAAGATATCTGTAATTGTCATTTTTATCTGCTAACGGTTGAAATTCAGCCAAATCAGCTTCATACAACCAACCCAAAGTGGGAATTATGTATCTATTCTTCTTGAAGTTACGTTTAATTGGTCTATGAACAGTGTATGCTTCTTCGCCAGAGAGCCACTCCTTGGCAACATTATAATGAACACCAGCTGCTTCGGCTAATTTTCTGACGCTGGAAAAACCTGCAGGATGCGAAATATTGAAATATATTTCACTCAATTTCTTTTTGACCTTGTCACTTATAGTAGAGCCAGCTGGCATTATTGTGAGATTTATTTTTCCCAAAAAGAGTACGTCTTTCTCGACCTGGCGTTTGCAAATCTTCAGACAAATCCTTTTCTGTACTGAAAGAAATTATTCTCGCTGGCACTTTTAAACTCTTGAGAAGTGGTCTGAACGATTCCCAACCAGCAGGCTGTCTTCCTCTTTGTCCGTTGACAGTGTACTTGATGAGTGTGCCAACTCTTCCACTCACCTTCCCATTTATACTCATGTGCCCTGAAGCTGTCCAGGACACACTCTTTGCATTGGTCAGAATATCATATAAATCTTCAGCCTTTTTCCTTTGAGAAGGATCACCAATTTTCACAAACTGTTCTACCTCGTGGTTCATTGCTGCACTTGAATTTGGAGTCGCAGCCGCTGAGGAATTTGCAGCCGGTGGTGCAGCGACGGATCGTTTCCCTACAGCTTTCGCTGTTTTTTTGGTAGCTGCCACTGCTGCTCGTTTTTTCGGAGCCGCGTTAGCTTTATTTTGAGCGGCTTTGTCTTTTTTTGGGGCTCCTTTAGCCCTCTTGGCTGGTGGTGGTTGAGGAGCAGCGGCTCCATCTTTACCCTTATCGTCATCCTCTGAATCTGATTCTTGCATGAATAAAGAATTTTTCGTTCGCTCTGCTTTGGTCATGTATCTTTGCAAAACACTCTCGTATTTGCGCCATTTGGAAAGTGAATCTAAACTTTTGTCACTTAATATTTTTCTCATCTCCTCGTCCATTGCTGAATATGAACCAACAGGAGCAGGAGCTTGAGGAATATCTTCGCTCAACGCTCTTGCGATTTCCTGCGGAACCAGCACCATCTTTGTGGTATGCATCATTTTGCAAGAGCTGAAATAACCGAAGTAATAATTGGAATCAAAAGGGGAAGCAAAAATCCACCCGCCTGCTTGATCTTTTTTCTTTTTGTTTTAACTGCTACCCGCCTGTCTGCCAAAAACCTTAAGGTCTGCTTGTGTCTGCGTAATTTCTTAAACTGATCGTCCGTGAGAGGAACGTTTCTTTTTAATACGTTCAGTGCACATTCGCAGATGCACTTGATAGTCTCATCTCCAGAATCGTGTAAAATTTTGCGCCTCTCCTTGGCACAGCATTTTACAAGCTTCTTCAACACAAGTTTTTGTTCTTTCAATCTTTGACTCATGATTGCTAATGATAATTTTAGAACTCGACTTCTATTTATACCCATTTTTCTTCTTGGCCACATAAATAATGTTCTCTTCCCCGGGAAATATCTTAGTTCTCAATCTCAAATCATTGTCAATATCCTGCGTAAAATCAAATAGTAAGTAAGAGTGAGGTGTGGAAGTGGCATCTCTGTAACTTTCCATCACAAACGCCGTATTCTGCGGATCAACCTGACGTGCAAAACTCGAAATTTGAGATCTTTCTCTGGGGTTCAAAAACAGCGTCACATAATGCGAGTTTAATGTTATGTCCCTCTGGCCTTTACCCCTGTAGAAAATATTTTGAGTCGTTCTAAAAATACTCAGCGACCTATGATGAGAACCATAAGTAAAGAAGTTTTCCATATTTTTGTCTGTCGAGCTCTGAAGGTCATCCAAAACCACAATCTTCGGTCCTGAGTTGATGCTGCTGATCTCGTCCAGGGCTGGCATTCCCTCGTACAACTTGAATGGAACGCTGAACATGTTGACCAACTCGGAGTGAAACTTTTGTGAGACACCGTAGCACCAAATAATTTCTGTTATCGCTGTGTCAACCATTCTATCCAAGTTGCTCAAAAAGTCAGTAATAAATCTCGTCTTGCCGCATGAAGTCGGCCCTACATAAAAATTAATTTAACTTTGATGCTATTTCCATAAAAGCTATATTTAATTCTAACCTGCTAGTGTGCAGCAAAATGGATGCTTCCAAGGTATCACCATGTTTGAAACTGAATGAAACAAACGAGTTTTCAAGTCTATTTATACAGTTTATTTTTATATTATTTCAAATGTGATACAAAGTTCAGAAAATCGTAAAAATAAAACTTAAAAATAAACCATCAAGACATATTTTCTGATTCAGCGGCCAAAGTTTTACAAGTCCATATCATCATCATCATCTGCACCATCAATCATATCGTAATCAACAATTCTGTACTTGGCTCTGATGTACTCACTCGAGGGAGCTTTGAACTCAGAAACCCACCCAGGAATTCTACCTCCAATCATATTTCCACCAAGTGCTAGTCCATTGTCATTAACCAGCATTTCAGAAAGAATGTCTCTCAGAGAGTACTCGGATTTGACCAATTTCAAGAGTCTTCCGTAGATTTCACATTGAAAGTGGTCCTTGTCCTCCACAACAAGTCTCTCGAGCTCATTACCAAGAGCATTGTGAACAGTTCTGGAAAATTCAAAGGTACGACAAATGTGATCGTACGGGTTGTTTTGGCGACAACCCTTACATTTCATCTTTAAGCCGTTGTAGGCAAGCCCAATGGCAGTGGACATACAAATGTTTGCAGAAGCAGTGAGTTTTTTCATGTATAAATGCGACACGTGCATTTCTGTAATCATAGTTTTCTGGAGTCTGGTATGCTGCCTTTCGCTCATTACAATTCTAAAAGGTTCGTTGTCAACTCCAAGTCGGTGATGATAATTATCCCAAACTTGGTACAGAATTAGCCAGTCACAATTGTGAGCATCTCGCTTAACTTTACCAACAATGTTCTCAAACAAAATAAATTCTCCGTAATCTTTCTCTAGAGTGGCAAGATCAGTGCTGAATAACATTCTGTAAAAGTCTTGAAACTCGGTAACAATGATCTGGCGCTCTCCGACACGTAGATAAAACTTGAGCTCAAAATTGTGATTTTTCTTATTGTACAAAATCAGAAATCCCATATGAAAATCAACGGAACCAGGAACACAATATGTGGTTTCGTACAAAGCAGGCAACCCCTGACGAAAGAAACAATTCTCCACGTCGTACAAGTGGCCAGCATGGGTCTTCTCGTCTCCGAGGTTGAAAAACTTCTCCTTGAAAGTGACCAACTTCTCCAAGTCCACCAGCGACATGGCAGCAGTCTCTTGAATCCCAGTAACTTCCCTCGGCAGCAGGTCAAGTTCAACAAAGGTGTGCAGAATGCGCAGATTGTGAGGATCGTCAGGTAAATCATCATTCTAGGCAGACAAGATGTAACAAATTTTAAAATTCGTTCAGAAATTTTGGTTCATTTCAAACAAACCTTAATATCCATCGAGCTGCTCTCATCACCACTGCTACTCCCCCTGCTGCTGCTGCTGCTGCTACCATTATAGACTGTGTCAGCAGACTGAAAAAAGAAAACAGTTTATTAAAATATTGAACTTTTTAATAATAATTTCTCAATAACTCACAGCAAGACTATGTTCCTGACTATTATAGCCGCTGATCGAGCTAATCATTGAAAAGTCCAAAGCTCTCGAACTCTGCTGGAAATCTTCTTCCATTGCTTCATCCAACTTGCTCGGTTTGGATGGCTCTTCAGCCATTTCTTCAACAGGCTCCACCTTCACCTTCACCTCATCCACCTATATGAAAAGAATAAGACATTTAATATTTTTTTGAATATTTCTAAGTTTCATCGCAAACAACTTACATTATTCTGAGCAGGACGAGCAGGGGAGATCGGAGGGGTCAAGGGTTCCATTTTGATTTTTTTTAAGGACGGACGATCTTCTCGAGCAGCCAAGAATGATGCCGACCCTTTGCTTGACCCTCTCTTATACCCTACGCCCCACTACGTACACCCCCATTAACTCCCCCCATCCAGGGTTAACGAATCGCAGAATAGTACCAATGCGCCGGCGCAATGAATATAATATATTTTTAAATTATATTATTAAATAATATTTAATAAAATAAAAATTTTAAATTTTTTAGTACACTCCGTAAACCTCGACTTACAACACACACCCTCGAGTTCGCACCAAAATCTCAAAGTTCATATATTAAAAAATGCGTGTCCTTAATAAAATAAAAAAATGGTATCGCTACATAAAAATAAAACACAAATATCATTATTCTCATTACACGCGACTAAAATTATAAACGGCTGTTGCGTGAAACAATTTGGCTCTCGAGAGAACCATATTCATTGAAGAGAGTCCGACGCACGAAAGTCCAGCCATTATGTTTGACTCGCGACCGCACGACTGCCGCGCCAGCGAGAGAAGGAAAAATAAATTAGTCTTCCGCGGCGCAGTCAATCCGCCCGCTGCTGCTCGCCACTCTCTCGCCAGCACGCACCAAGCGCGCCTCGCTCGCTGTATTAATAAAATACACACTCTCTTCTGCTGCGTCCGCTGCACGAAATTTTCTAAGTCCACCTATTAGAATTTCAACTCGCGACCGCACGACTGCACCGCCAGCGAGAGAAGGAAAAATAAATTAAGTCTCCCGCGGCGCAGTCAATCGATTCTGCCTGCTGCTGCTCGCCACTCTCTCTCCAGCACACACCAAGTGCACCTCGCTCGCTGTACAAATAAAATACACACTCTCTTCTGCTGCGCGCGCTAAGTCCACACCAGCTATAAAATAAAATTTCAACGAAAAGAAATATTCTAAGTTCACGAGATCGACTCTTTCTCGCACCGCTGCCGGCCCGCGTTAAAATAAAATACACACAGCCAGCCAAAATATTACAAGTATAAAAGATGTATGCGCGCCTCTCTCTCGCGCTCGCACCGCTGCCGCCCTGTGTACAATACAGGCGCGCGCGGCCCTGCCTAATAATAAAATAATAGCCCACCATATGAAAATATTCTCCAAAAGTTGTATCCAGGTGGGTATCATCTTCTTAAATAAATTTAAAATATTAAACTTAAATGTAAGAGGCCTTAAGACACCTGAAAAATTTACAGAATTTCAAGATTTTGTTCAAAATTTGAAAGACAGACCCGACATCATTGTAGTTACAGAACACTGGCTCGACTCAAGTGAAGTGGGAAACTTTTACCTTGAGGGGTTTGAACTTATTGCTTCTTTTGGTCGTAATATCAAAAAATATGAAAGAGGTGGGGTATTAATTCTGAAAAATAAACTTCTGAAAGCCACACAAAAAACCATTAAAATGTTCTCAAAGGAAATGTTTTTCGAATTTTGTGCCAGCAAATTAACTTTGGGTTCAGAGAACATTAATGTAATTGGTGTCTACCGTCCCAGTAATCCAAAATCAAACAGTAATATTACGGATTTTCTTGAACATCTGGATACAATTCTTATGCAAAATAGATTTAGCGGCCATGTGATATTAGCAGGTGATCTCAATATTGACTTGATGAGTAAAAGTGAGCATAGTATAAAATTAAGGGAGATTATGAAATTTCATAATTATAATCTGTTAAATGATAATGATTTAACTAGAATTAATCAGAGCGGAGGTACATTACTAGACCATGTTTACGCCAACTTTAAATTAGAGAGCACATTTACAATAATTCCTATACACTTCTCAGACCATAGTGCTGTCTCTGTTGTGACTGACCTTCCAGTCGAAAAAATTAAGGATACTTTCAAATATGCTAGAAGCTACACAGACGAGAATTACCTAAATTTCTTCTCTATTCTTGAACAAGAAAACTGGGAACAAGTTTACCAAACTAATTCAATTGATAATAAGAGTCAAATATTTATGGAAACTCTTGTATCACACTTTGAGAAGTCGTTCCCTTTGAAGCGTGTTATACAAAGAGCAAATCAGATGGGTAAAATTAAGCTGACAGAGGATACCAAAAAACTACAAAGGGAGATGATTGCACTCAGTAAAGAAATTAATTCCAATCTAGACTTCAACTTAAAACTGGATATGAAACAAAAACTAAAGCGTTTAAAGAGGGAAGTTGTGAGTAATATACAAAAAGAAAGTAAAAAGGTCAATGACAATAAAATACTAGGGGCAAAAAATAAATCCAGCGCAGCATGGAAAATTATAAATTCCCAATCTGGTAAAAATAAGAATGTAGAGTTGATACAGGAACTTAATATTAATGGAACAAGAGAAATAATTAAATTAAACATTGCTAATTGCCTGAATAATGGATTTATTGAACCAGAGCCTGATGTAAATAATGTGAATATTCATGATTGCTCAAAACTCAAAGGTGATATATGTGTTACACAAGATTTACAACTGATGGGAGAGTTTGAAATTTATAGTATTATTAATAACCTCTCATCCAAAACCTCCTCAGGGTGGGATGGAATATCAACTACCGTCTTAAAAAATATTTCTAAATATATAACAGCCCCGCTTACTCATCTTATTAATGTATCATTCTCGGAAGGAAAATTTCCCGAAAATATGAAACTAGCAAAAATTATACCACTGTTTAAAAAAGGAGAAAAAGAAGACCCTTCGAATTATAGACCAATTGCGATTACATCATCAATATCAAAAGTGTATGAGAAAGCTTTTTTAAATAGACTGGAAAACCACTTAAATAGTAATAATATTCAAATACCTGAACAACATGGATTTAGAAAGGGAAAAAATACTGTAACCGCTCTATATAGTTATGTAACATCTTTGTACGAATCAGTAGAAGCAAAAGAAAAAGTGAATGTTATCTTGTATGATTTCTCTAATGCATTTGGCACTCTACATCCACCTCTCCTTGTGTATAAATTAAAACAGTACGGGCTAAATGAGAACTTGCTCTCGTGGTTGGCCTGCTTCTTATCAAATAGGGAACAATTTGTACAACTTAAGAACCTTGGTTGTGATGGATACGAGGAGTTTATTAACTCGGATATACTAGAAAGTAACAGGGGTGTGCCGCAAGGCACAGTTCTCGGCCCAATTGGGTTTTCAATGTATTTAAATGATATCCCCCTTGCTGTATTCTTGGCCCTCCTGGTTTTGTTCGCCGACGACTCAACGGCTATAGTCAAGGGAGAGTCTTTCCCTGAGGTCAATACTAAAACGGTGGCTGTTAATGAGAGTTTTGTCAGCTTTGCTAATGACAATTTTTTGAGGATTAATTCAGAAAAATCCAAAATATTACAAATACACACTAGCCAAACGAAAAATCTAGTTCAACCTGATGTTAAGATCGAAGATAAAAATATTGAAATATGTAAATCTGGTAAACTTCTGGGAGTACAAATAAATGACACACTTAACTGGAACGATCACTGTGATAAGGTTGTTAGCAAAATGAGAGGAGTCTCTCATGTGTTCACTAGACTGAAATACAAGGTGTCAGATAATATTCTTAAATTGATCTACTTCGCTCATGTTCAAAGTCATATAATGTATGGAATTGTAATTTGGGGGGGCTCCAGTCATTTAATAAAAGTATTTAGAGCACAGAAAAGAGCGTTGAGAGCAATGGCGGGCATTCCATACTGGAGATCTAATGAAGCGTTGGATACTTGTAAACCATTATTTGTCAAATATAATATAATGACCGTGCCATCATTGTATATACTCGAATGTGTAAAATTCTTAGTGCAAAACCGACATCTATTTCGTAAATATAGTGATAGTGTAGATACGAGGAGAGTGACTAGACACAATCAGTCAAACCTTTCCTGTAATGATTTGGTTGTGAAAGAAGTTAAGCTCAAGAAATCAGTAGAAAACCCAGAAATCATGATCCCCAGAATTTTCAATGCATTACCTAAATCTTTAAAAGTCCTTGAAAATGACGAGGTTCTTGTAAAAATGGTGAAAGCTTTTGTATTAGAACATCAATTCTATGACCTGAACGAATTTTATCGTTTAAATAATAATGTATATTGACTTATTTTAAAAAGTGGTTATTGCTATGTATATTATGTGGTATATAATGCTTAACAAAATAAACAAATCTTGAATCTTGAATCTTGAATCTTGAATAAATATACGACTTGGAATTCATTGAAAAAAATGTGAAAACGTAGGGTCTTCATAAGTGTCACTGAGACCTTTTCAGAAAGTCAAAAAAAATATTTATAAGTACCAAGTACCTCATATTTTGAATTTTTAATTCTAAGTCTGATCATAAAAATCGACATATATCGTCAGGTACCAATAAATATACGACTTGGAATTCATTGAAAAAAATGTGAAAACGTAGGGTCTTCATAAGTGTCACTGAGACCTTTTCAGAAAGTCAAAAAAAATATTTATAAGTACCAAGTACCTCATATTTTGAATTTTTAATTCTAAGTCCGATCATAAAAATCGACATATATCGTCAGGTACCAATAAATATACGACTTGGAATTCATTGAAAAAAATGTGAAAACGGGGGGTTCATAAGTGTCACTGAGACCTTTTCAGAAAGTCAAAAAAAATATTTATAAGTACCAAGTACCTCATATTTTGAATTTTTAATTCTAAGTCTGATCATAAAAATCGACATATATCGTCAGGTACCAATAAATATACGACTTGGAATTCATTGAAAAAAATGTGAAAACGTAGGGTCTTCATAAGTGTCACTGAGACCTTTTCAGAAAGTCAAAAAAAATATTTATAAGTACCAAGTACCTCATATTTTGAATTTTTAATTCTAAGTCCGATCATAAAAATCGACATATATCGTCAGGTACCAATAAATATACGACTTGGAATTCATTGAAAAAAATGTGAAAACGTAGGGTCTTCATAAGTGTCACTGAGACCTTTTCAGAAAGTCAAAAATAATATTTATAAGTACCAAGTACCTCATATTTTGAATTTTTAATTCTAAGTCCGATCATAAAAATCGACATATATCGTCAGGTACCAATAAATATACGACTTGGAATTCATTGAAAAAAATGTGAAAACGTAGGGTCTTCATAAGTGTCACTGAGACCTTTTCAGAAAGTCAAAAAAAATATTTATAAGTACCAAGTACCTCATATTTTGAATTTTTAATTCTAAGTCTGATCATAAAAATCGACATATATCGTCAGGTACCAATAAATATACGACTTGGAATTCATTGAAAAAAATGTGAAAACGTAGGGTCTTCATAAGTGTCACTGAGACCTTTTCAGAAAGTAAAAAAAAATATTTATAAGTACCAAGTACCTCATATTTTGAATTTTTAATTCTAAGTCTGATCATAAAAATCGACATATATCGTCAGGTACCAATAAATATACGACTTGGAATTCATTGAAAAAAATGTGAAAACGTAGGGTCTTCATAAGTGTCACTGAGACCTTTTCAGAAAGTCAAAAAAAATATTTATAAGTACCAAGTACCTCATATTTTGAATTTTTAATTCTAAGTCTGATCATAAAAATCGACATATATCGTCAGGTACCAATAAATATACGACTTGGAATTCATTGAAAAAAATGTGAAAACGTAGGGTCTTCATAAGTGTCACTGAGACCTTTTCAGAAAGTCAAAAAAGTACCAAGTACCTCATATTTTGAATTTTTAATTCTAAGTCTGATCATAAAAATCGACATATATCGTCAGGTTAGTCAGGTACCAATAAATATTAGACTTGGAATTCATTGAAAAAAATGTGAAAACGTAGGGTCTTCATAAGTGTCACTGAGACCTTTTCAGAAAGTCAAAAAAAATATTTATAAGTACCAAGTACCTCATATTTTGAATTTTTAATTCTAAGTCTGATCATAAAAATCGACATATATCGTCAGGTACCAATAAATATACGACTTGGAATTCATTGAAAAAAATGTGAAAACGTAGGGTCTTCATAAGTGTCACTGAGACCTTTTCAGAAAGTCAAAAAAAATATTTATAAGTACCAAGTACCTCATATTTTGAATTTTTAATTCTAAGTCCGATCATAAAAATCGACATATATCGTCAGGTACCAATAAATATTCGACTTGGAATTCATTGAAAAAAATGTGAAAACGTAGGGTCTTCATAAGTGTCACTGAGACCTTTTCAGAAAGTCAAAAAAAATATTTATAAGTACCAAGTACCTCATATTTTGAATTTTTAATTCTAAGTCTGATCATAAAAATCGACATATATCGTCAGGTACCAATAAATATACGACTTGGAATTCATTGAAAAAAATGTGAAAACGTAGGGTCTTCATAAGTGTCACTGAGACCTTTTCAGAAAGTCAAAAAAAATATTTATAAGTACCAAGTACCTCATATTTTGAATTTTTAATTCTAAGTCTGATCATAAAAATCGACATATATCGTCAGGTTAGTCAGGTACCAATAAATATTAGACTTGGAATTCATTGAAAAAAATGTGAAAACGTAGGGTCTTCATAAGTGTCACTGAGACCTTTTCAGAAAGTCAAAAAAAATATTTATAAGTACCAAGTACCTCATATTTTGAATTTTTAATTCTAAGTCCGATCATAAAAATCGACATATATCGTCAGGTACCAATAAATATACGACTTGGAATTCATTGAAAAAAATGTGAAAACGTAGGGTCTTCATAAGTGTCACTGAGACCTTTTCAGAAAGTCAAAAAAAATATTTATAAGTACCAAGTACCTCATATTTTGAATTTTTAATTCTAAGTCTGATCATAAAAATCGACATATATCGTCAGGTTAGTCAGGTACCAATAAATATTAGACTTGGAATTCATTGAAAAAAATGTGAAAACGTAGGGTCTTCATAAGTGTCACTGAGACCTTTTCAGAAAGTCAAAAAAAATATTTATAAGTACCAAGTACCTCATATTTTGAATTTTTAATTCTAAGTCTGATCATAAAAATCGACATATATCGTCAGGTACCAATCATCAAACAGCAGGCTAAGCCAAAGCGCTATAAATTCTCCATCCCAGGGTGAAAAACAAAATAACTCATCTCTTGTCTCTCTTGTTTCAGCTGCGCCGCCGAGCCACCTAAAAAAACAAAAAACTTCGCCTACTCGCCGATGGGAGATAGACATGACCAAACAGCAGGCGCGCCAGGAGCAGGTGGCGAGGCCCGCAGCTGACCCCGGGCGTGGCCGTGCCCCGTCAAAAGCGGCCAAAACTACAGCAGGATCAGGTGGACAAGCTGGGCGCACACCGGAGACCTGTAAAAAAGCTGGGGTGCCCTCCCGTGCGTCCAGCCCCACCTCATCACCTGCAAACAAAGGTGAATTAAATTTGAATCAGTCAACCTACCCTGAGGAGGAAAATAATTTTAGTCTGGAGGCCACCAACTACTCTGGAGGAGGCGACGGCAAGAAGGAGTCTATGAGTCTGGCAAAGTTCTTTGCTGACCTGGAAGGAGCAAGGGAGGCTGAGAATCTTCGGGAAAATTTTGCCGGTGGGGGTAGCCTGCACCAGCTGCCCCCACTTGATTCCGATCACCGACCCCCCCGGCAAATTCCCAATGAGAAGGTAATAGTCGGTATCTTGGAAGTACCCAAAGTCTCACCCCTCTCTCCGCTCGAGCCCCCAGCACAGCCCCATTCAACCCAAACCGTGGCTCATGATGCGCCCAGTACGGCAGATCTGGCCAGTGAGCTGTCTGGCATGAGGCGCAGCATCGACGCGCTGGCCGAGAAAGTCTCAGTCTCGGTCGGGCAACGTGGGACAGTCGCGGGAAACATCAGGCGATCGCTGCCGAGAAAGGAGGCCGGCCCTAGGGCCGCGCGCCACCTGAGTAGGCAGCCCGCCCCATCGGCTCCATCCCCGAAGATAGCAGCACCATCACCCTCAAACTCAAATTCAATTAGCAATAGAAAGAAATATCCAAAAAACCCCAGCAGCAAATCTCTGCAAAAAATCGCGTAAATAAATTTAAAATATTAAACTTAAATGTAAGAGGCCTTAAGACACCTGAAAAATTTACAGAATTTCAAGATTTTGTTCAAAATTTGAAAGACAGACCCGACATCATTGTAGTTACAGAACACTGGCTCGACTCAAGTGAAGTGGGAAACTTTTACCTTGAGGGGTTTGAACTTATTGCTTCTTTTGGTCGTAATATCAAAAAATATGAAAGAGGTGGGGTATTAATTCTGAAAAATAAACTTCTGAAAGCCACACAAAAAACCATTAAAATGTTCTCAAAGGAAATGTTTTTCGAATTTTGTGCCAGCAAATTAACTTTGGGTTCAGAGAACATTAATGTAATTGGTGTCTACCGTCCCAGTAATCCAAAATCAAACAGTAATATTACGGATTTTCTTGAACATCTGGATACAATTCTTATGCAAAATAGATTTAGCGGCCATGTGATATTAGCAGGTGATCTCAATATTGACTTGATGAGTAAAAGTGAGCATAGTATAAAATTAAGGGAGATTATGAAATTTCATAATTATAATCTGTTAAATGATAATGATTTAACTAGAATTAATCAGAGCGGAGGTACATTACTAGACCATGTTTACGCCAACTTTAAATTAGAGAGCACATTTACAATAATTCCTATACACTTCTCAGACCATAGTGCTGTCTCTGTTGTGACTGACCTTCCAGTCGAAAAAATTAAGGATACTTTCAAATATGCTAGAAGCTACACAGACGAGAATTACCTAAATTTCTTCTCTATTCTTGAACAAGAAAACTGGGAACAAGTTTACCAAACTAATTCAATTGATAATAAGAGTCAAATATTTATGGAAACTCTTGTATCACACTTTGAGAAGTCGTTCCCTTTGAAGCGTGTTATACAAAGAGCAAATCAGATGGGTAAAATTAAGCTGACAGAGGATACCAAAAAACTACAAAGGGAGATGATTGCACTCAGTAAAGAAATTAATTCCAATCTAGACTTCAACTTAAAACTGGATATGAAACAAAAACTAAAGCGTTTAAAGAGGGAAGTTGTGAGTAATATACAAAAAGAAAGTAAAAAGGTCAATGACAATAAAATACTAGGGGCAAAAAATAAATCCAGCGCAGCATGGAAAATTATAAATTCCCAATCTGGTAAAAATAAGAATGTAGAGTTGATACAGGAACTTAATATTAATGGAACAAGAGAAATAATTAAATTAAACATTGCTAATTGCCTGAATAATGGATTTATTGAACCAGAGCCTGATGTAAATAATGTGAATATTCATGATTGCTCAAAACTCAAAGGTGATATATGTGTTACACAAGATTTACAACTGATGGGAGAGTTTGAAATTTATAGTATTATTAATAACCTCTCATCCAAAACCTCCTCAGGGTGGGATGGAATATCAACTACCGTCTTAAAAAATATTTCTAAATATATAACAGCCCCGCTTACTCATCTTATTAATGTATCATTCTCGGAAGGAAAATTTCCCGAAAATATGAAACTAGCAAAAATTATACCACTGTTTAAAAAAGGAGAAAAAGAAGACCCTTCGAATTATAGACCAATTGCGATTACATCATCAATATCAAAAGTGTATGAGAAAGCTTTTTTAAATAGACTGGAAAACCACTTAAATAGTAATAATATTCAAATACCTGAACAACATGGATTTAGAAAGGGAAAAAATACTGTAACCGCTCTATATAGTTATGTAACATCTTTGTACGAATCAGTAGAAGCAAAAGAAAAAGTGAATGTTATCTTGTATGATTTCTCTAATGCATTTGGCACTCTACATCCACCTCTCCTTGTGTATAAATTAAAACAGTACGGGCTAAATGAGAACTTGCTCTCGTGGTTGGCCTGCTTCTTATCAAATAGGGAACAATTTGTACAACTTAAGAACCTTGGTTGTGATGGATACGAGGAGTTTATTAACTCGGATATACTAGAAAGTAACAGGGGTGTGCCGCAAGGCACAGTTCTCGGCCCAATTGGGTTTTCAATGTATTTAAATGATATCCCCCTTGCTGTATTCTTGGCCCTCCTGGTTTTGTTCGCCGACGACTCAACGGCTATAGTCAAGGGAGAGTCTTTCCCTGAGGTCAATACTAAAACGGTGGCTGTTAATGAGAGTTTTGTCAGCTTTGCTAATGACAATTTTTTGAGGATTAATTCAGAAAAATCCAAAATATTACAAATACACACTAGCCAAACGAAAAATCTAGTTCAACCTGATGTTAAGATCGAAGATAAAAATATTGAAATATGTAAATCTGGTAAACTTCTGGGAGTACAAATAAATGACACACTTAACTGGAACGATCACTGTGATAAGGTTGTTAGCAAAATGAGAGGAGTCTCTCATGTGTTCACTAGACTGAAATACAAGGTGTCAGATAATATTCTTAAATTGATCTACTTCGCTCATGTTCAAAGTCATATAATGTATGGAATTGTAATTTGGGGGGGCTCCAGTCATTTAATAAAAGTATTTAGAGCACAGAAAAGAGCGTTGAGAGCAATGGCGGGCATTCCATACTGGAGATCTAATGAAGCGTTGGATACTTGTAAACCATTATTTGTCAAATATAATATAATGACCGTGCCATCATTGTATATACTCGAATGTGTAAAATTCTTAGTGCAAAACCGACATCTATTTCGTAAATATAGTGATAGTGTAGATACGAGGAGAGTGACTAGACACAATCAGTCAAACCTTTCCTGTAATGATTTGGTTGTGAAAGAAGTTAAGCTCAAGAAATCAGTAGAAAACCCAGAAATCATGATCCCCAGAATTTTCAATGCATTACCTAAATCTTTAAAAGTCCTTGAAAATGACGAGGTTCTTGTAAAAATGGTGAAAGCTTTTGTATTAGAACATCAATTCTATGACCTGAACGAATTTTATCGTTTAAATAATAATGTATATTGACTTATTTTAAAAAGTGGTTATTGCTATGTATATTATGTGGTATATAATGCTTAACAAAATAAACAAATCTTGAATCTTGAATCTTGAATAAATATACGACTTGGAATTCATTGAAAAAAATGTGAAAACGTAGGGTCTTCATAAGTGTCACTGAGACCTTTTCAGAAAGTCAAAAAAAATATTTATAAGTACCAAGTACCTCATATTTTGAATTTTTAATTCTAAGTCTGATCATAAAAATCGACATATATCGTCAGGTACCAATAAATATACGACTTGGAATTCATTGAAAAAAATGTGAAAACGTAGGGTCTTCATAAGTGTCACTGAGACCTTTTCAGAAAGTCAAAAAAAATATTTATAAGTACCAAGTACCTCATATTTTGAATTTTTAATTCTAAGTCCGATCATAAAAATCGACATATATCGTCAGGTACCAATAAATATACGACTTGGAATTCATTGAAAAAAATGTGAAAACGGGGGGTTCATAAGTGTCACTGAGACCTTTTCAGAAAGTCAAAAAAAATATTTATAAGTACCAAGTACCTCATATTTTGAATTTTTAATTCTAAGTCTGATCATAAAAATCGACATATAT